>NC_133751.1:188187927-188514316 GCF_036562045.2 Rhinolophus sinicus | reverse complement strand
GCCAGCTAAACGCAGGGAGACGTTCTGTTTTTTCTGTTCCTCTGATTTTGAACTTGCTATTGAAGACCACAGTCTTCCATGCCACAAGACTCTGGAAGATGGTGCTTCGTTTGCTCTTAAGTCTATTTCCTGGCAATCTCCCTGTCTGTGGAGTTTTTCTGTGCCATCTCCTGGGGCATTTTGCTCCTCAGTTTTAACCCATTTGTGTTTTCTCATCATGTTAATAAGGACTTCCTAACACTTGACTATAAACTGGAAACTTCTTTTGTTGTTGCCTCACCTTCAAGACTGTTTTCATTATTTCTAAGACTTTGAGTCTCCTGCCATTGTTGTCTTTTAACTATGTCAAATGATAAGATGTGTGACATCAAAAGTATAATCTACATCTAACCTGTTAGACATAGAACTTGCTGCTGTTTGACGTGAAAGTTTAACTTGTTGAAAATATTGAACAGCAAAACACACCATTTTAAAATATTGTTAATACTGTTGACTAATATTATATATTCTGCAGTATTTTTCTTCCCCTAGTTTGTTATGTTTATTTTATTCAACAAATATTATTGAGAACATCAAGCACTCTGCTAGTTGCTGGACCTGCACGTTACGTGGTGTTGTCACTGTGGTCAGTGGATAATCTTTTTAAGGAAAAGACTTAGGATAATAGATGAGTGTTTCCTGAGGATTTGGTTCATTATTATTATTTTACTGAGTGATATATGCAGTTGACTCTGAACAACACAGTTTTGAACTGTATGGGTCCACATTTATGCAGATTTTTTTTCAGTGAATACTTGTACTGTTTTTGCTCTGTGGTTGGGAGTCCGTGGATATGGAAGGCTGACAGTACGAAGTCTGATCAAACAATACGGTGAATGTTTAAATTAAAACTATACATATATTACAATAAAAGACATTGCCATTAATCCCCCTCAAATACTCCTCCTTGCTTTGAAACACTTATCCCATCGTTCTTGCCACTTTCTGAAGCAGTTCTGGAAGTCCTTTTTTATGAGTGTCTTTAGTTGCACTGTGGTGGCTTCCTCGATGTCCTCAATCATTTTGACTTTGGGAAAGAGCCAGAAGTCGCATAGTGCCAGATCCAATGAATAGTGTGAATGAGGACATACTACAATGTGTTTATTTGACAGAAATTGCCATATACCAGAAGCAATGTGTGACATGAAGCGTTGTCATTATGGAGAATGATTTACAGCACACTTTAAAACACACCTTCTCTGGGGCAGCTGGATGGCTCAGCTGGTTAGAGCATGAACTCTGAACAACAGGGCTGCACTTTGATTCCCACGTGGGCCAGTGAGCTGTGCCCTCCACAATTAGATTGAAGACAATGAGCTGCCATTG
The DNA here is from genome assembly GCF_036562045.2 of Rhinolophus sinicus. NCBI lineage: Eukaryota > Metazoa > Chordata > Mammalia > Chiroptera > Rhinolophidae > Rhinolophus > Rhinolophus sinicus. The sequence goes on along the minus strand of NC_133751.1, from coordinate 188,512,951 downwards.
AGCTTCCAGAGGGGAGGCCTGAAGGCTCAGTTGGTTAGATCGCGAGCTCTCAAGACCAAGGTTGCAGGTTCAATTCTTGCATGGGCTAGTGGGCTGTGCCCCCTGCAACTAAAGATTGAAAAAGGCGACTGGACTTGGAGCTGAGCTGCACCCTCCACAACTAGATTTAAGGACAATAACTTGGAGCTGATGGGCCCTAGAGAAACACACTGTTCTCCAATATTCCCCAGTAAATTTTATTAAAAAAAAAGATATTTAAAACACACACACACACACCCCTTCTCTCAATGGTAGCTCACACCTCACTGACTGCACCAAATTGAAATTTGTCACACACTGTTACTAAGTTTCGATGTGCCACTTCCTATATTGAAGATCTCTACATTTCCACTGAATGGCACTTGGCAGCAGCATTCACCATATTTTGTGATCACAACGGAAAGGCTCCATGTCACACATCATTTCTGGTTTGGCTATGTCTGTCAAATAAAAACATTAAAGTGTGTCCTCATCCACCTTATTCACTGGACCTGGCAGTGCGACTTCTGGCTTTTCCCCAAAGTCAGAATGACCGTGAAAGGTAAACGTTTTGAATCGATGCAGGACATGGAGGTGGCCACGACAGCGCAACTAAAGACACTCACGAAAGAGGACGTCCAAAACTGCTTCAGAAAGTGGCAAGAATGATGGGATAAGTGTGTTCGAAGCGAGGGGAATATTTTGAGGGGGATTAATGCCAATGTGTCTTTTAGTGTAACAATTTTTTTCTTTAAACATTTACCATATTCCTTGATCACACCTTGTATGCCCTGATCCACATTGTTTTATAAGAGGGACTTGAGCAGCTGCAGATTTTGGTGTCTATGGGGATCCTGGAACCAATCCCCTGTGGATGCAGAGGGAAAATTGTAGTAGTTAACTTTGGGGGGCAGTCAAAAGTTATACACGGGTTTTTTACTGTGCAGGGACTGGTGCCCCAACCACTGCATTGCTCAAGGGTCAAATGTATATGTGATGAGTGTGTATATTTGTGTGTGTGTGTGTGTGTGTGTGTGTGTGTGTGTATGAGAGAGAGATCTGACAATTAAGTTTGCGAACTTGTTGCAATGATGTTACTAAACTTTTTTGATATCAGAGGGATTATTCATTATGAATTTGTACCAAATGGAGAAACAATTAACCAAGTTTACTATTTGGAAGTGCTGAAAAGGCTGCATGAAAACGTTAGAAGAAAACAACCTGAACTTCTCACCAGCAGTTCATGGCTCTTGCATCACGACAATGCACCAGCTCACCTGGCACTGTCTGTAAGGGAGTTTTTAGCCAGTAAACAAATCACTGTATTAGAACACCCTCCCTACTCACCTGATCTGACCCCCTTGACTTACTTCTTTACCTGAAGGTAAAGGAAATATTGAAAGGGAGACATTTTGATGACGTTCAGGACATCAAAGGTAACACGACAACAGCTCTGATGGCCATTCCAGAAAAAGAGTTCTAAAATTTCTTTGAAGAGTGGGCTAGGTGCTGGCATTGGTGCATAGCTTCCCAAGGGGAGTACTTTGAAGGTGACTGTAGTGACATTCAGCAGTGAGGTAGGTATGTAGCACTTTTCCTAGGATGAGTTTGCGAACCTAATAGTCCAACCTCGTATATTTGTGTGTGTTACATACAAGTATATGTGTGTACATCATCTAACAAAACAGTTGCTATTTATTTATCTATCTCTTTGTGCCAATCATTTTCCTAACATATGATTTAAGCCCCTCAGCAATCATGCAATATGTAGGTTATTGTTCACGTTTTAAAGATTAGGAAACTGAGGGGCTGACTTGCCCAAGATGAGGAGATGAAAAAGTTGAAGAACCCGGATTCAAGTCCAGGTCAATGTGACTCTAAAGCCCTCCTCTACACCCCCAAACAGAATACTTTTGGGGTAAATAAATTTACTTTTAAGAAAAGCAGAACCAGCTTTTTCAATCTTTGCCATCAAAAGCACATTTCTGTTTAATCATTTAGCATTTCTCCAGGGCTTCTCAGTAAAGAGAGGGCATTTCATTTTAAATGAACACATACAGAGATTTATATCACTGACTTCATTTTTTTTTCTGGTATTGTGCAACACTGATCTCCATTTTCTTCTTTTTGCTAGTCTGTTGCTTCCCTGTAAATAAAAGATTGCCAAAAGCTGTTATACCACATTCAATGAAACACTCAATCCTCAGGCTTTTACAAGCTTTTGTAAAACTGTAGTGATCTTGGTGAAAAATGTCCTGGCTGGTGATACAGTGAACAGATGAGCTCACCCCTGGTATGCAAAGCTGCCGAATTAGCTGGTTAAACAGGCTGCTGAGATAATTATATTGTCTGTTTTGTGACACATTACACCGGTGCACTTGGGATTAACCTGTTCTCTTGTGTCTACTTCTGATCAGTTTTTTAGACAGCCTTTTATCTGATGAAGGAGCACAGACATCAAAAGAGAAAGGGGTGTGGGTGAAAAGAAAGGGCCCACATAAAGCTGAAGAGTTAAATTTTGTATTTAAATTACAGAACATACACCCTTTATTTCCATAACTTTAGCTGCTCTCTAGAGACCTCTGCTGGAAATGATTGGTATAGACTTTCCTTTCCAATTCATTGTGCTTTGTAGTGGTTATTATATCATAAACTCAGTAACTAATTTAAAATATGACATACCAATGTTGTGTTTTACACACATTAGTTATAAAACTATACTTAATACAGAATAATTTGCCTTTTAAAAGTTTTGAAGGACATCCTAATTCTAGAAATACACAGTGATTGTCACTCAGCACACATTTATACAGTCATTAAGAGCCTACTATGGGTTTAGCAATTATAACACTCAGCTTGTTTGTTTATTATTTTTTTATATTGTCTTAATGCCATTGAATCCCAAGTGGAATTATTTATTTTGAAATTAAATGTGGCACCTTATGAACAACAACAACAAAAACTCTCTAAAGATTTTTATGGGCCTTTAGTTCCTTATCATTATCCTGAAGAAAAAAAAATTATTTAGACCTTCTGATTATGTGTGAATGTAGTGCACATAAGATTTCATCATCAGTGATAATTTAGATAGAGAACAATTAAGAGAATAAATAGAAAAACCTACCCATTAACAGCCCCTGGTAACTCAAATTGAATTTAACCAACTATTGAGCCTCTGGCTACAAGGAGATGCAATTTAAAGCAGGTATAATAGATTTTAAAACTAAAATTTGTTTGTCACACTGTACCAACTAAGATATTAGTTAAATGGGGCAAGAAATTCCCCTTAATGTTAATGAACATGAAATTTAACTCCTGCTGTCCACTTTTTTTCCTTCTTTTCTAAAATAGCTGTGCTTGACTCTATAGACCAACCATCAAGTGAGGTTTTTTTCAAACAAGTGTACAAGCTTTTGGGGTGAAGTTTGACTATGCTGAATCTGCATCCTTTGGCAGCTTTCAATTTAAGAGAACTTGAAAAAAAAATTGTTGTATTCCCTGTCTATAAATGTGTCCACAATATCATGTGTAAAGGCTCTGCTAACTTTAATTGAAAATCACTGTAGAAATATTAGACAATATGCTGACATGGGACCTCATTTAAAAGTAATGTGTTGTCTTGATGATTCTTAAAAACGTTCTCATCAAGATGAAGTCTATGTTCATCATTTTTCCCGCTGTCAGTTCTACTTGTTCTAGATCTGTCTAGCTTTATTGTCATTACTTAAATGTAGACAAACTGAAAAAAATAAGATAATTTTATGTTTTCATTATCTCAGCTAATACACAGGATTCTTAAAATATGTGTCTTTATGACTTGAATCCTCATGTTTCTTACTACTCATCATTTTATTAAATTTTTGTAGTAAAACAAAAATGACTGACATAACCTTATATGATAAAGTTATCTTCCAGTCAATTCAGGAAAAGGTAATTTATTTTCCTTAATAAATTTTCAAAAAATTTTTTGACTAAACAACCATTAATTATAACCATAGCCTAGTTAGTACTTTGTTATTGGATTTGCCAAGTATCAGACACCAAAACTAAAGGAAATTAAAATCATGTGTTCCCTTTTCCAAACTTTTTTGCTTTGATTTGTTTCTATGTTTGTGCACAATTATTAGTGTACTTATAGCATAGATACCTCTATTTTATTAATCCACTGAGTATGAGTACAAATGATAGATTTAGAAGCACTTACTATGGGCCAGCAATATGCTAAAGAATTTACATACATCATCTCATTGAATCCTTTTAATGATCCGGTGAGATGGTGATAATTAAACCCATTTTACCAATGAGGATATGGGCTTAGAGAAATGAAATAATTTGCTGAAATTAGTATGGCTCACGAATGTTCGATACCTGGATTGAAAACCAGATTTCTTTTTACTCTAAAGTCCAACTTGAGCACTATTTTATACTACTTCTGAAAAAATGCACAGCATTAAATGTACTATTTATAGGCTGAATATTTTGGAAGTGGATAAAGTTTTGTGTGTATGTCTCAAAAAGAGAAAAGACTGGTATTCAGAGTCGTATGGTCAGGATTGGAACTCTAGTTTCTAGTCCTTGAAGCCCATGGCCTTTCCACTCTAGCAGTGGTAGTTGTACTGATATCACAGGGTCAAATACCTCGAGGAAGGAGGTACACTTTCTACAACACAAAAAACATGCAGAACCATTTTGGGGAAGATACTGTGGTGAGCAACTTTGAAATAAGATTAGCTTGAGTTTGAATCTGACAGTGCCACTTAAGCAGGTGTGTGACCAAGCAAGGCACATAATATTTCTGGAATTCTATTTTCTTATCTGAAAAATGGGGATAATAATACATACCTTAGGGAGTAGCTGTGAAGATTAAATATCACACCAAACTGCCTAGTATAATAAAAGTACAAGGTAGGTTCCCATCTCATCCTTCTTTCAGGATAAATTTTGGGAAACTTGATGTATATACATGATGTAATTAGACATGAAACAGTGAAAGAACACTACAAAGCTGTGATTGATAAGGTATAGCCCTGAATTGCAGTAAAAATTCCAACATGGAATAGAGTTTTGAGGAAGTATTCAGGGCGAAAATGGACCTTGAGATGAAGCTTGAAAGATGGGAGGAGAATTTATGTAATTTGAAAGAATGAAGTCATTTTTTTTCAAGGACAACACTAGCTCAGTTTCTTGGGTGTAATAAAAGCCTAATCTAGTTACAAAAGTACCATTACAATGAAAAGTTTTAGTGAGACTTTTGCACCCCAGCAGTTGAGTTAGCATTCTCTATCGAGCCCAAGACTGGTTACTGGTCCTGGGCCTTCTTTTTTTCAAGAATGGTGTTTCTGTGCTTTTACTACCCAGGCTCTAAGACAACTTTTGCATGAAGATCAGAATATTTCACCCTGTTTTCCTGTCAGCCCTTACCATAATCTCTGCTGAGTCAGCATTACTTTTATTCTATTTATCAGTGGTTAATATGATTAAATTTGTTCATAAAGTCTTTGTGAGTTATGAATAGTAAAAGTGGAACAAATAGGAACATCTGTCATGTATGTTACAACCATACATGTCATGTATGTCATAAACTCTTGGTAAGAGCATAAGTAGCGGTAGCCTTTATGGAGGGATGTCAGTAACTTTAAATTCACACACTCTTTGATTCAGCGTTCTTTTTCTAGAATGTTATACTACAGATATACTTACAGAAGTGTCCATGTTATTTATCACTAGAAATAAGCTAAACATCAATTAAGATGCAAATCAGTGAATTATTTGAGATATATTTATACAGTGAACTATTATTATACAGCTATTAAAATGTGTTAAATTTGTGTTAATAAGGCTGCTTAAATATATTATTAGGTAGCTAGAAAGACTGCTAAAATATATTATTAAGCACAAAGAAAGTTCAGAACAGCATGTATTAATTTAGGTAGGCAGTTGACTCAGCACTATTTATGGAAAGAACATTCCTTTCCCAGCTGCCCTGCAGTGCCACTTTCGTCATAAATCAAGGTTGAGCATATATGTGGCTGTTTCTGGACTCAGTCTTCTGTTCCATTCATCTAGTTGTTTATCCTGTGCCAATACTACATTGTCTTAAGTAGTTTAGCTTTATAATAAGTCTTGGTATACAGTATCAATTTCTCTCTACTTCTTCAAGACTATCTTTGATATTCTTGGCTCTGTATTTTCATAAAAATTTTGTAATTGATTTCCACTTCACACGTAAAACTTACTATTTGAAAATTGGGATTGCATTGAATCTACGCATCATCAGTTGGGGAGAATTGACACCTTAACAATCCTGAGCCTATGTTACTATGATCATGGCATAGCCTTCCATTTATTTAGATCTTTTAAAATTTCTATCAGTAGTAGTTTATGGTTGTCTGAGAATAGGTCTTTTAGAGATTTCATTAGATTTATTCCTAGGTAGCTTATATTTTTGATGTAATTATAGATGGTATTTTTTAATGTAGTCTGATTACCAGTCTTTACTAATTTATTGAGAAATTTCTGATCATCGAAAAATAGCATAAAAAAATAAGAAAAGCATACATGTAACAATGCAAGTATATACAAGATACTGAAAAATGATAACAAAAATGATAGAACAGTTTTTTAAATGGGCAAAATCCATGAACAGATAATTTCTAAGAGGATATCCAACGGTCCAATCAACATATGAAAAATAGTCATCATGGACAAGAGCATTGCAGTTGCAACGAGATACCTCCATACGCCCATCAAAATGAGCTAACATTAAAAAAAAAAAAAATCCAGATTAATATTGTGAAGGAAGATGTAGAAAACTGGAACTCTCTCAGTCACAGCTGGTAGAAGCCAAAGTCTGTAAAACTGAAAAACTGGCACTATCTCCTAAAGTTGAGTGTAATAAATGGTATGACCCAGCAATTACACCTCTATATAGATACTCAACAGTAATTCAAAGACATGTACATCAAAAAACTTGAACAAAATGTTTATAGCAGCATTAAACTTAATAGCCCAAACCTGGAAATAGCCCAAATGTCCATCAACAGTGGATGAGTACATAAATTGTGATTTTTTTTACATATCAGAATACAGTATATCCTATATATATCTGCTATATTTCTATATATTTGAAGTTTCATAGTAATAAAATAAGTAAATAAATGGCTGCTAATGCAATACCCTGGATAAATTTTACAAACATAATGTTGAGTGGAAATAGCCTGGCACAGAACAACACATTTTATATGATCCTATTTATCCAGGCAAACTAATATATGGTGTTAGGTTCAGGATAAGAGTTTATTCCTAGGGAGGAAGGAGAGAGTTGTGTTTAGGAAATGGCATAAAAGGAGCTTGTGGGATACTTGTAATATTCTAGTTGTGAATCTGGGTGATGATTACATATGGGTGTTCACTTTATCATAATTCATCAGCTAACTATTTACAAATTGTGCACTTTTCTCTATATATGTTATAGTTTAATAAAACTTTCTAAACATGCGATAGAAAATGGAGCCTTTCTGGATACATACAAAATACACTATATGATTTTCTTAACGAGTGGGGTTAGAGATTTGGAGAGAAGAAATTTTAGTTTAATTTTAGAACTTCATTATTATTTATATTTATCCACTAGCATATATTGTTTGCATAATTTTTAAACATTAAAAAACTTAAAATCTATGAAAAATTATCCAGGAAACCGCTCATATGTAACAGATTTTCAGCACTTGGATAGACTGGACTAGATTGTCAGTAATAAGGTTTCTTTTCAAATCAATTGCCTTGTTGAAATCCACACAGTAATAAGTATAATACTTATATTACCTAAAAATGTTTGGATTAGACCACTTTCTGGATTCATAGTCTATTTCTAATTTCACTACAGCACAGAATCTTTTTAAGATGCTTAATTCATTATTAAGCATCTTAAAATAAATATACTTAATTCTTTAGTGGTTTAGATTTTGTGTCCATAACTTAAGATATTATTACCAAAACACTGAAAAATTATAACTTTCCTCCTAATCTTGATGGTAGAAAGAGCTTGGATTAAAAAAATATGAATTTACATCTTATTTCTTCAATTACTACCTATTTCATTTTGAGCAAATTTCTTGAATCCCTTGAGCTTCAATTTCTTTATCTGTAAAATAAGGATAATCATTCCCATCTTATAGCCTTACTCTGCAAATTAAGTAGTAAAATATATTTCAAACACCTTACATAATGTCATGGAGAGGATATAATAACTCCTAATCATTTGAGATCAACAGGTCTTATGGACTATAGCTAATATTTTACGATCTTTAATTTTTATCCAAATACGTATATTTTTAGGTTTATGATAAAAAGGAGAGTAGATCATAAAAGTTCTCATTACAAGAAAAAAGTTGTAACTATGTTTGGTGATGTATGTTGATTAGACTTATTATGGCAATCATTCCACAATATATAAATACTCGTATACTCAATCATTATGTTTCGTACCTGTAACTAACATAGTTATATGTCAGTTACATGCATGTCAATTAAAAAATACTTTTTATAAAAGTCATTATCCTTCTCACATCCTTTTGATTTAAACTCTAGTTTCTTCTGTAAATTAATCATGAAGTTTTTAAATATCAGTAATTCTGTGGGTTCATTTTTCTATTAAAATCACACGGGCATAGCTATGAGAGATTTAAGTTGGATCTAAATTAATATATAAATTGTTATGAAAAAGAAATCAGATATTTTTGACCTCCAATATAAAGGCACAAATCTTTACCAAGTTTTTTGAATAGACTATCTTGATATCCTTTGGTAGTATACATAGTATATCCTCTACAGGTTTTAAACTAATAAACTTTGGTGGATGTCAATAAAACTATAGCCCCATTCTAACACCAACAGTCACCAGTGGAGGCAATAGTGATTACCTGAGAAGTGTCATAAAGCAGACAAACCTACCTTGTTTCCTCGAAAATAAGACCTAGCCAGACAATCAAGTCTAATGAGTCTTTTGGAGCAAAAATTAATATAAGACCCAGTATTATATTATATATTATATTATATTATATTATATTATATTATATTATATTATATTATACTACCAGGTCTTATATAATGTACTGCTGGTGTCTGTTGATGTTAGAATGGGGCTATAGCTTTACTGACATCCACCAAAGTTTATTAGTCTTATTAATAAGACCAGGTCTTATATTAATTTTTGCTCCATAAGACGCATTAGAGCTGACTGTCAAGCTAGGTCTTATTTTTGGGGAAATACAGTATGTGTATCTTAATGCAAGTGTATTTTAAAATTATACCTTTTTAGAAATATTTGAGGGGACTATAACTCTGTTGCTTTCATCCTGAAATTTGGCCTTAGAAATTTTATCATTCTTCATATGCTGACTGGACAACTAAAAATAAATCAAAATTTGAATGCTCAAAAAGACCTTAAGTACACCATCAATTTATCAATTACTTCCTAATAAGTACATGTTAATTTGGACAACATCAATGTAGGGTAATATTTTACAAAAGAATAACAATTTTAAAATTAATGTATGTCAGCTATAAGAAAAAAATATATATAGTCACAGGAGGTGGAGTATAGCATAAGGAAGATAGTCAATGATATGATAACAGTTATATACGATGTCAGAAGGGTAATAGATTGGGAAGGGGGATTATCATTTTGTGAGGGGTGTAAATGTCTAACTATTATGTTGTTTTGTACACCTGAAACTAATAAAAAATTAAATTAATTATTGGGATTAATTCAGTTATGGAGAGATTAGATGTGTATATAATGTTGTTCTTACCAACATGTTAATTTCCCTATCTTAGTAGTGGATTTTATTGTCATTAATGAAATTCAACATAATACTTTAGGGAAAGGGAGAGGGAAAGGCAATAATGTTTATTCCCCAAAATTGTATAAGTACTTTATCTAATTCTAAAAGAAAATTTACAGATTAGAGATTGTTCCTTTCATGTTACCGATTAAGAAACTAAAGGAGATCAGGCAATTTGCCCAAAGTCAGGTAGCTAGGTATGACAGGGAGTCAAAGCCAGTTCTCTTTGAATCCATAACCAGTGATTTATTAAAATGATTTGGTTATATAAAGTTGATTATGTTTAATTTTTTAATCACTATATTATACGCTAGAAGGGGCTTGTTAATATATTTAAATTATATTTTATTTAATGTTATGTGTTTGCTATTTATGTAGTTATAATGATTTTAAGTGTTATAATCATATAGCAAATATCTAAGGGATTTTTTTTTTTCTAATAATGATATTCTCCTGCCTGGATCAAAAAGACCAGAATCACATTTGCTAATGTAGGTTAGACCTTAAATTTTTACATGTTAGAGACACACGTATATGGAAATGCATATAAAGCAGACAATAATTCAAAAATGCTTTTTAATCAGCTTGATGGTCTAGAATCAGCAGGAACATTCCAATAGTGTAGTAACCTGATCCATATAAAAACAACGAAATCACACCAAAATTGTAGAATTTTAACGACTGTTTACTTTAAAATAGTTTTTGCCATGACTATCAATTCTTCTGAGAGTTTTAGATTACTGGTTTTCAGGTTAGGGTTTATAAATATTGGTAATCACTGGAAATATTTTCTTTGGGAGAAAGTAGTATTTTTATTATATATTTTCTTATCCCTTGGGAATGGTTTTTATTTGCTGAGTAGAAAATGTGACTAGTGTATAAAATAAACTTCTCCAGTTGACTAGTGCCATTTCAAAGAGCAAGAAAAAGGTGTTTTTCTTTTTTTTTTTAATTTTATTTAATTTATTGGGGTGACAATTGTTAGTAAAATTACATAGATTTCAGGTGTACAATTCTGTATTACATCATCTATAAATCCCATTGTGTGTTCATCACCCAGAGTCAGTTCTCCTTCCATCACCATATATTCGATCCCCCTTACCCTCATCTCCCACCCCCCACCCCCCACACCCCTTACCCTCTGGCAACCACCAAACCATTGTCTGTGTCTATGAGTTTCTGTTTCTCATTTGTTTGTCTTGTTCTTTTGTTGCTTTTGGTTTATATACCACATATCAGTGAAATCACATGGTTCTTTGCTTTTTCTGTCTGACTTATTTCGCTCAGCATTACACTCTCAAGATCCATCCATGTTGTCACAAATGTTCCTATATCATCTTTTCTTACCACCGAATAGTATTCCATTGTGTATATATACCACAGCTTCTTTATCCATTCATCTATCGAAGGACATTTTGGTTGTTTCCATGTCTTGGCTACCGTAAACAAAGCTGCAATGAACATTGAAGCACACGTGTCTTTATCTCTAAATGTTTTCAGATTTTTTGGGCAGATACCCAGGAGAGGGATTGCTGGGTCATATGGCAATTCTATTCGTAATTTTTTGAGGAACCTCCACACTGCCTTCCATAATGGCTGCACCAGTCTGCATTCCCACCAACAGTGTATGAGGGTTCCTTTTTCTCCACAGCCTCTCCAACATTTGTTACTATTTGTCTTGTTGATGATCGCCATTCTGACTGGGGTGAGGTGATATCTCATTGTGGTTTTGATTTGCATTTCTCTGATGATTAGTGATGTTGAGCATTTTTTCATATGTCTATTTGCCATTTGTATGTCCTCTTTGGAGAAATGTCTCTTCAAGTCCTCTGCCCATTTTTCAATTGAGTTGTTTGTTTTTTTGTTGTTGAGTTGCATGAGTTCCTTGTATATTCTGGATACTAGCCCCTTATTGGAGGCACTGTTTGCAAAAATCTTCTCCCATTCAGTTGGTGGCCTCTTTATTTTGTCAATGGTTTCTTTTGCTGTGTAGAAGCTTTTAAGTTTCATATAGTCCCATTCGTTTATTTTAGCTTTTACTTCCATTGCCTTTGGAGTCAAATTCATAAAATGCTCTTTGAACCCAAGGTCCATAAGTTTAGTACCTATGTTTTCTTCTATGCAGTTTATTGTGTCAGGTCTTATGCTTAAGTCTTTGATCCATTTTGAATTAACTTTGGTAATTGAAGAAGACACAAAGAAATGGAAAGACATTCCGTGCTCATGGATTGGAAGAATCAACATAGTTAAAATGGCCATATTACCCAAAGCAATATACAGATTCAATGCAATCCCCATCAAAATCCCAATGGCATATTTTAAAGAAATAGAACAAAAAATCATCAGATTTGTTTGGAACCACAAAAGACCCCGAATAGAAAAGCAATCTTAAGAAAAAAGAACTATAATGGAGGTATCACCCTTCCTGACTTTGGCTTGTACTACAGGGCCACAATAATCAAAACAGCATGGTATTGGCAGAAAAACAGACACATAGACCAATGGAATAGAATTGAGAACCCAGAAATAAAACCACATAAATATGGACAGATAATTTTTGACAAACAAGCTAAAAACATACAATGGAGCAAAGACAGCCTCTTCAATAAAGGGTGCTGGGAGAATTGGATAGCCACGTGCAAAAGAATGAAACTGAAAAAGGTGTTTTTCCTTCTTTGTAAAACAATTTCCCTAATTTTTTTGGAGTAGTTATTGCATTGTTTTATGTCTTACACATTAAGGTTATTAGAAGATTTAAAATTTCATATTCTTTTATTTCATAGAACCGTCTATTTTCATACTTGTCGTTTTAGTTTTCTAGTGGCTCATATAAAGTTCTGAAAAGCTACAGATACGGCTTTATTACTTATTATTATTTTTTAAGGGTAGAAGGTTGTGGGAATAGAATGTGTCACTTGCACCTGGATCCTGTTTCCTTCTTTCTCTTCTTTGAAATTGCTCCTATTCATCCTTCAGGACTCAGATGAAAAGTTACTTTCTAGGGAGATTCCCTGATAACCCCAGACAAGGCTAAGCTTCTCTTTTGTGTATGAGGTCTGACAATTAAGTTTGCGAACTTGTTGCAATGATGTTGCTAACCTTTTCTGATATCAGACAGATTATTCACTATGAATTTGTACCAACTGGACAAATGGTTCACCAAGTTTACTATTTGCAAGTGCTGAAAAGCCCGTGTGAAAAAGATGAAAACAACCTGAAATTTTCACCAACAATTCAAGGCTCTTGTATCACGACAATGTACCAACTCACCTGGCACTGTCTGTGAGGCAGTTTTTAGCGAGTAAACAAATCACTGTATTGGATTACCCTCCCTACCCATCTGATCTGGCCCTCTATGACTTATTTCTTTACCTGAAGATAAAGGAAATATTGAAAGGAAGATATATTGATGACATTCAGGACATCAAGAGTAATACGACGGCAGCTCTGATGGCATTCGAGAAAAAGAGTTCCAAAATTGCTTTGAAGGGTGAACTAAGCACTGGTATTGATACATAACTTCCCAAGGAGTGTACTTCAAAGGTGACTGTAGATATTCAGCAATGAAGTATGTAGTACTTTTTCTAGGGTGAGTTCGCGAACTTAACTGTCAGACCTTGGATTTCCTTGGCACACTGTACTTTTGCTGTAAAAATAACCCATTCCTTTAACAATGAATGAGTGACCTTAATCATTTACTCTTTCCAAATAGCATCTAAATTATATAAAGTTTTATTTTTATTTATTTTTATATTTTTTTTGTTTTGCTTCTTTTGAAGTAAACCATGGACACTCAGATCTTGGTTTGCTGATTGTCCTGTTGAGATAGGTCCTTAAAATAAAATTATATTAAATGTAAAAATGTGCATGTAAATATACATTGAACATAAAGAGATATAATCATTTAAATTGCTCTATCGCATGTATTTGGCAGAGCAATTTAAATGATTATATTTAAATTGTTGTTAGAAGTATGTAGATAACATTTGTCTTTAGCAAAAATAGAATCCTTTACTCTTTTTGCTTCTTCTTTTTTTAAATTTTTTTAATGCTGATTTTCTCAGGTTCAACATCAAAAGCAACCATCAACCACAGAATTTATTTTACACTACAAACTCTCAGTTGTTTTTATAGTAGTCGTTAAAACTGAAAGACACTCTTAATTGCCCTAGATGCATGTAAACAACTATACATTAATGGGTTATGTTACTACAGTTTAACTGGGCTATGTTCCAAAATATACACACTTTGCATATACATTTCCACAGTCTAAAAATACTTTTCTGTTCATTAGGGTAATTAGATTGTACAAAGAAATAGACAAATTATGAGAATTCACGAGAGTACAATACCGTAATGCTATGAATAGAAAGTTTGATTTACGATGAAAGTTTAGAGTGCTAGTGAAAATTGGCAAAACATTGACTTGGGGATGATGATGAGGACATAATTATGGACTGAAAATATCTGAAGGTGCTGGTGCCCGTGAAGAGGAAAAATACTCATGTTTATCTTTTCCTTCTTGTCTTTGGCATTTTCATGCAGACGTAGAGATTTTTAGAGATGATTTCCAAACTTTCTGCCCTCCAGTCCAGCTGGACATTTTCAATTGAATAGCTTACCATTATTGTTGCAAAAACAATATTATTTAATCCCCTGAAAATTTTCCTTTCATAGCTGATTTGCCTCTTTTTTTTTTTTTTTTGTCAGTAATGCTTATCTCTTGACCTTTGGCTGCTTCTAATGCCAGCACAGTGCACATAGTAGGAACCCACGCAAGAGTTGCAGCTGACTTTTATTCCTTCTTGTCATCCGTGTCCAGTCAGTTGGCTTTTCCTTATGTTGTCTTTAATTTCTGTCAAGGTTCTCTGATTCTTTGCCCAAGCCACCATGTTCTTTCAATTCACTTGATATAGTATAACAGGCTTCAACATCTCTATTCATTCCCTTCTCCAAGTCACCTTGCACATTTGTTACTTGTATACTCTTTATCTTTTGAGAGACAAACACTGGGGTTCTTTATATAGGAGGCATTTGATAAGTATTTGTAGGTTCAGTGAAATAAAAAAATATAGAATACACTCTGACAAAAGACTAAAGTGAGCAAAATTATTTCCTCTCAGGAAAAAAATATGAAAATTATGTGTTCATACATACCCACGCTCTTATGGAAATGAATCCCTTGAAAGGTTGTGATAGCTCCCAAAATAAAACACTGAAATACATAAACAGTAGACTTTTTGGCATTTTGCAAATTGTGAGCGAGGAAAAGAGCTACGTAATTGTAAGTTTTAGGTGTGACAAAAGCATGTGTTAATCTACAGCAGTGCAGTTCAATAGAACTTTCCACGGTGATGAAAATGTCACTAGTTGACTCAGTATGTGGTGAGTGCAACTGAGAAAATGAATTTTTAATTTTATTTAATTTTAATTTAAATAGCCACCAGTGGCTAAAGGCTACCATATTGGAGAGCAGAGATCTATAGTCAGATGCATTCCCAAGGATTATGAGTGTTCATTAAGCTTTACTTACGTTTTTGTTGCAATCACCCACAAGTCACAGGTGGTTTTGTTTTAAGAAAACAACATACAGGGACCATCTTGATCTCAATAGCAACTTCAGCCTGACTCTGTATATGTCCTGCATGTATATTATATAACCTCATTTCTGTTGTTAATTCATTCTAAAAATTTGTACTGAATATTTGCTATAGACAACACTGTTTTTTGTTACAGAGATACACAACCTTAAAATCCCTCCTCTCATGGAGCTTCCTTTCTAATAGGAGATGCAGGCAATGAATAAATAAACACAAATATAGTATATCAAGTAGTGAAAGTTTTGTTAAAAATAAAATAAGGGGTGACATAATGACAGAGGATCCTACTTTTAGAAGGGTCAGCAGAAAAGAACTCTCTGAGGAGGCTACATTTGAGCACAGACCTGAAGAAAACGAGAGTGAGCTATGTAGATGGAGGGAGGAAGGGAGTTTTACGCAGAGGGATCAGCACATGTCAAGTCCCTGAGAAAGGCGTATTCTCTCAGGATCATCAAGGATGACACCAAGGATTTTAGACTCAGGAACTACATGAAGTTGCCATTTACCACGATGGGAAATTGCCATTTACCACTATGTGTATGGGAAATGAAAAGTTTGGTTTTGGACATATTAAATCAGAGATGGCCTTTAGACATCCAATGGAAATGTTGAGTATCAGGCCAACTTCAAGGATAGAGCTATGAATTTAGCAGTCATCATCATTGAGATGGTATTTAAAACCATGAGCCTGGATACAGTTTCTTCAGAGGTGATTATAGATACAGTAGGATGGATCACTATAAGATTTAGAGGTTGAGAAGATATGGAAGAATAAACAAAGGAGACTGAGAAATAGGACCCAAGAGTCTGGAGAGCAATGGAGACTACTTGGAGACTCAGAAACCGAGTGAGTAGAGGGTATTTAATAGGAAGTAATAGTCACACAAATGCTACTGAGAAGTCAAATAAGATGAACACTGAGAATTAATTGCCCATTAGATGTGATAACCTGGAGGTCATTATTGATCTTGATAAGTAAGGTGGGAAAAGAAGACATGGTTCTTTCCCAGAAAAATCTTACTCATAGACAATCTTAAAGACTGGTGGAATCTAGGGAATGGTGCAAAAGGTGTCTGGCCTTTCTCCCTCCACTTACCACTCACTAGGTGATTCTGAATTTCTCTTGAATGGCATACAGGAGTTCTTCCTCCAGGGTCTCTCCCTCCCTCATCTTGTTCTCGTCTACATCTTATTCTCCTTAGCTCTCTTATATCTCTGAAAGTTTATGCTGATTCTTCTGCTCTTCCCCTAGCTCAGTTCCTTCCATTTTCCCCTCCCTGGACCTGGGGATAGAGACATCAGGACAAAACATCTATAACACAGAACTTTCTATTATTAAAATTGTGTAATAATACACAAAATCATATATTATTATAATTTAACATGTCTCAATATTTTTCCTGACAAAGTAAAACTCCCATCTGTTATTGTTTTGGTTTTTAAAATTGCAACTGGAACATCCCAAACCCAATAATTTCAATCCCCTTACCCTGATCCAGTTTTTTTTTCCTGCCGTAGTATTTATCACCTTCCAGCACATGCTGTAATTTGTTTATTCATTTTATTATTTATTCATTAATTTATAAATCATAATTTGTAAATCTTTGTTGTTTAATATTGTATTCATTACATTATTCATTGTTTATTCATTTTCTTTTCTGCTAGAAAAAAACCCCAAATGAGCAGTGATTTGTTTGTTTTTCTCACTGTTCTACCCAAAATGCTTGTATAGTGCCTAACTTATAGTAGATGCTTAGGAAATTGTCACTGAATAAATGAATATTCTGGTCTCCAGGAGCACGTATGGGTTGCACTACATCATAGGAAATAGATGCAAGTGAGAGAGGAGGTGATATCATGTCAAAATTAATATGTGGTATGAATTGATGCAAAGAAAATTCCTTTACCCTGATCAATTTCATTTGCTCTGGAAATTAAATCCAGGCCATTGAAGTAGAAGATACTGCCTGCTGTGAGATAACTCTGGAAGGAGGGAGGTTTTTCTCATCCCCAGAATACAGGATGTAGAGAGGGATGGAGGGACAGAGTAACACATCCTGGAAGGCTAGTACAGAGACTCGTTACCTTGCTCATATCAAGACCAAGAGCAAAACCAGCCAAAAATAGACTTGAATTAAAGATCAAAGCCCCAGGACAAGCCAGACTTTCTTCAGTTATGCCTAGGGATGAGCAAAAATCAGCCTGCTGTCAACTCTTTTCCCAGTTCTTTTCTGTTTCACCTGAAGAGAAGCTGTGGAAAGACTGGTGGAGAGATAATAGCCGGAGTATAGTCAAGGTCAGTCAATAATCCCCAAAACAAAGGGCTGATTTGACCAAAGGGAGCTTGGCTCTGTCCACAGAAGGGAAGAATCTCAAGGAGACAGGAAAGTGGTGGGGTCTTATCTGTGTTCCTAAACCTGGTTAAAGTTTACAGCTGCTCCTTATTCTTTGTCCCTTTCTTTGTTCCTACTTTTGGGTGGAACTGAAGTGGTTTATCCTAGCATAGGCTACTAATTTCTGAAGGGTGTATCCAGAGCACCCTGGCTTGGTTAGCATTTTTTCTTGGTTGAGATCTACTCCATCCACACTCCCTTAACTTGTTTTCCCATCATTCCATATTGGAAATTGAAATACCTGCAGTCATGCTGTGAAACAAATGTGATAATGTATCTGAGGCAGCTGTAGTTTGTAAGAAATAGTCAAGATTCAAGATATGAGTTCTAAGAATATTTTCTGAATTTAAGACATACCGATTTCATAGTTCTTTGTTATACTTTCATGTACATTTAAAAAAAATTCTGAAACGTTTAAAAGCTTACAGAAAAGTTCCAAGTATATTGAAAAAACTTTCACCTGAACGATGTGATCTCCTAAAAACAAGGATATGCTACATAACCATAATACAACCATCAAAATCATAAACTTATCCATTCCTACCATATAAACTTCAGATCCCATTCAGATACCATTACTTATTCTAGTAATGTTCTTGATAGCAAAACAATCCACTTCACACATCGAATTTAGTTGTCAAATCTCTAGTTTTCTTCAATGTAGAACAGTTCCTAAATCTTCCTTTGACTTTCATGATTTTGACTCTGATAATCACACTTTTTTTTAGAATGTTCCCCAACTTGAGTTTGTCTGAAATCTCTGTATGTTTGCAAATTTTCCATATTTTTGATGCTCTGCATCTGAGGCTTCCCTGACTGGGGAGGCTACCCCTCCCAGGGCAATCCAGTTCTTAGCGATAGAGAGCAGCTCTCCCTGAGTTTGTCTCTCATACGCAAACCAACCTATTCACAGAGTCCATACTAGGAACCACCTTTTCTCATCATCCCAGGGCTGGGCATAAAACAACTAGAGATAACATAATCCCCTACACCCAGAGTTGCTGAAATTATTCAAATTAGCAAATCATATCCCTGCTTTTTCTGACTTGCCTTACCTTCCCGAAATGACTACAACAAAGGCACCTGGCCATGCGTTCCCCTTGCTCCTGCAGCCTGGCCCATTCTGGTGCTTCCCCATATGGCCCTGCATGTCATGGCTTACCTCCTCTTCGGAAATCTGAATAACAAACTGTCTTTTCAGTGCTAATCATCCCTTGATGTGTTAGCCTCACCATATCTTTATAAAAATAAAACCTACATTTTAAAGCAATCTCCTCAGGATTAGATTTAGATACTGCATTTATCACAGGAGTAATACTGTGTTCTTCTCACTGCATTCTATCAGTTGTTCCTAATTTTGATTTGTTGTATTGTTGATGATTTTACTTTGATTGTTTGATTAAGTTGGTGTCTGCCAGTCTTCCCCATGGTAAAGTTATTTTTTAATTTTTATTTTTTTGTAATTGTTAAGTGTTTCGTGGGGTGGTACTTTGTAACTGTAAATCTGTTTCTCATCAAACTTCCAGCTTCTTCTTTATTTATTAATAGCCCTGTGGACTCAATTTTGTGTTTTATTGAGTTATTTATTTTGATGCTCAAATTTCCAAGGTTTGACCAGTAGAAAACCCTTCAAGATGGCTTCTCTGTTCTTTTGAGAAGTTCCCATAATTATCTGAATGTGTTCTTACTTTCTAGCTCAACAAAATATTCCAGGCTTATCTTGTACTTTCCTTGTCCCAGCACTGGTTTCAACCATTTCTCCAAGGACCTTGTTTTTATAATCTGGGTGCTAGGTGTACTCAATGCAATTGGAGTGTCACTGTTTCCAGGCCCTCTTAGTAGATAAATTAAGAAATATACGTATGATTATGCATATTTACCTACATATGTGTGTATGCACCCTCATGCACATGTGTGTTTACATATATATGTGAATACACATACATATGTATGCAAACATACATTTATTTATCAGTTTCTATTTCTACCTGTATATTCCCAAAATCATAAGCTCAAACCAATAATTCCAGTTCTAACCCAATACCGCCTCCATATTTGCAACTCTCTTCCTAATAGAAACATGACTCCCATTATCCCTAAGGTGTTTACTTATTTGATCTATGTCAAATAAGTCCCCTATATATCAGTCCCCTATGGCCACCAATGCCTCATACCCCACATGCATGCCTTTCTCACTATATTTGGGCTTTGATCGCCATGACTCACTCTACCCCCATATTGACACCTTTCTCACCCCAGTCAGTTTTTGACATGATAGTCCAGTCTGTTCATTAATACATTTTGTTTTAGAATTAACACCTTTGTATTCAATTGGTGTGTAGCACACCATGCCAGAAATAAATCAACACACAGTCATCTTAAACTCTAACAATACACAGACAAAATCAAGAGTGAGCCTTATATTGAAATTTAAATAAAACTTTCTTTTAAACTTTCAAATTATTAAAGGTCCAAGGCATTACCTTTGCTAGCTGAAGTGATAAAGGTCACTGCATGCCTACACTTGATTGGGTGTATTATGTATCAGAAGTTATTTCATGGGAAACTTATATGTTGATATTAGAACACGATAAGCAAGCATATCCATTTCTGGATAATCAATACGTCCTGCAATAGACAGTAATGGACATGGGAAAGGTGCTTTCTAAACCAAGACAATGGATGAGGAACAGGGGCAACTCCTTAATTCAACATAGTAAATTTACCATTGGTGGGGAGTAGCCATCTCAAGTGTGATAGCCATTGATTCACAGGAGATTGGTTACTAAGAATACTAAATAGAACTGGTTGTCTGACATCTGGCAGATTTCTTTAACTCTTGGGATCCCTATTATCTCGTCTGTGCATGAAGTGTATTTGTATTGGTTAGGATGCATTTGGCAGTAATAAGCATAAAACTCTGATTCATATGATTTAAACAACGTAACAGTTTATTATCTACCATAAAAAGAAGTTAGTGGTTAGAAGACATCATCAGGAGCTGGCGTATGTGTGTGTGTGTGTGTGTGTGTGTGTGTGTGTGTGTGTGTGTGTGAATGTTTTCTTTTCTCTGCTATTCTCAGGATGTTTGCTAGTCCTTAGTAGCCTTCATAGCCATAATATGGCAACAGTAGAACCAGATCTCCTACCATGACACAAGATCATCAGTGGAATACATATAATTATTTCCTATATAATTCTCCTTATTTTTGAGGAAGCTTGTTCCAAAAGATCCAGGCAGAGTTCTCCTATCTCATTGGACAACATTTTATCACATGCTCATGTTGATGTATCACTGGCCAGGGGAATCAGTACAAGAAGATTGCTTTCTACTCATTAGAATTCACTGTTTGGAATTTAGTCTGAGGCTCACCTCCCTCAAAGTCATTGCTGGCGATAGGAGGTTGGGGAGAAAGGGGAGAAAGGATTTGAAAGGTAATGATTGTTGGGTAGGCAACCAGCAGTGTCTCCTGACATGCTGTATTATGCCAAGGCCCTTTTCAGCTTTCTCCTTTCATGATTCAGTTCTCCCATTCAGCATTCTTGTAAAGTCCTCAAGGGTGGGATCATGAATTTTTAAAAAATCTTTATTGGGGTGACATTGGTTTGGTAAAATTATATAGGTTTCAAGTGTACATTTCTATAATACATCATCTATATAATGTATTGTGTGTTAACCACCCAGAGTCCGTTCTCCTTCCATCACCATATATTTGACCCCCTTTTCCCTCTTCTACCACCCTCCTCTCCGCTTACCCTCTGGTAACCACTAAACTGCAGATCATGACTTTATTACATATGTGTCCTCAGTGCTTAGCACTAAGGTTAGAAACTCAGCAAATATCCATTGAAATAAGTAATAATTTATAAGTAAGTAAAAAATAAGTAAGTTCTTAAATCACTTTATCTTTTGGGGTGGCGCTGGTGGTTGATTTTTAAGAGTTATCCTGAGGTATGGCTACCTACTCATCTCATATACTAATGTTAGGAGGATGAATTTATTTTATTTATACTTTTCATTTGAATAAAACATGTTGAACTTTTAAGTGATGGAAACTACCTTCCTCCTTTTACCTGTCTCTTCTAGTTAGTTGCTGAGGCCTAAATGTGGCCTATGAGTGCATTTTGTTGACTTATGCCCTGGATTTCTCTTCCGTTGGATGTGGTAACAGAGCCTTGACAAATATGTGGCAAGTATCCGCAGTTGTGAGAATCAGTTTGCTTTGCAGGCCTCCCATTGCTATCCACGGGCTGATACAGTACATAGATCAGTGTGGTTAAACACAGAGATATAATGGTGCAGAAGGGATTGACAAATCCCCTCTCTGTTTTGCACTTAGAAAGTATTGAGTGTTCTCAGGAAGAGCAATAATTGGTTTGTAATTCTGGAAGTTAAGGAAAGGCAATTCTTTAAGGCATGTTCTTTTATTTATGTAAGAAGTCTTTTTATTAGGAACATCAGCTTCCAGGCATAACTAATATAAATGAGGTTTTTAGTTTGTTTGTTAATTGACAAACGGATGAAAGTTTTGAAGAATCACACACAAAGTGTAAAACTTTTCATTATATGAAACTTTAGTTATTTGTGTCTACTTACAGATGATAAGTGCTGAATAATGTGATATTATTAAATGTTCTACAGGACATTAACAAGATTATTTGCTTTGCCTGTATGGTTTTTAGAGTCTTGTACACAGGACTCTGTATCAGAATCCATGAATCCTTGTCCCAAAGAGCATTTCCTATGCTTTAAGAGACGTTAGAAGATCACTAAATGTTACTGTACCTCAGTTTAGCTATTTTCAAAGTAGATACTTGTGGCAAATTAATAATTATTAGATTAAATTTATTATGACAATAAATACAGAAGCAGTTTTAGGAAAATGTTTCTGTTATTTTATACTTTTCAAGACAATATATTTTGAATGGCATTATCATCATAATAAATATCCTGGCTCATCTCAAATATCCCTGCATGTATGATAGCAATAATTAAATAGGTTCTCCTTCTGTAATTAGTGGAAATCCAGACATATTTGAGGCAAACCATATTAAATGTTTGGGACTGGCAAACAGAAAGGTTAATTTAATGGACATTTTCAAATGTTCATTTTGCTAATTTTTCTGTAGCATTTGAACTATTGACATTTTTCTTCAATAAACAGTTCTATTTTCTTTACTGTAACCCTACTCTCTTCTGGACATCTTCTTACCTGTATGATCGTTTGCACTTTCTAAATGTTCTCCTTTTCCTATTTTACCCATAAATAACCATAATTGGTTTCCACATACTTAATCCTCTACACCTCTCACTTGACATACTTTCCCACAATGATCTCACTCACTCATGTTTCAAGTATGATCAGTAAACCATTGGTCTCCAACTCACTAGCTCTAGAATGATCATTCTCCTGAGCTCTGGAGCCAAGGGTCTCCTTAAACAGGCTCTAGAGCCAAGGGTCTCCTTAATATCTCCACCTGGATGTTCCATAGACAGTCAACATGTCTAAATATGGATGCTTCTCTCAATCCCATCCAACCAAATATTCTGCTTCTGTTTCTTGTTTCAGAGATTGTCACCACCAAGTTCTGTTGTTTAAGCTAGATATTTGGGTACATTATCAATTCTTAATCTCTTTCTTCCTCAGCCCCACAATCATCATTGATGTTTCTACCTTAACATAAGTTGAATTTTTCCATCCATGTCTCTGCATTTAACATTGTCCTTATTTTATTTGAGGCCACTATTGTCTTTTCCTAGAACAATGCAAACTACCTTCTAATATGTCTTTTGCTTTCATCCTGAGGGATCATGATAGAAAAGAGTTTGCTCCTGACACTTCCTTATCTAAAACACTTCAAAGTCATAGCACACAATCTAAATGCAGAAAGATGCATGCATTATATTACATCTGGCCCTGCTTTCCTGTTCAGTGTCATCTACTGCCACTCCTCTCCTCATTGTTTAAGCTCAAGACAAACTGAATTACTTGGAGTTTCCTCAATACACCATACTTTTCTTCTCCGAGCTCTTATATAAGCTGTAATTCTATTTGGAACGTCTTACAACTTATCTGTTTATCAAATGCAGTCTCTTTTTCTGTTCGGGGATGAGCTTAGATATTACCTCCTCGGAGAAACCATCCTAGACCTTTCCCTCCTATTCTGAACTCAAGACTTTGTTTGATGTTTCAGCATATATTTAGATACTCTTTATGAGACATTTATCCCACTATATGAAAGAATGATTTAATGACTTTTTTGCTTATAGCTCTATTATAGCAAAGAACTATTTAATTAGTCTCATCTGCTTCTTCTCACATTTATGTGTCCAGATGGGACAACAATCACTAACTCAAAGGAACAAGTAAATTATACTTAGATTGTATCACAGTGTCAAATGACATATTCATAGCAAAGAATACCCCTGTTCTATATTAATCTGATGGTTCCTAGATTATTAGATATAGCAGTTCCTCACAATGATAGTACTAAAAAATGTTGCATTTTATTCAGCTTGTGATCTGGTGTCTTCTCAGGAAATATAGCTTAAAATTATATTCACAAGTTATTTATTTATTTATTTTTAAATCCGTTTATCCTTAAGATCCTTATAGTTTATCATTGTAGTAAATCCTCATGTACTTCTGTACACATTCTCAATCAAAGTAAAAATACAGCATTTCTTTTTCTCCTATTTTGGTAGTTATTCTTGTTATGGGATGAGGTTGAAATCAAGGTTTTCAATACAAAGTGAAGCTTGGTGACTTTTCTTTTGAAGTAAGGACATTACTAGGTAATCAATGTATGTTCTGAAAATTAAATTTTGATACTAAGTATTTAAAGCAAGATGCTTTAATTTTTAAAAATCATACCAGTTTTATTTTTATGAACTCATAATGATTTTTGGAATGGTTTTATTTGCTGTATGGGCCATTCGGAGAGTTGAATACCTTATTGATTTCTTCTTTTTTCTTTTCTGGTGGAAAGTGACTATTTCTATTTGGAGGAGGCATATGTTCCAAATACTTACTGATGCATAACAAACTTCTCCAATTTTAGTAGTGCAAAACAGTAAGCATTTTATTATGCTCACAGATCATGTGTTTCAGGAATTCAGAAAGGGACAGTGAGGTTGGCTTGTTGGAGGCCTCAACTGGGAAAATTCAAAGAGAGATAATTCAATAGCTGGGAATGTATTTGACTTTGGGCTTATTTACTCATATGGTTGGTTGTTGATGTTGACCATTTGGGGGGACCTTATTGGGGGCTGTCAGCCAGAACACCTAGATGAATTATCAACATGGGGTATATCAATGTTGGTTAGATTAAATTTCTTCACAGTGTAGTCACAGAATCTGAAAAAAAGAACATTCTCAAAACAAACAAAACAAAACACACAAACAAACAAAAAAAAAAAACAAGGTGGACATGCGTGGCATTTTTATGACCTAACCTTGGAAATCATAAAGATTTAAGTGTAATCTGGTTTCAACATACTCTGTTGGTGCAGGTACTTACAATGTCAGCCACAGTTCAAGAGGATGGGGACTTAGACCTCACCACTAGATGTCATGTTGTAAGACGGGCATGTGAGATGACCAATATTACAGTGGTCTTTTTTGGAAGACACAATCTGTCTCAGCATCAATTCACAACATAGCTTCTGTCAATGGCAAATGTAATATTCAGTACTCATGAACCCTTTACTTTTCTCAAAGAACATTTAAAAAATATTTCTAAAGCCTTTATTTAGAATTGTAAAAATAATAGATATTCATTAAGGGAAACTTGAAAAATAAGCAAACGTAATAAAGTAGAACTCTGTGCCATAATTTACTTCAAAATTTTCTATAACTTCTAAGGATTTTTTTTTTTTTCATTTGCTGCTTATTTTAGATAATGACACTGTAAACATTTTTTCTATAAATGGAAAAACATAGAAGGAGTAGTTGAAGATGTCTATGAAAAAATGAAAATATTGAAGTAACAGTCATAAAATATTAAAAGAAAACTTAAAAAAAATGATTCTGGGGATTTCTGGTCAAGATGTCAGAGTAGAGAAATGCTGCATTTGCCTCTTCTCATGACCACATCAAAATTACAATGAAACTACAGAACAACCATCATTGACAATTGCCTCAAGTCTAGCTGAACAAAGATCCTACAACTAAGGACATACAGAAGAATCCACATTGAGACTGGTGGGAGGGGAAGAGACATGAAACAGACTGATACCACACCACTGTGTGGCAGTTAAAAATCAGGAGGGATATCTTGGCTGCAGAGGCTCCCTGCCCCACCCCAGAGGAAAGGAGGTCCCATACCCACACCAGCCTCCCCAGCCCAGTGTTCCTGTGTAGGAAAGAAAAGTCCCCACAACTTCTGGCTGTGAAAACCAGTGGAAATTGTGGCTGAGTGAGATGAGGGATGCTGGAATTTCAGGTGTTCTTCTTAAAGGGGCTACACACAAATTTAGTTGCTGGCATACTCACTCACTTTGAGCTCCAGCATTGTCAGCTTGAAAAATACCAGGGAGATACCAGGGGGAACTGAATTATTTGGCCTCAGGGTGAGGGCTAAAGGGGTAGCTTTCTCCCAGAAAGAAGATGCCAGAAGCCATTGTTCTTTTCTTAAGTCCTCTCACTTTTCAGCGTGCAGATTTAGGCAGATGCCATACCTGAGTCTCCATCAACCTAGTTAACACCATTTGCCCCACCCTGGTGATTCCCTGAGACTCAGCCCCATGCAACTTGCAGGCTCACCCAAGCTACTCACCCAAGTGGCTTTTCCATACAAATAACCTGTCTTGGCTCCTGCTGCAAACTTTCCTAAAATCTCTCAAACCCCAAACAAGCAGCATCTGGCCTCAGTGAGCCCTGTACATCTTGCTAAGCAGCCCCAAGTTGGGCACTAGCAGCAGCTGGCCTCGGTTCACAGCTAAGCCTTCTTTAGGCACCTCCAGGCCCAGCAGGGGAGGGGGGTGACCATCTGTGGGTTGCTTTGTGGCTCATTCCAGGTGGCTCTGGGAAGGGCACAGGCTGCTGCTGAATTTGGCCTGTGGCAGGGCCCCTCTCAGGAGGGCATGGGACCGGCATACCAGATGGCCAGTTTCACACTGACCCAAAGCACCACTTGGCTGCCTCTGCAGATAGCACACCTAAAGAGCAGACTGGACAGGCACCAGAGCCATGTTAAAGCAAATCCTGCTTTCAAAGGTCAGCCTCTACACAAGAGCTCCTCCACTGCTGTCCTCCCAACCCATATGCCCAAAGGTCGGTACTTCTTATTGACATGAAAACAGCAACCAAGGCTCAACTACAACAGGAGGGCACACATAACACCTGCAGCACCTGGCTTAGGTGACCAGGAAGACTGCACCACTGAGCCCCACAGCACACCTACTACATAAGGCCACTCTTCTAAGACCAGGATATATAGCAGCCCTACTAATACATAGAAACAAACACAACGAGGCAGCCAAAATGGGGGGACAAGGAAACATATCCTAAATTAAAGAACAGAACAAAGCTCCAGGAAGAAGAACTAAACAAAATGGAGACAAGCAATCTACCAGACACAGAGTTCCAAACAGTGGTTATAAGAATGCTCAGTGATCTCAGGGAGAACTTCAGCAAAGAGATAGGAAACATAAAAAGTAACCAGTCAGAAATAAAGAACACAATAATGGAAATGACGAATACATTAAAGGGAATCAACAGCAGATTAGATGAAACAGAGGACTGAATCAGTGATTTGGAAGACAAGTTAGCAGAAAACATCCAATCAGAACAGCAACAAGAAAAAAGAATTTAAAAAAAAGAGGAATGTTTAAGGGGCCTTTGGGACAACATCAAGCATACCAACATTCACATCATAGGGGAACCGGAAGGGGAATTGAGAGAGAAAGGAATTGAAAACATATTCAAACAAGTAATGACCAAAACCTTCCCTAACCTGGTAAAGGAAATAAATATACAAGCTCAGGTAACACAGATAGTCCCAAACAAGATGAACCCAAAGAGGCTAAAACCAAGACACATCATAATTAAAATGCCAAAGGTTAAAGAAAAAGAAAGAATCTTAAAAGCAGCAAGAGAAAAACATTTAGTTACCTACAAGGAAGCTCACATAAGACTGTCAGCTGATTTCTCAACAGAAGCTTTGCAGGCCAGAAGGGATTGGCATGACATATTCAAAGTGATGAAAAGGAACGTCCTACAACCAAGAGTACTCTACCCAGCAAAGCTGTGATTTAGAATTGAAAGACAGATAAAGAGTTTCCCAGGCAAGAAGAAGCTAAAGGAGTTCATCACTACCAAACCAGTATGCAAAAACTGTTAAGGGGACTTTTTAAGGAAAAAAGAAAAGATAAAATATATGAATAACAAAATGGGAATAATTATACATCTATCAACAATTATTTTAAGTGTAAATGAATTAAATGTTCCAATCAAAAGACATAGGGCTTAATGGTTAAGAAAACAAGACCCTTACATATGCTGTCTACAAGAGACTCACTTCAGATTGAAAGACACACACAGATTAAAAGTAAAGGATTGGAAAAAGATATTTCATGAAAAATGAAAAAGAAACAACTGGGGTAGTAATACTTATAATAGACAAAATAGACTTTAAAAGAAAGGCTATGATAAGAGACAGAGGAAGATCCAATAATCCCACTTCTTGGTATTTATCCACAGAAACTCAAAACACTACTTCAAAGGGACACGTGCATTTGTATGTTCATTACAGCGTCACTGACAACATGCAAGATATGGGTGTTCATCAATGGATGAATGGATATAGAAGAGGTGGTACATATATACAAAGGAATATTACTCAGCCATAAAAAAGAATGAAATCTTGCCATCTACAACAACATGGATGGACCTAGAGAGTATTATGCTGAGTGGAGTAAGTCAGACAGAGAAAGACAAATGCCATATGATTTTTCTTATATGTGGAATCTGAAGAACAAAATAAACAAACAAAGAAAACAGAAATAAACTCATGGATACAGAAAACATTTTTAGGGTTGCCAAATGGGCAGGGAGTTGGGGACATGGGTGAAAAGTGCAAAGGATTAAGAAGTACAAATTGGTAGTTACAAAATCGTCATGGGGCTGTAAATTATAGCATAAGAATTATAGTCATAATATTGTAATAACTATGTATGGTGTTAGATTGGTACTAGATTTATTGGGGTGATCACTTTGTAAGTTATATAAATGTTTAACCACTATGTTGTACATGTGAAAGTAATATAATATTATATGCCAACTGTAACTGAGAAAAAAGTTTTTAAAAAATTAAAAAAATGATTCTGTAACTTTTACAGTTATGGTGCTTTACTATTACATTATTTTTCCACAATTCTCAAATAATTAGGTTTAAATAGTATTTTCAAAGCAACTTTTAGTTGCAGTTTAGTTCAGAATTGGGATACAATTTGGCTACATCTTGATTTCTGTAATATATATTTCTAGAAGTGCAATTACCTCATCAATGGGGCTTATAATCATTGTACAGAAAAAACACACTCAACCATAGTCAATGTATATTTTCATTCATAAGTAGATTCATTACTTGTTGGGAGTAATATATGTATCTTTCCTTGGCTTTTCAAGAAAAACAGTTTTAAATTTGTTGATGTTTATCAACTCTCAGAGTTGTTTTCAAAGAACTGTATTGAGACTCGGAATAGTAAAGGCACCTGATTACATATAACTAATCATTCCTGTAGCCACCAGTGACTACTATATGGGAAAAATACCGCTGGTCCAAAGGAATAACTAAATACTAATTCTGTAGCATAGTATCCCTTAACCCAATTCTGAACTAACTGCAACTAAAAAACTGTTTTTAAAAATACTATTTTAACCTCATTACTTGATCATTATGGAAAAATAATACATTAGTAAAAGCACCATAACTGCAAAAGTTACAGAATCCTTTTTAAAAAGTTTTTTCTTAGTATTTTATGACTGTTACTTAAATGATGTCTTTATTTCTTTTTTTTAATCGATGTCTTTAATTATTCCTTATATTGTGTTATGGAAGGCTCTACATTTTGAGAAAAAATAAAGATTCATACATAGCATTTGCAGTTTAATTTCAGTTAATTTTGTAAATTAAAAAATATAAAGCAAAACTGAACTAAAATTTCAAGTTGTAAGAACAATTTTAAGAATGCTGAAACTTCATGAAAAATCCATTGGCTTATTCCTGAACTAGCTAAAAAAAAAAAAAGAAAACCTGGAGAAACATTCTGAAGTTTAGGATATAAATGTCCTCATATAGGATATAAATGTCACAATATAAGGAAGATATTTTATATTGTTATAGCTATTCTAATGTGATCCAAATGAGACTCCATATTAATCTAGGACATACTGTGTGAATATCAGAGTATGCTTTAATCTACCAAGTGACATTCCTAGAAACAAATAATGGAACATAACGTCTGAAGTTTCCTTGGAAGGCACATGCATCCCACCACTCCCTAGATAATGTGATAGAAGCTCCAGGTGAGGCATCATAAGATCTGGGTTCTCACTATGTGACGTTGAGCAAGTCATTTAACCTCTTTGGATTTTACTTTCTCAACTCTGATATGACAAAGTGGACTAGGATGATCTCACCTTCCAATAGAATTTCTGATCATGGTCTGATTTGTAGTTTAATGGGACAGCTCAAAATTGACAATCTGGAATTTGTTAAGAAATATTAATTTTATATGCACAGAAAAAACGGTGATTAAATATTTGACCCACATTCCTCTGTAGCTTGTCTCAGAGGTTCCTACCTGAGAGGTGGTTTGTGTAATCTTTTGATCATTCCACCCAATTAGCTATTTATGTGGCACTTAATACTAGTGCCTAGTTTCCTGACAAGGAAAGAAAAAAGAAATCATATCACTTACATTTAAACAATATATGCAGGCATATTCTAAAGAGACCTTGCAAATAACTTTTGAATTCTTTACTAATGTGTGCATATATACTGCAAACTCATTTCTATTACAGTGGAACTAGAGCTAATATTTAGTGGAGAAATCAAGTATCTTATAACTTCTATCATCTGAACCTAGAAAAGGTTCTCCAGTTCCCTTGGAAGAACTGATGTTGTTACAAATTACAAATTCTGTGCCTGCCTTTAGTCATTGATAAGTGATTCTTTAGGGGAAGGGAAACAGGTACAAAATTTGAATTTCAGAAGAAATTCAAATAGAGATTATTTTAAAATTTGTGTGTGTGGGTATTAAATCTATTTAATTATCAATATTTATATTTTTCTTTTTTATTGAGGCTATTTCATTCATTCATTCTTCATGGAACAAGGTTTTAGTATTTGGGTTTTAACTTGTAGAACAAAAATGGAGAAGGGATATTTTCAGATGAATAAAGTTTTTAGATATATAAAATGGCTATAAATTTTTAAAATTACTTGTGTATATGTTAAGAGCTGCTTAGCATTTATCTTGTGATTTTGTTTAGTGAAAATGATTACAGTTAATTTGGTATCTTAAGATGTTCAGCGTATGATAGAAAGAGGGGGAGAGACTTATAAAAGAATGGTTTAGTGACTCAAATTTAATGAAAAATTTCCAGAAATATACTATCAACTTCCTGACACCAAACTTTGCCTGAAATCAAAAGAAACTTTGTGGTCACAAAAAGAGACAGCTTGGTTTTGTTGTGTTCCACCCTCTGACTGCTTGTGCAATCAGCATCACAGACAAATATAAAATTATCCATGTAATTGTACTGCTCTAAAGAATTTATTGAATTGTTTTTAGCATTTTCCATAGAGTACAGTGAGTGTATCAAGTACTGTGCTAAAGTAGTGTTTCAAGGTACTGAGCCATGACTAATTTATTACCTGTAGAAATGCCTTAACACTTAATAAGGTGTTAATTGCATTCAGGTGACACAACTGTAGTTGGAAAGATAATTTGGTGCACCTTATCTGAGCTGATGGAAGTGCAGAAAGCGTTTAGGTTACACTGCACCAGGAAGGGCAATTTCTTGCAGCTTATCAGCACTTGATAATGGACACTTAGCAGTCTCACTCGTAAATGCATTTATTTGATCACCATTAATGAAAAGCATTTCAACTAATAATAAGAGGAAATGGAAGTTTTGTTTTTTAATGTTTTGACTTGATCTCTTTTAAAAAGGTATCACTGTGACTATCAGGAATATAAATTGTTTATTTAAATGCTTATTATCCCCATTAGCAGTAAGTCTGTAAGGAGCTTTACGCTGGCAAACCCTAAATGACAACAACATATTGAGATAGAAAATGAAAACATTCAGTGAATCATCCACACATCTGCAAGTTTCCAAAAATGAGGCTATAAGCGCTGAACTGGGGTTAATGTTTGTAGCAGAAAGAACTTACTGCAAGATCGTTAGTGTTTTGAGTTGGTGTTAAAATCTGCTGTCCCACATTAGCTTGATTTGCCGTAGAAGTACAGCAGAGATAGTGTGCTACAACTTTATTCCCTGTACAGATTTCAAATATAATTTTCTGAGTTGGGATTCAGGATCATTCAGCATATTTACACGTGGATCTTGTTCAAGGTCACAACTGATGAGCATATACAGTAAATTCATATGTTCTAAACCAAAACAAGTAAATATGAAATTTTAAACATTTGAACCATAGAAAACCATTACAACTTTTTAGATCCATGCTTGTTTATGAATTTGTTCTTCACAGTTTAGTCTCTGGAATAAAATGTATAGCTGATATTTTTATTTTCATCAGTTTTATTTTGGTATTGCATAGACATAGTACTAGTATAAATGTAAAAGTTATTGCATAATAATAATAGCTGACATTTATTGAACACTAACTCTGGCCTAGAGAGTTTTAGCTTTATATGGATTATTTCATTTGATTGTCATAATAACGCTTTGAAGCAGGTAGTAGTTTTAATCTCCATTTTCCAGATGAGGAAACCAGAGCACAATATGCTACTACCAATGTCACATACCTAGGGTAAAATATCTTATAACATGAATGAGTGATACCTCAGTGAAAATTGTTTTATTCCCAAGTGCATGTCTATGAGATATATTTTCTTTTTGTGGTATCAATTTCACCTGAATTTATTTATTTATTTATTTATTTATTTATTTATTTATTTATTGTCTACTCAAGTTATGGGATTGAATTTGGCAAGGCTGTAGCATCCTTACAGTTATCACATGTGCAAATACTGATGGACTGTTTTGTGTCACATTTGTACCTGCCTATTGCAAGACCGTGAAGATTGACCCTCCTTAAAGTTCACACTTAAGTGATGCTTAACTGAACTAATTAGTACTGAAAGTAATTTTTAGGCAGAGTATAATTTGCAACTTTGAGGTGAAAACATGACTTACTTAGTTTTTATTTTATTAATTTGGTTGATGTTGATTTACCTGCTTCTGAGTCATTCACATGGTGTTCATGAAGTATTGTTCAAGTAATGGGAACTCTAGATAAAAAAAAGAGAATAATATGGGGACCAGCAGGAATATGCATTTATCACTATGATATGTTTTCTCCAGGCTTTTATACTTATGAATAGTGGGGGGAGGGATTTGAAAAGTTATTAAAACTTAGGGGATCTGAAGGGTCAAATGCATTCCTGAATGAAGGAATATATGATTTGGTGCAAATCAAATAGTCTTTTCTCATATTATCCTCTTTCAAACTTCCCATATTTTTATGAATGTGACATCTAGTTTACATAGGCATGTAAAGTCACCCGGATAGAAAAAAATTTAAAAAGTAACAAAATAGCAAAAAGCAGCCTGAGATGGGTGTTGAATGTGGTGGGAGGGAAGATTTAATATGGCCAAAGAACACTGTACCAGGCTATAAAGGTGTGATCCTTGTCCTTAGGAACTTTCCAAATAATTGATAAGTAATCATAATACTACACACACACACACACACACACACACACAGCCAAGCAAAGAGGTAAAACAAAAACAAAAACATTTGTGTAACATAAATAAACTGCTATAAGATTTCCTGGAAGGGGTAGTTGATTTCTAGGTGGGTGATGTGGAAAGTCTTCATAAAGAAGTAATAGTTGAGCAAGGTCCGCTCAATATGGGTGAGATTTAGAGGCATTTCGGGTAGAAGTAATGGTGTTATAAAAGGCATAACGGAAGCAGTGTGTAAGATTCATTGGATGGAGAAAGGAGAGTTAATTAGATCCTGGATTATGATTATGGCAATAAGAAATGGAGAAAATCAATTAAAGGGAAATTGTGAATGAAGACTCACTAGATATCTCGTGCCCACCATGTGGATGCCCCTTCGTTTACAGTAGTTCTACATTTCTATTCTTAGCTTGGAGTTTCCAAAAACTAGTAATTTTACCAGTTGAGCCATAAGTAATGTAGTTCAGGGAAATTGATAACAACACACACACACACACACACACACACATATGCTCACACACACGTGCACGTATGCGCACATGATAAAAGAGGCCCATTTATGATTTGGCAACTTGCAGAGAAAAATGTCACAGGGGAAGTAAATAAATGAAAGTCCGCTTAAATTCTACTGCTAAGATATTTAACTATGTAAAAATTATCTCACTGTTTGTTCAAATAAAAGCACTTTATTTGCCTTGTTAACCTAAGCCTCCGCTTTCATGGTACTAAGACCACAAACATTTGCTCCTCTTTTCTAGCCTCTCTCTAGAAGTCTTTACAGCCTATAGTATGACATACTTAGCAGTGCCTCCATTTCGCTTTCATTGTTTGATTTGGAAAGACTCTTGGGTTCTGCTGTGGAGATTAATTTGCTCCAACTACGGCCTCCAACTTGCCTGCACTATGGACGTTGCCCAAGTGACTTCTGAGTTGGCTAAACCAATGTTTTGAGCTCCCTGAGACAATGGTCCTCGAGGCACCAGCATGCTGCCCTTGACTTGCCTCTGCCCCTCTTGCCTCTGTTACTATGAGCTGTATATTACTGAACCTTCATGGAAGTCCTGGGCCCAACAACTTACCCTTAATCCTGATGTAGAAAATGCTATCCCCTTCTCTGTGTTTTATTCCTACATTAGAGTTGTTTAGGCCTGATGGGTAAAAGCTTTTTTACAATTCTGTTTGCTTTTTCAACACACACACACACACACACGCCCCACAGCACTTTTTCTTCCCCAGGGTGCAAAGCCAATAGGTGGGCCCAGATTGGCTCCAAACTATGTCCCAAACTATCAATGTTCTCTGACTCTTCTTTTAAGTCCAAATCTTCAGCTGTCTCTTTTACCCATGGTGAATTATTTCCAAATGCCTCTCCTTTATCCCTGCAATTTAGCCTCTGTTACCTGTCCCAGATTTGTCACACACCTTTTATCTCAGTAGCAGTGTGACCCATTTAGAAATTAACATTAGACACTCTTATATCTTTGTAGTAGGGTGACCCATTTAGAAATTAACTTGAGTGTATGTTGTTTATTTTGTATTTTTCTCTGCTGCAGGGAGAAGACCTCCTATCTGTTCTTGAGATGGGGCTGCATATTAGGAAGAAATGAAAATTATCCAACATGGGAAGGTAAACAGAAATTTTTATGTCTAGGACCTGGGTCCCTCTTGTCCCTAAGGAAGATATCCAGGCTCTTTTGATTTTCTGAGGTCTGAGATCTTGAGATTCTGATAGGTAGGTAAAACTGTTACCATAGAAAGAGAAGGAGGTGGCCAAAAAGGAAAGAAGTCTGCCCCTGGGATGGGAACACGAACTTGGGAAGAAAGATAATGGTTTCAGGTTCCATCAGGGCAGAGGCCTGAACTAGCCCTGAACCTATCTATGCTGGATGTGTGGTGGGACCGAGATGAGAAAGGCTGAATATAGGACTGAAAGAACAGGGCACCTTGAGGTGTAGCCTTGGGAGCCGGGGCATGGGGAGCACATAGCTAAGCCTGGCCCAGAGAGCAGAGAGATGCTGAATAACAGTCCTCTCTTGAAAGTCCAGGCTTGCATGGGCAGGGCTTTTCCAGGACTCGGAACTGCAGCTCTGGGTGGATAATGGAGTGGTAGCATCCAATGCTTGCCCTACAAGGTCAGCAAAGTTCAATGGCAGAGATGACAGCTGCAGACTAAGAGGTGCCAGGGAACCTACCTTCTTGAAAGTGGAAGTACCGTACTACCTGTCAGCACTGGCTTGGCCCCACAATCCTTAAATGAGCCAGTGGGAAAGGCAGGAATTATAAGGTTACTTAACTCCCTCTCCAGCTGGTGGGTGAGGTCTCAAGCTGGTACAGATTTAATGTGAAACACATGTGGCACTGCTTTCCTTCTGACCGTATCAAACAGGTCTCTAAGCCCCCCTTCCCCCTAAATGTTGGAATTGGCAAACAGATATGGTGAAGATGTTGGTGGTGGTGAGGGTGCATATACATTGCTTATGCCACACACCAGACATATCCAACTCTTAGCCTCAGCTCATTAAGGATCTCTGATTAAATGTTTATAACACACTGTGGTAGATGGCATTATCTCCATTTGTTTTGATGCTTTCCTGTTATGTTAAGTTTATGTGGAAATAATTATCAGAGACAACTAATTGGAGGAGAAGTTTGGATGGTCTAAATGGCTTGTATAATAAAGTCATGGTAGATTAATGCATCCCTCTCTACTGTCAGGGGACGTCTGCCAAGATATGTACAACAAATATCATCACTCTCAAGGCACCATCTTTCATCGATAGTATTAGAAGATGTTGGAAAATTTTTACTCCTTAACACTCATGTTTCATTATTCTACCAACCTTCTGTTTTATTAGCATTGCAAATAACTCAAATAGTTGGGACATTAAAGATTTTTGCAAATTACCATGAACTTCATAACTAAGTTTGGGGCATAGGCTGGTATGAGCAAAACATTTACAATCTATTTATTAGCAGAGTGAAATGTAGCAAGGTCCCTATATTCTGTGTTGATTTCTACTATTTCACATTTCATTTTGGGGGCTTTCCTGACTCTTAATCAAATTAGTTCCCTTTGTCTTCTCAAAAGTTATTTTGAAGGCTCGTGTCTGAATGGCTATGTACACGCATATAGTCTAGTGACTAACAGAGATATAGGAGTCAGGGAAAGGGGCTGACTTTTCAGGGAAGGTAATTGGTTTAATTTTAGAGATATTAAGATTGAGATTCTGCTGGGACAGCCAGGTGGTATTATCTAGTAGGTATCAGAAAATATGAAGGTAAGTACCTTCACATTTTGGAGACATCCAAGCAGGATTTTGAATTAAAGATTGTAAAGTACAAAACAGCTGAGGGAGGGACTTAAAGAGAATAACAAAAAACCAAGAGGGAGTGTGTTTTAAGAGGTGTCTTGGGTAGGGGGAGGTGGCACTCAAGCAGCATTGATTTCTTCTCCCAGTTGGCTTCTCTAACTCACTAGCCACATATCTGCAAGCACAGCAGCACCAGGAAAATGAAACTTGACAAGCTTCACATTAAACAATTACCGCTTCTGGTAAATCAGTCAAGCCACATGTCATGGTTTCCTGCCCAGGAGGAGCAGTAATCCCAGTCAGAAAACAATTCAGGAGCCTGTTAGAGCAACCCTGTCACCTCATTTTCAAACAATTCTGGCTCCACATGACAAAATCCATGACCAAAAATGGTTCTCAGTATATCAAGTCCCCTTATCACATCCAGGCGACCTGAGAGGGTCCTACTGAAGATGGAGGAGAAAGTAAAGAGTAGGTCCCATGCAGGGAGAGCCCATCAAGCAGCTTTTATTTTTTATAAAATT
The DNA here is from genome assembly GCF_036562045.2 of Rhinolophus sinicus. Lineage (NCBI taxonomy): Eukaryota > Metazoa > Chordata > Mammalia > Chiroptera > Rhinolophidae > Rhinolophus > Rhinolophus sinicus. The sequence continues at coordinate 188,475,313 of NC_133751.1, read as the reverse complement.
ATGATACACTTTTGCTAGCACCTTTTGATAGAACTAAGTTAAAAGTCACAATCAAATTATTTGATTACACCACCACCACCACACACACATGTACACACACACACACACACAAATGCACACAGTTTATTAGCCAGTGTCTGGAATAAATCTCACAAAAGGACCTATCTGTTAATTAGACAGGACTTCCAAAGGGTTCCCCTGTGATGAAAGCTATGAAGTTGCTAGTGTTACAGTTTCCTCAATTATTTTTTAAGGACTCCCTCTCTGTGTCATTCTTTATAGTTTATAGAGCCCATAACTATTTTGTTACCTAAATTAAAACCTCAGGGCCTATGTCAGGATTAGAGTGTCACCAACTGTTATTGACTAAATATTTGTATCCCTCTAAATTCGTATGTTGAAATCATAACCCCATTGTATCAATACTAGGAGTTGGGGTCTTGGGAGGTGATTAGGTCATGAAAGTTCAACCCTCATGAATAGGACTGATGCCCTATAAAAGACACCCCAGAGAACTCTCGATTTCTCTCCCGTGTGAGGAGACAGTCATCTATGAACAGAAAGCTAGCCCTCAGTAGACACTGAATCTGCCAGTGGCTTGATCTTGGACTTTCCAGCCGTTAGAACTGTGAGAAATAAATATTTGTTGTGTAAGCCACCAGTATATAGTAATTTGTTATAGCAGCCTGAAATGACTAATAGACCAACTTTACTAAAAATTCTTATTTAGGTTTTTTTAATTTATATATTTTTAAAGTACTGTATCCTAAGTCCCAGAAATGAGTTAAAGAAAGGCATCTGAACTTCATGTATAACTGCTTGAGATATAATTAAAGACTTCATTTTCCTGGCTCCCTCTACACTGATAAATTCTTCACATTCTCTCAGGTACATCACTTGTTCTACAGTATCTTAAATATACCCATATCCCTTACTTATTCTGTGTATATCTGCAATTCTCTCAGACTGTAACTTCATTAAGAACTAACAAATTGAAGAATTTTTTTTTTAGTAGTCCTTATAGTTTCTAGCTAAGTACCAAGTGTTAGTAAAAGTTCAGTAAAGTTTTGCTTTAAATGAATCAAAATAGCTTCATAAAACATAAGCTCAACTTATTTCTATTCCCATTACTGTATTTTGTAGAAATAAAAATGACTACATAAAAGAAAAATATTATGAGTTACTGACCAAGGGACTAAAACAAATTTTAAAAAGGAAACAAACAGTAGATCAAGTATAGTGCTTGATTCATAGGTCTGCCAATTAGGAATTTTTGTAATTAAGGACCTATCTTTGCTTTCCTGTTCATTTATAATTCAGGATTTCTTAATATCTGCCAAACTACTGTATGTTATTCTAACTTAAAACAAAATAACCAATAACTAGGCTTAAATACAAGTCCAAAGTTTACTGTGTGTTAAGAAGAGTGTAATTAAAAGCTAATATTTTCAAACTTCTCCCCTGAACTCCAAGATTCATCTCAAGATGCTTCCTCAAAATAAAACTCTGGAAGATCTGTTAAATATGTGTCTATCTTGACTTCCTAACCCACATGACTCTAAGACATGAAAACGAAAGTAGACAAGATTGTAAAACTCCCATGTTTAGGGTCAAAATCTAGGGTAGACTTTCATTATTTGGCATCAAAAGCTGTAATGAAAGCAAAAGAGAACACTGACATTGTTAACTAAAATGTGAACTTGCTCTGAGAAATTCATCAGAATAAATTTTCTTGGTAATCTTTCGATCATCTTAAACAAAGTCCTTGATTTTCCTATTCATTTCTGGTGAAGCCAGAAGCAGGGCAGGACTGAGAAGCTGTTTTCAATGCACAGGTGTGTAGCGAAAGCTTAGTATGATTCAACAAAGCCTTTATTGCATCTCTTTTATAGGAATATGAGCTTTCACATGCCCTGAAATTTGACAGTCTATTTTCAGGGTGTCAGTTTCAGGTTTCTTAGTACATGGGATAGTTGAGTAGAGGAGCCACGTCACTTAATATATGGGTGATACTCTGAAAGAGCTGGAGTGATAGTCAAATTTTGCAAATGGAAGGATAAACTGCCAGAGATTTTTACAGATTACTGATAATCTGTGGTATTAAAAAAAAATACTATGTTGTATTATAAAAAATACACATATATGTTTCCTTGTGATGATACTATTGTTACCTGTGTATATAATAGACCTGAGCATTTAAGCTTTTATAGGACTCTGGGTTAAACCTCCGTACAAACAAATCAAGTAGATGGTCATGTTTATTATACGACTTTAAAAGACTCAGGGAAACCCTTCTCTCAAACATGTTTCCGTAACCAGTCGGCTTTCTCTATCGTGTAATTTCCTGAGCTAGTGGCCTAGAAGTCATCTTAGCTTTTCCTTCTCCTTCATTTTCCACCCTTTTCCCACTCAACAGCCTTACTCCTGTCCATCCCTATTACCACTAGCCCATTCTACGTCAGCCCTTATCACATATTTGTACAAACTTTTCCTGGAGGTCTTTTTCTTTTATAATGCTTCCCACCTAACGTTCCTTCTTGATAACATGATGTTTGACCCACATAAGATACAATATATAACACACACCAAAGTTTAAAGCATGGTACTACAGTGAACCCCATCTAACCAAAACTAGGACACTGGCTCGTCTCACCTACCTGTGTGCCTCTCTCCTAGCCTGTATCCTCCTCTCCCTACAGGTAAGGACCATCTCGACTGTTGTCTTATTCCTGGTTCTTTTGCTTTGTATAAGTTTATTGCACATAGTCTTTTAATCAGCCTTCCTACTGCTGGAGCTAATTATAACCTTTCCCTGCCCCAATTCTTAACTGTCTATGTGACAAATTCAAATTCATTTTCATACAAAATTTTTCACAGTATTGCTTCTCTTACCTATCTCATCTCAACTTCTGCCACTTTTCCAGACCAAGCAAGCATTCCATATGCTTTTATAATTGAGCATAATGATTTTCAGCTTCAACCACTTTGTTGAGTAGTATTCCAATGTGTGGATAGACTGTATTTGGTTTATCTTTGTACCTGTTGACAGGTTTTGTGTTGGTTTCAGTTTTTGACAATTATGAATAGAGTTTCTATGGACATTCATATACAAGTATTTTTGTGGACACATGCCTGCATTTCACTTGGGTAAGTAACTAGGAACCATATGCTGGATCATATGGGAAGTTTAACTTAGAATAGAAAAATGAAAAATCAAAAGAGTTTTTACAAAGTAGCTGTATCATTATATATTCCTACCTGCAGTGTCTGTGAGTTCCATTGCTCTACATACTTGACAACACTTGGTATTATCAGTCTTTTGAGTTAACCATTTTCGAGGGTTTGTAGTGGTATCTCACTGTGGTTTTAATTTATATTTTTTCTATGTCTAATCATGTTGACTATTGGTGAGTCATATTGGCAATTCATATTATTTTGTGTGAAGTGTCTGTAAATCTTTTGCCTATTCATTTTTTTAAAAATAATTGAGTTGTAAAAGCTTTTTGTATATTCTGAATATAGGTCCTTTATTTGATAATGAATTCTAGCAACTTATGGCTTGACTTTTGTTTTCTTTTATGTCTCATGCTTGTGTGTGTGTGTGTGTGTGTGTGTGTGTGTGTGTGTATGTGTGTCCTATGTTAAATATATATATATATATATTTGCTTAATCCAGGGTCACAAACATTTTCTCATATACTTGCTTCCATAGGCTTTATAGCTTAATTTTTACATTTAGATTTAGGATCCATTTGATTTTTGTTTATAACATAAGATAAGGTCAGTGTTGTTATTGTTGTTTTTCATGTAGATATCCAGTTGTTCCAGTTTATTGAAAACACTTGCTTTAGCACCTTTGTTTGAAATCAAATGACTGTATATGCATGGCTCTGTTTCAGGACTTTCTATCCCATTCCCTATGGTGCATATGTCTAATTTTTGGTACTACCTCATTGTCTTGGTTACATAGCTTTGCAGTAAATCTTGAAATCAGGTAATGTAATTCTTTCAACTTTGTTCTTTCTTAAAAATTGCTTTGGCAATTCTAGGTCATTTGCATTTCCATATAACTTTCAGAATCAGCTTATTAATTTTGGCCAAAAAAAAATTCCTTTTGGAAATTTTCATTAGGATTATATTGAACCTCTAGATCAATTTGGAGCTTGAATGATCCCTTTAAAATTTAAATGCTTCTGGAAAAGCTAACGACAAATTACAAGTGACTACATGAATGAGTGAAACAACAGTAAAAGAAAAAGTCTAGCATGAATTACGCTGTCCACATTTCCATTATTTTTCTTAGAGGTAGCATCAATTTAACTTTGAATAAAAATTTCTTTTAAGAGAACAGCAAGAATAAAAAAAAAAACACCAAAAACTAATCTGTACCTAAAATCCCAATTTATAATGAAGTGCATTTAATAATCTAACCCTCCCCCCACCCCCCGCCACATTCTAAAGAAAAACCACATAGGATTTCTTTTTATACACAAAGCTTATGCTTGTTTAAAAACCTCTTGAATGTGTATACATCTCTAGCCTTTAAAACTACAAGAACAAGGTATTGGGGAATTACCTTCCACTTGGAACCTCATCCTTTCTGCATACTCAAGTACCTCCTGATAAGCAGACAAAGGAAGTGTTTTCTTGATTTAGACTGTAATACATCAGAAGAGTTGAAACTACTTTCAAAACTGCTTCACTTGGAAAGGTGTTTTGCCCCAAAGGAGTTTTCAGAAAGCCTCAGAAGACAAATGCAGAGAACTCTAGCTACTTGAAATTTCTCTTTGACCTTTTAAAGAGCTCATATTTTCCTTTATCTGTTTTTGTTTGTTAATCATCTAGTTACTTCTGTTACTTTTTTGATGTTTGATATGTTCACATGGATGCTGTTTTTATTTCAAACAAAATTTTGTAACACTTTTAGCATATATTGAAAATAGAAAAGGGCTACTCAACGCCCTTAATAATAGAACAATCCAGAATTCATTTTGTCAGGAAATTGAGATAGTTGCCGAATGAAAAAGTTAAAAAAATAAGATATTAGACTCTATACCTAAGCACATGGGATTTGTTTTAAGATTTTCTCATTTTGTTCTGTACTCTTGAAAATATTCTTTTTGCCTTAGCAAGGGTACTTGGTACGGCAAAAGTCAAGGAGGTGTCACTTGTGAAGGTTACAAATCTCAATGGAAGGCAGGAGTTACGTAAACACTGTCTCACGGGGTGGGTTTACATCTCTACTTATAATTCAACTTTTTCTTTCAATAATTATTGTCACAGTATTTTCTATTTTAACTATAGTAGCCGAGGTAATTCATTGATCTCAAGAAAATATTTTCTAGGCTATGGAAGGTGAATAGATTCAGATGCTAAGAAAACTTTAGCTGTATCCATTTGTTTGGTTCTTGTGCTCTTATCATCCATGAAATACAAGAACGTCTAAGAGTGAATCTAAAATCAACCCCCTTCTCCAGTTACCACCAAAAGTTCATCTATCTGAGTCCAGGTGGAAACAGTTGAATTTTGTCACAATTTCTGGAGTCTCACTAGTTCCTGTGTCTTCTTTTTTTATTCTAGGCAGATATGTGTGTATATATATACACACACACACACACACAGTATTGTAATAGTTCAAGGTGTACAGCACAATGGTTTGACTTCCATATATTGTGAAATGATTACCACAGTAGGTTTAGTTAACATCCATCATTTCATATAGATACAAAAAAAGATTAGAGAATGTTTTTTCCTTGTGATGACAACAACTCTTAGGTTCTGCTGTCTTAATGACTTTCAGATAGATATACCATACAGCCGTGCTAACGAGTCATCATGTTGTACATTACATCCCTTGTACTTATCTGATAACTGGAAGTTTATTATGAATGTAGGTGTTTTGTTGAAGAATGATTTTTTTTCCCTCTCTTTTTGGAGATGCTAAATCATGCTCATTCATTAATACATCTACAACAAAATTACCCAGTATCCATAGCATGCGAGGATACGAGGACATGAAAGGATCAAGGACCCTGTTAGCTTTCTGTGTCCTGTTTTGCCACAGTGCTTGTCTCCGCCCCACACTCCAAACACTTTCTATAGCTTCTGGACCATGATTGCCATCTCACTTGCAGCTCCAGGGAAGGAAGAAAAGTCTCATAGTTGAGTGCTTTCCACGTGCCAGATCCTCTGTTAGGCACGTCAGCACAAGCGGGAATCGGTGTTCCCTAATGTCAAGTACACTCCTAGGGGTACAACGATAATTCTGGGCGGAGTCACCCCATCATTTATTGTCTAGACTGAAATACTTTTATGAGTAAAAGAAATGGTATTAACAATTACACCAGGACAACAGAAATAAACTGTCCAGGCAAGTAAAAAATGTGGTTCCCCAAATTTTGGGAGGTATGTATTTAATCTCTATGATGCTTTCTAATTGTGAAAAGTGGTAATCAATGGAAATGATACCAAGTTTTCTTTTTAAACATATGTGTTTACTGTATTAAGGAAAAAAGTACAGTAAAGTAATACTACTGCTGCTAGGCTCAATAAAAGTTTTTAAACATTATAAGAATGACCACGATTTGAACATGCTCTATTAATTCATTTAATCACCACAACAAACCTGTGAGAAGTATTCGTGGCTTTTTTATTTTTAATTCATAAGGAAAGTGAGGCTGGAGCAGTCAAGAAGTGTGCTGAAGTTTATACAGGTAGTAAGTAGGTGAATTGGGTTTTAACCCTAGTACTACTATATGACTCACAAATCCATGTTTCTTTTTCAGGGAGAGCTCCGATTTTTACTTTTTATTTTAGCAAGGATGTAAGACTTTCCCGTCTCTTCTTAAATTAGAAAATGTGGAAAATTTTCCAGTCGGGCTTAAGGTCTCCGTGTGGTTTAATGTCTTTTTGGTGAGGGAGGTTGGGATTTGTATGGGTCTTGGGTGTCTTAGAATCCACAGACTCTGCCAGCCCCTCCTTTGTCATCACAGTCTCTACCTGTCTTTTCTGGTACACAACTCCAGATAAGAAGATGCTTTCCTCTCTGGCCTATTCTGCATCTTGAATTGTTTGCTTAATCCTTTCCTTATGTAAAGGACATGCAGTCTGATGGAAACCGCTGATGGAAATCTTTCTGATCTGTACAATTTGACAAAAGCATGAGCATGATTTGATACTTGTATCTGTGTTAATCATTTGAAAAACCTCACTTTTATCACACTTCATTTTAAGCCAGTAGTCTCTAATCTTTGTGATCAAATGTATTCCAGTTCACTCCAAAATAAAATGTTGAATGGTTCCATATCCCAGCCCTCTTCTAAAACTTGGGAAACATCAATAAATTAAGCTGACAAAATGATGTAAAAATCCAATGAATAACAAAAGCCAACCAGAGAAAGATATTTGTACGCAATCCCCACAAACATGCATATATTTAATATGTATGCTGTTTGAATCTATATATTAAATATTAGTAAGGTTTAATTTATTTTCTGTGACAAAACAAATATAAATATCAGGTCTGATTTTTCTCTCCATCAGTAAAGTAGATGATGTCACATCCTTGGGCTGAGTACAACCCGCTGTGGAGGCCAGTTTGAAATGACTAAGAAACCTAGTGGTCTCGATGGTTGATAGCATCTTTTTTTGAATTGTGTCGCTATGCTTTACATCCATCTTTCCACCACGACCTAAGTTTTCCTATTTTAAAACTGAAACTGCGTTTTGGATCTCTCACTGGGTTCCTGTTTCCTAATCTGAAGACCTTGCTCTGAAGTTCTGAAGTGGATTTGTGGTTGTGAGCTATTGAAATAAGAAAACTTTTCCAGGTCAGGTTACTAGCTGGTAACTCAGGTTATCAGGTCAACAGGTAGTTTTTCTGAGGGAGAGGATTCGTTATTCAGTTACCACTTCCAGCTTTTCTCTACCCAATTCACTAGTTACCGTGAGTCCAATTATTACATTTTATAAATATGTAACTTGAATGTGCAGTGAGTACAAAAGAGAAAACAGTGAAAAGGAATTCTTATACACCATTTTTATATACCACAGATATTTCAAACTGAAATGGGAAGTAGATACGTGAAACAATGGAGAATCAACTCCTTCACTGACAATCATTGTTACTAAATCCACAACAAATGTTATAGATCATCGTTCTATATGAGCCACTATATGAAGAATCTTGTTGACCTCAGAGGACTCAGCCAGAATCCCTGTCATTTTAATGAACTCTTTTATCCTAGGCTGATCTGTTAAATTGTGCCTGCTCTCTCATAGTGGCAGCATGTCTGATTTTCAAACATTCCTTTGGCTATTATCTTTGCTCATTCTGAGACTCTTAAGAGGTGATAACTGCTTTTATTTATTTATTTTTAATTCACAGTCTATAAATACACCTGGTAACATGATTCACCAACCACTAGCCATCTCACACAAAGAGACAGGATTGTCTGGGCCCACAAAAACCTGGTTTTGAAGGGGTGCTGTCTGGTTTCACAGCTTCAACTCCCTTTCTCTTTTCTCTGGAGTCTCTCAAGGACGCCTCTGAGCAGCTTTGAACAATGCAGCGACGCACAGTTTTGAGCAGAACTTAGGGCAAGGGAGGAAAAAAAGAGAAAAAGAAAACTTCCCTCTAGTAAACTGGCAGAAAAAAAAAAACGTTTCTAAAGGTTACACACAACCCACACATTCCTTTTAAATGATCAAAGATTTATAAGAGGTCATGGAAGGAGAAAAGAAGAGAGGGGGAGCCTGGAAGTATTTTCTTTGTTTTTTAATTTTCTGTATTGCAAGTCTTGCTGAATAAGAGGCAAATCAGGACTCTTGTTACTCCTTTGGAAGATTTCTAGATTGAAGAGAGTGAACATTAATTTCAGTTGCTGAACTGTTATCTTGAAACTAAACAATATGCTTATCTCTTATGTCTCATTCCAAATTCAATACCATTTCTGTCCATTAAATCTTTTAAGTGTTCTTTTTGTTATTATTATTATTATTATTATTATTATTATTATTTTAGGTTTAGTTTTCAAGGTCCTCTTCCTGCTTTTAACAGAATGCACTCAACTTGTTATCTTAATATTTCTGGCCCATCCCAAAGCAGGAAGTACTCAACATTTATAAGAAATCTGTTTGGACATGATTTTCTTACCCATTGGTAGTTTCTAAATTAAAATCTAGTCTTTTATTTGGCCTTAGTTTTGCATAGTGTATTGTGTCATTCTTTATAGCTTTGCTCTGAACCTCCACTCACTTTGATCAGTTAGAGTGAAACGCTCCCTCATCTAGGCTTTCATAGTAATATCTGTCCATTAAACCTTTATTTGTAATGTAAATTTTACTTGCTGGTCTCAGCCTGATACTGTAATCTCCTCAAGGGAAGAGATTGTCTTCTACATCTTTGCATCCCTGCCTCCTAGCAAACTGTCTGATAGGTAATGAAGACTCAATAAATATTTGTGGAAAGAATTAATTGACTTTTTTTGTTTTGTTTTGTTTTGTTTTTAACTTGGAAAGCCCCAGGCATAAATCTGTGGTTTTCTTGACACTCTCTACCAGGTGCAAGTGGCTAGAGGCCAGAATTTCTGTTGTGGTTGTTGTTTAATCCTTCTTTGCCATTCAGTGCCCTGCCTTCCTTCCCAGTTTTCCCTGTTGCCTTGGTCCATATACAAACAGAAGACTTCCATCACAATACAGAAGAAAACATATGAGAAAATCCATAGAAGGTCCTTTAGCTTTTCAACTAAAGGAACTTTCACATCAGGTTAGTACTTGTTTCTAATAAATACTCCTTGATTACATAACCCACGTGGTAACTTGTTCATCTCTAGTATCACAGGAGTGATACTCCAAGTAAGGAACTCTATGCTCTAGTCTTAAGCACCAGGGTCTGTTCTGCTCTCCTGGCTGCGGCTTTCTCCACTGACCTCTAGTGTCTGGTCTGTCCCTAACTCCGAGTACCTTGTTTGATTTTCATTCAGTGCTCTTTCTTGCTCTCTGGTTTCAAGGTGCATACTTGGTTTAGAGAGAATTTTTACATTGCCTACTTCTGATCTGAAGTTTAGAATATGCTTCCTTTGATGTCAGAAACTTGCTTTCCAGAGCATGGCTTGGCGAGAATCCACGTGGCTGCTGTGAGCAGTCTGACCCACCTGGAAGGTCATGACAGCCTGAGCATGATCTCTTAATGGTATCTTTCAACACAGCCTACGTTGGATTTACTGAGTCCTCACTTTCTTTTAAAAAAAATCTCTCTCTCTCTCTCTCTCTCTCTCTCTCTCTCTCTCTCTATATATATATATATATATATATATATATATATGACTGGTATGTAGACTTAAATAAAAAGAACATGTATGGGGTAATGACAATACAATGTTAACAATAAACACCACTTTGGGGAGTAAATATTTATTGTTTTCCTTGCTCAGAAGAAACTTCATTTCAGTTCTGATTATGTGGCTCTGATTGTGGCTGCCGATCAGAATCGCCTCTTCTCCTTCTCAGCCACAGAAAGAACTGTGATTCTTGCTGTCCCAAACAGTCCAGGTGTGAGTATGTGACACATGCTGAGTTTCTCTCAGTCTTTCTCTGACACTTTTCTAACCAGAGTTAGAGGTAAAGACTTCTTATTTTCTGTGGTTATAAGTTCTTGGGTAGTAAGCTCAGAGCTGCCCACAGATGTATCCCTTACAGAGCCAAGCTGAGAGACGAAAGCTGACACATGACAGCTGAGAGACTAAAGCACACATGTGGGAGACAGAGAATCTAGAAGGTTCTCTGTTGTCCCCAAGTTATGTGCTCCCCAGTTGTGTCTGTGGTTTCATAGCATAAGCCTATATATTCACTTTTCTCTTTCTTCTCCTGAGCTTTTTTGTTTGTTTGTTTGTTTGTTTTGTTCTGTTTTGTTTTAGTATTCTTTTTTCCTTTGTTGCATTTCCTAAAATTTTTAACCCTTGACATGTCTTAAATAAGAAAAATGAAGAAAAGGCTTTCAAACTTGTATTTTCCTATGCAAAACTCTTATTTGAGGAAGGAGTACATGTTTACTGAAATTAAAATTTAGAAATAAAAGTAACATATTTCATTCATAACCTATGCCAAAAAAATGAGTTCTATCTTTAAATGAATTGTTTGTGTTTTGTTTTTAAGATCAATTCCTTGTATTATACCAGGGTATAATTTAGTTTTTAAAATGCCAAGGCTTTTAGATACAAAAGTTTATTTTCATCAGACGATCCTATTTCTGCTTTGAAAAGTCCTGGTTCATTAGAAAAATCATTGTCCTGCTTAATCTATGGGAAGATCCTTTTGGATAATACCCATTTGACATGTCTTACACATGGAAGCCCTTCTCATCCAAGGGTAGTTTCCAAAACGTTACCTCAGTCTTTGTAGACATTGGAACCACTGCTCCTTCTGGGTGCTAATGAAATATCTTGAACACACATGTAATTAGTGTATAGTCTTTAGGTTAGATGAGTTTTGCCAAATTTTTTATATTATTTCAAGCTCTCTTTAGACAATACATTCTCTGTACACCTTTTTGGGGTAACTCAGTTTTTGTGTGTTTTTTTTTTTTTTTTTTTTGAAAATTATTATTTTATTTTATTGCTGGAGAAGATTCACATTTAAGAGTAAATAAATCTCAGTGTGACACAGATTATTTACTTCTTTTCCTTGTCTTAAAGGCCTATGTCTTCTGACTTAGTAGGTTGTGCAGAAAGTTGAATCTTATCAAATTTTGGAGTTGTCTGATTAGAAGAAGCTTCTTTGAACTCAGGCTGTTCCCCTGTGTTTGGACCTCCAGCCTGGCTTACTATTAGGTTGGTGCAAAAGTAATTGCAGTTTTTGCGATTATTTTTAACCTTTCAAACCACAATTACTTTTGCACCCACCTAATACTTGTAGCTCCTGCCACCATGCACTGTGATGCTGAAAACTCTATCTCCTGGAGGAAGTACGCTTGATAGGATGATGCTCAAGGTTTAAAGCTATGAGTGTTGACATAGGTAGTGTCTGGGTAAGGCCTGACAGCTTTTCATTCTCTCCTGGGCTATCACTCCAGTCTCTGTTGATACCAAATAAATTGCTTTAATTTAGTGTGGTAAGTTAAAGATAAAATTTATTCTATAAGGAAGTATAGTCTTCTGCTGAAAATGAAGAAAATTTTCAGGATTCAAAGTACAAATTCAGGGGTTCACCCTTCACAAGGGAATATCTCTTTAGTCATCATGGGTAGATGCTTCAGTTTCTAACCTCAGGCCCCCATAGGCAGCTGCCTATGTCGTAAGACAGTCCTTTTTCAAATATCCTCCACTCTTGAGAAAGCCCACACTTCCTTGATTGAGGACTCTTATTCCCTGACTCACTCCTCTGTCTTTTGTATACTTCCCCAAGTGTCTTTCTTTAATTATATTTGTATTAAATCAAATGCATTCCTACACATTACCCAAGGGATGTAATGCAGTATCTATCGGGGTGACTCAGGTTTTATAGGTAGCATCTGGTATTCAACAATCCACAGGGTCTAAAATCCTAGGTTGTGTGTTTTTTGGTGTTTGAGACTGGTTTGCCCACCTTTACTGGCAGGCCCACTTCGCTGATCCTGACCTCATTACTTAGCTAAGCAAGTGTGAAGGCCGAATGCCTGTGATGTCGTCCATTAATCAGCTGTGGTCCCGCGGCACAGAGTTCCCAGTGACTGCCTAAGAAATTCTGAGTTTTTCACAGCTGTCGTTTGTATTATATGTGCACCTACTTCAACATAAGATGTAATGAACACGATAATTTGGTGGGGAACATTCTACTATCTCTTCCTGAAGGATATTTACCTGATAACCAGGTCACCAAGCAGGGTTCCTGGATACATTTTTTGTGAGCAAGCAGGTATGTGGGTTTGAGATGGCTGCTTATTCCTACAGATTTTTTAAAAGGTTATATTCAGTTGCGTATGTGGTACCATTCATAATTAAGATGGAAAAAGATGACAAAGCTTTAAAGGTACGTTAAAATTTCCAACTTTAAAGTAACTTCACATACTATCTATTATATATTAAGCACCTACTTTCCAATTTGAATCATAAAACTGAAAAAGGAATATGCCGAGTAAATGCTTACTACACTGTTGATTACTTATGTTCCCCTATTTTCCAAAAAGATTTTAGGGACGGTATGTGAAAAGCTACAAGAACAATTTAGCTAATAAAGTCAATATAAAGAATTATATTAGAACCCAAGAGCTAAGACATTTGAGTGAGGAATTTCCTTGGAGACCGAGAAAAATAGGAACCAGTAGGCTCCCATCATTTTCATAATTAGTAATGGAGAAACTGAAGTTTTGTCAAGAGAGGCAATAGAGAGGCAATGGGAGAGCAGAATGGATGTTGAGGGTGGATGGGAGTGGGTTCTGACTCTTGCTCTACCCTTCACTCAATTTACTTTGGACGAAGTGGAGTTCACCTGAGCTCTACTCTACTAATCTATAAAATGGGGATAACAATACTTATCTCCTCATGAGCATCTGGTGAAGAATAAAGTGAAACTGAAAATATATGACACATATACGTTTTGGTAAACTTACCTATATCCACCATTGTTCTACACTGGAAGATGAGTTTATCGCAAAGTTTTTATTCAGAGGTCAGTGATCAGTATTTTCTTAGGTGTGTTTTCATCATGTCCATCTTGATTAAGAAAAAATGAGGGTATGGAATCAAATTATTGCTCCGTGCAGTGATTTCTGTGGAGGAGTTAGAGTGAATTAGCTCAAGTTGGCACCTTCTGGTTATCGTAAAGGTAAAGTTTTGAGACAGAATGGGAACAAGTGTTTAGCATGCACCTTAGGCGAGTCCTGGATTCCTTGCTGTTGTTAATTGCCTCAGGCCGGCTTTGGAGAAAAGCTAAAAGGTTGAGACTTTTCCTTCATGTGAGACGAGTTTTACACGAGTTTTACACAGAGTACTTGGTGGTCTTGTGTTTATTGCACAACTCTCATCATTGATGGAGATATTCAAACGAGACCATAAACATTTGCACACTCTGTTAGCAGCTTGGTGTTTGTGTCACCAGCTTGGTGCTCCCATTGCTGTCAGAGGATGCCGTCCCTGGAGTCTCCAATATGCCCACAAACGAACGAGTCTCTTCAGTGCTTTGTGTCTGGCGGCCTTGTTAATGCCCATCGCCGACAAGGTCACCTGAAGACATTTGGTGTCCAGCACTGGAGCATCTACTACTGCTGCTGCCCCTCAGGAGCATCCCTGTCTAGTGTCCTCCTGTGCTTCCACAGCGCAAAATCCCGGAGATACTGAAAATGTGTGTTCTCGGAAGGTCTCACTGCTCCAGAGTCCTAGTCTGATCGGAACAGAAATAGGAAGACTGTTTTCTTAGCAGGGCTGAGATCTGGGGCGGAGTGACACTCCTTTGTCTAATTCCACTATTGCTTCCCTTCCTCAAGTACCCTGGCCCTCTCTCTCCACCTGTGACCTTCCTGACCTTTACTCCCTCCCTAGAAAATGAGCTCATGCAAAAAGGCCACCATAGTGATATTGGTGTTGGGAGGGAGCCACCGTCCTATAGTTTATTGGATCACTCAGCCTTACATCCAGCAAAAGCACTCTGTTATATTTTTAGTGGATCTGGAAAATTGTCACCATCTAGCAGTCTTGTAAAATCACTTTACTTGTTAAACCTGAGGTAATTATCTTCTATGAAGTTTAAGATGGAGAGACATCCATGAAGTAACATCTCAAGTGTCATTCCTTTAGGGACCTGAGCCCGGTGCAGAGCACATGGGGATTCTTCGCGGTTAGCTTCTCTCCCTGCCTCACCTTACCGAGGGGCTATCTGCTAGAACACAAGAGTACTGATGAATGGCGAAGAAAGAGGGGTCCTAAAACTGCACCACAAAATCTGAAGTAGCTGTTGGGAAGGTAAGGGCAGTGATGCAGTTTTTTACTGAAGATTGAGGATGGCTTGAATAGTCTGTGATGAATTGCCTGTGATAGATTAACCTGGGATACTTGCTTAATTATGGGTTAGTGGTCCTGGGCCCAAACTTCCACTCCCATTATTTACTGAATCAGGATCTCTGGGATTTGGTCCAGTGTTTTGTTTGAGCACCTAGAATCCTCTGCTGGACACTGAACAGCCCCCCACCTGAATAATTTGTGGACGTTAGGATGAAGAGCGCACGAGCACCAGTGGATGCGAAATAAAGCGTATTATTTACCTAGTAAACAGCAGAAGGATTCTCCAAGGAGAAGGCCTCAGGTTAGGTCTAGAGGGAAACAACAGCCAAGCAGAGAGAGTATACTGGGCCCTACGAGTGGCTATAGAGTGGACCGAGGAGAGTTTGGAGCATGAGTTAGGATTTTGAAAGATCTGAATTTCCCTCTGGTGCTGAAGAATGAGTGGCATATGTGGGTGCTCTAAACTTGGTGGCCCAAATGTGGAGCCAGCAGAGTAGGGTCAGGGATCTAAAAGTTGTCAAGGGTTAAAACAAGAACACAGACGTAGTCACCCTTTTTATTATAGCTGGGATTAATGCACTTTAATAAACTTCAAAGGTAACTCCTTTGCGTTTCTACATTTGAGAACCACTGGTTTATGGGCTCCCCTGATAGATGTGAGCCTGTCTTAATTCCTGATGGGAGAGATACTTCCTTCTCCTGATCCCAAGCTTGGTCCATTATTGTTTGGATCCCACAAAGGCACCCGAGAAAGGCACCCCACACTCCTGGGACTGTGCTGAGCCTCTGCAGGGAGTCTGGTCATGAGAGGCAGAAAGGACTTTGTGTCAGCTCTGCACAAGCATCTGACAGCACAACTGACTATGGAACAAGATTGCCCATGTGGGGCCATGATCACTACCTGATTGATTGTCTCTGTTACTTTATTCAGGCTTGCGCTTTGCTGTTCCAGTCCAGTGAAATGCTTTACTAGGGAGCTTTGAGACAACCCTTCATTAGCCCTCACAATGCCAAGATCAGCACATTGTTTTATTTTCAGATTAACTGCCTGGATTAGGTTTGTTCTTCTGCCCATCTCAGGCTCTTCTGTAAGATTCCTACTTTTTCCTGGCAGACAATTGAGCCACTGAGTTCTAGGAATGGCTTTTGGAGAGATGAAAATCAGCACCAGTCATGCTGAGGCACCTGCAGAATAGGGGTACCTAAGTAAGAGTGGTGTCCCCTGACAGAAATCTGCATGCTAGGGAAAAGAACCATTTAGTAAACATTTGGGTAACTGTGTGGTTACTTATGAGGACTTATCAGCTGGAAACATTATAAATGTTACCTACGTGCACTAACATTTTATATTATTATTGACTATTTTACCTTTAAAGGAAGAGAATGGAGAACTCAGTCAACCAAGCCTTTGGATTAATACAATGGATCATGCAAACTTTAAACATCATGCAAATATTTACAGTCTCAGTGGGCACACTATTTTTCCTTTGAGAAACACTGAATCCAGCCAGTGGTATTTGAGACACTCTTTATTTGCCTTTCTCATGATGGACCTTAACAAACCCTGGTGTATTAACTGAACACTTATTATATGTGGCAGCTACTGTAAGGCAATAATTAAGTTACTTTATCTGATACTTACCCAAACCCCATGAGGTATAATTTTTGCTGAAAACGAGAGAACGAGAGCCTGAGTAACTTACACAACTAGTAAGTGGTACTGTGGAAAAAATGAACCTAGGTGACCTGACTCCACAGCTAAGCACGTCAATAATGCAATGCATTCATTGCCTCTAAGCAAGTCACTCTTCCAAATAATTTTTAAATAGGCACATGAGGGACTGGCTGTTACTAGAAACCATCTAACCTCCCCTGAAAAGCTATAAGATAGTTTTCATATTCTAAGAACTCATTTCACTTGACAATATGCAGTGCGCAATGTCTGATAAAACTTAGAAACTATAGCATGTCTGAGTATTAGGATTTGGGGTAAATGTCACCCACTGTAGTGTTTAACTTTTGTAAAGTGGATTTTAAACTGTGTTCTTCAGACTCCCTTCAATGTCAGGATGGGAGACAAAGCATCTAGATGGGCTCCCTCAAGCTTTCATATGAATGGAGTTTATCTGTTCTGCATCTTTGCTCTACTAAAAACAAACAAAACAATGCACAAAAGTTTAAAAACCACTAGACAGATGGGCTTCAAAAATTGTTCTACGAGAACCTCTTACAACCATGAATCAGCTTGAATTTGGCCATCCTGCTAATGCAGATGTTTGCACATCAGCACCGTCCAACAAACACTTGAGTGCTCAACCTTTGTCAAGCACTGGGGTTGACACAGAAGGGATAGATTTAATCTCAAGGATCAGAAAGGCTTCCTGGGGGCAAATGGTAGATAGAAGCAATGTAAAACTTCACATAACATACCTTAACTAAGGTATGCAGAAGGTGCGTTGGGACTTCTGGTTATATGGTACACTGTGAATAAAGGTTTACCTGATGTGTGCCCAAAGAACAACAAAACCCCAAATGTTTGCAAACAAGGTATACAAAAAGGAATGACATTTTAAAGGCTCTGAAGATGAGAGAGATGGTCTTAAGGTTTTGTTTCTGTAAGAGTAGTTAGAGTTTTGACAGGTACAAGTGAGGAGAAGGGTATTCCAGGCAGAGGGAATGCAAGAGTGGAGGTGCGAGCACTTAGAAGTGAATGGAGTGTTCAAGAGGATCGAGTAGCAGAGACAGGAAATGGTAGTGGGAGGGTGAGGTTACTTGGGGCAGTGTGTGGTTGGAATATTATGGTGGATTTTATCCTGTAGCATGAATAGGGAGGGAAAAAATTTCTTAAATTAGATTTGTTTTTTGGGAAGATAAATATCCTGACCCTGTAGAGGATGGATTGAGGAAAGAACTTAGAGGAAGAGAGACCAATTAAGAGATCATTTAGATTGTTTAAATCAGAGAGATTAAAACTGGAACTGGGGAATTGTGATGTGCTTTTGGATTAGAGAAGTTAGGTTCTGACGAAAGAAGCTACAGTTATATTTTATCATTAATAAATTGCTATCAAGTTAAAAAAGAAAAAAGAAAACTTTCAATTTTGAGATTGAGTTTAATAAGCAATTCATGAACTGGGGTAAAATTGTCACACCATTGCTTTCTGTGCTCTGAATAAGGTCAATAGGTAGATAGTTCTAGCGAAGTTGCATGCCCATTACTGTCTTTGTATAAGGGCACCATTTATATGGATGCTCATAAGTGATTTTGCTTCTGTCCACAACCCATAACTACCTAGGACTAGCACTTGAAATTGTTTGGTAGACATGTTTGATTCCTCAAGTCTGTTGGCTGATGAGATAAAAATAAGTCATAAAATATGAAGCAGTTTGCCTTTTAAAAATTTTGCTACTTCTGCAAATGGAACTTTTTCCCTAACAATTGGCTTTTCCAATTAAATACATATTTAATGTATGAATCAAAAGAGACTGACAGTGTCAGTTTCCTTTTAGAGGCAAGGACTTGGGTCTTTCACATTGATTTAATTTAATTTTAACAGTGTCTTGGTAAATTTTATTGAAAGCTTTTTTGGCACGAGTGGTCGTTGTGATGGTAATGCTGGTGGTGGTATTTTTCAGGGAACATTTAATCTAAATTTTTACATGTTAAAGAGTAAAAATTATAATTTGCAACAGATAGTAACATGGGTGGAACAGAGTCCTGCAGGGCTTTCAGCACTGTTTACAGTGGTCGTATAAATAAAAGGACAGTAACTGATAGTTGATGGTCAAAAATGGCAGAGCAAGGCAGAAATTAGGGGAAGAGTTATTGTTCTTTCAGGTTTCCTATTGTATTCTTCCTATTGTGTTCCGGAAAGGAGCTCTGTGAAGTATATGTGATGTGTTTATTGGTAATAGAGTTTTTGTGTCTCCTTTAAAAATTTACTGTCTTATAGCTAAATTTTATTTCCTGATATTGTACAGAATATGAGACGATCCTCTTTTTAAGAGCAAACTTCTAACTAGTTTAGCTCTTGACATTTCTCTTTAACAGTTTTTCCCAGTTGTCATGTTTCACCTTGTTTGTTTTCCTTTCTGGGAAAATGAAACAAACAATACCTGATTCTGTATCTAGCACCCTCCCCTCCCCATTCATTTCAGTTTCATATATGTATAGAAACCGATGGGCTGATAAAGTGCCATGACGCCTTACAGGAGGAGATTTTTCTAAGTTTCTGAAAAGTTTTTCTGTGATATATTAATTATTCTAAATCTCTGTGCTTCTTGTTAATTTCTAGGCAGTTCAATTAAAAGTCAGCTTTATCATCCGTTGCAAAACATACTCAAATGATTTCATATTTATCCTCCAAGAACTACACCCCATTCCCAAGTTTTCTCAACCCCATTAATGATAATTCCTCTCTACGGTTTTCTGTATCGTTGTTTTATGTGCTGCTTTTCACAAGCACTCCTTTCATTCTGTTACTCATTACAGCAGTTGCCTAATATTTTGTTATGCATCACTGTCAGCTCAGTTTTCCCAAGGTATTCAGTGTATGGGAGACAAGACAAAACGGTCTGGAGACAGCACTTACTGAAGTAGGCACAAGCTTTATTGATGACTTTGGTTTAAGAATCTCTTCCAAGCAAGGCTGTCTCCTGATGCACTCTTCAGAGAAGAGAAGTGAGCTCACATTCAAGTACATTGTCCACATACACTGTCATCAGCATACTCTATGTGCACATCAGTGCCCGCCCCACCCCCATGCCCATATGAGGGTCCTATTGCTTCCTCCGGCCTCCACACTCTGTATCCCCCTTACTCTACTCACTGCCCATTCTTGACCCCTGGCTTTCAAGCATTTTTGATACCGTGGTGAAGCTGGAATCCAAAACGTTCTTATGGGCTAACAATATATTCATATAAAGGAGATAACAATATCACTTAAATGGGAATCTGCCCCCCTCCCAGGTCCTGGATTCCTCTGGATAATTGTGGTACTAAATCAGTATAATAAAAAATAATCTCTGGAATCCCCATATTTAACATCACAGAGATGGATAGATACGAAGTATTTGTTGGATGAATGAATAAATGAGTGAGAGAATTAATGAATGAGTTTGTTGTAAATTAGCCCACCATTCTTCCAAATTCCATTTTAAAAATTCCACTGCAAAATGAGTGGCACAGATGGTGACAGTGTGTAGAAGTAGTATCCAGCTCTTCTCCATTTTTTTTTTTTTTTTTTTGGTGTGTGTGTGGTGGGTGGGGGGCAATGTGTGGCACAGATGTAAATATAAAGGAATCCTGGCTTTTCAAGGTCCTCTGCTTCTGTTGCCTGGACATAAAAAGGCTTCAGTAATTTTTTTCTTCTGGCTTTAAAGAAGCCCAGTTGGCTACATGAAGAATAAATTATTAAGTCTTGTTTTAAGAATTCTGATATCAATGCAAATTGAAAATCTTACACTGTGGTTAGTGGCAAAGATGAGAGAAATGGTCAATTTAGGAAGGGTGCAAGGAGAGGTAAACCTTGTGTTCAAGTGTTTTTTCTTTTTGACCTGCTACTTCTGGTGCTGAGGGCAGGACTCCTGAAACTGATGACTGTGTTCATTCTCACTTTGGTACAGGGCTTTGTACTCTGCAAAGCATGTTCACACACATTTCTTTTTGATTCTTGTAATACCACTATGAGCCTTATCTCCTGCCACTCTCCCCCTCGGTGTAACCACGTGAGTCTTCTTGCTGTTCTTGGACCATGTCAAACTCCTCCTTGCCTTGGGGCCTTTGCACATGTCATCCCCTTGTCTTGGAATGTTCTCTCCACCCCCGACCTTCCCACCCTAATTGCTTAAATATCATTCCCTAGGGAGATGTTCTCCCAGATTAAGTTATACCCACTCTTTTAAATTTGTACTTTTTTTTCTTCATGGCAATTTTTATAAATGTAGTTATATATTATTCGTATGTTTGGACATTTGTCTTCCTCTCTAAATAAATGGTAAGTTGCATGAAAATAATGACTGTACCTAGCATACCACCTTCTATGGTTCCTGGCACATAGTGAGTGCTCGACAAATGTTGAATAAATTATAGCAAAGCAAACATTTGACTCCCTGCTTTACCAGTTGGGAAAATGAGACTCAAATGGTTACTTGATTTGCTCACTTCCTGTCATAGGCATTATAAGTGATGGAAATGGGAGTGGAAGCCAGGACTTCTTTTTATAATTTAATGACAGGGCACTTTCTCTCATTTTTTCTTTATCACCTGCTATCGCCATGAAATAGTCACTTATTTGGGCCAATGGCGAGGGTGAGTGAGCAGGTGGAAGTGATCAGAAATACTGGGGCAGACACCAAATCAACTATCAGCTTGTAGTTGATTTCTCATTTTTCTGTATATCTCTCTTAGAGGTAGATGCCTTCTTTCTACAGACAAATTTCAGTTGGCATGACACAGGTTTCAATACACGCACCCAAAGAAATTCCCACTGCTAAATGCTGTTCACATGGCGTGAAGAAGATAGTCCAGGAATTCTAAAAAATAAGATTTGAGCTTCCAGAGCTTATTTGGGCAAAATTCCCACGGATCATAAAGGGAGGGTAGCTTGGGTAATACCTGAAGAATCCAACCTGTATTTCTAGATCTGTTTTTGTTTGTATACCTGGAATTACTTCAAAACACCAAATCATATATATATATATATATATATATATATATATATATATATATATGATTTTTTTTCTATTTTCCAGATTCTGATGAGTGGATTTTTATTTTATTCATTAGTGGTTGCTAAGGGTGTGCATTTTTTCCTAAGTGCGGGCATTCTCCACGGCAGCTCTCAACAAATACCCTCCAGCTGAAACTGAATGTGTCTGGCATTAAAATCACTAGCATTCAGGCTGACTCAGAGCCCTGGGTTTCTGGGTAGATCACCTCATCTCTCATGCTGCCATTAACAACGTGCATTCCTGAGAGATGGAATAAGCAATTTGAGTCAACAGAGCCCCAGCTATTTCTGAACACTGGCATGGCCTTTTGATGAGTTTTCATTACTTTTTATTAAATTGAATACTGTCGTTCTCATGTTTATTTAATTCTTAGTCGTAAGATACAAGAATATCCATTTAAAATGTTATTATTAAAAGAGATGTTAAATGATTTTAGGTAGTCTAGAATTCTCAGATAATTTAGAACTGTTTGGAATCTCAACTATATAGGGGTTGAGATAAAACTGAAATGAAAGGTAAGCTTTGCAAAGGAGAATAAGAAGGAGGACAGACTTCCAGGCTGTTCTCCTATGGGCTCAGCCATAGGAGGGGTTTGACTTGTTCAAGGGTCTAGAAGTTAACCCAGGTTAGCTAAGATTAGCAGCAAAGCTAAGACTGGTTGAGAAGGTAAAGTGGTGGCCAGATTATAGAAGGACTTGTATCAGTGTTATTCATTTAAAAAAAATGCATGATTGTGTTTTACTTATATGAATCAAGTATTGCTCTTCTAATTTAGTTCACATATCTCTCTTAGAAAACTATGGGATAACCTGTGATGTTCCTCTTCCTTGGATGACATGTACCAAAAGCCTCTGTGCCCCCTGGAACTGGAGGGAGAGGTAGGTCTACGAAGGAAAAAACATGTTTTTGTAAAATCTTCAAACATCACAAGTCATATAATGAGGGATTTGTGAATTTCATACAATAAGTCCTGGCATAATATTTTTGTGAAATACAAGAGCCCACCCTGAGCAAGGGAAGGTCAGTGACCTGTGCCTCCTTTCTGACCACAAGCAAAGGGAGCCAAGTGGGGTGGCTGTCTGTTTGGACATGATGGATGCTATGTGGGTGGCAGCCTCTAATTGTAATCCAGGGGTTTTTCATAAGTTGGTGCCTAATATTTTTGCAATGCTAGAAACAAACATAGCGCCTTGTACTCAGTAAGAACTCAAAACATATTTATTGAATGGATAACTAAATGAAGACTTGGTTTAGTGGCACTACAAATCCATTTTGAATACCCCTAATCAGTTTCATTCCTATTTGCTTCAACACCTTTTTGACCTTTTTCATTCTTCTGAAGCACAGTGCTTTGCTATTTTGCTGCTCACTCTTATTTCCTCCTTTACTGAAGAGATAGGGGTTATTTATTGAAAGGCATATTGACATCTGAAGCATTATTGTTCTTTTTCCTTTTTCTTTACTCCTGTCAAAGAACTCTTCTGGTGTCCTCACCTCTTTCACAGAGACCTTGTCCCATCAGTTAGTCAATCCATCACTTTGAAATTTTCTTTTTTTTTTTACATTTGTTATTTTCTTTCTTTTTTTGTTCCTTTATTTATTTATTTTAAAAAATTTATGGGAGTGACAATTGTTAGTAAAATTACATAGATTTCAGGTGTACAATTCTGTATTACATCATCTATAAATCCCATTGTGTGTTCACCACCCAGAGTCAGTTCTCCTTCCATCACCATATATTTGATCCCCCTTACCCTCATCTCCCACCCCCTCCCCTCTTACCCTCTGGTAACCACTAAACTATTGTCTGTGTCTATCAGTTTTTGTTTCTCATTTGCTTGTCTTGTTCTTTTGTTGTTTTTGGTTTATATACCACATACCAAATCATATGGTTCTCTGCTTTTTCTGTCTGACTTATTTCGCTTAGCATCATACTCTCAAGATCCATCCATGTTGTCACAAATGTTCCTATATCATCTTTTCTTTCCACCGAATAGTATTCCATTGTGTATATATACCACAACTTCTTTATCCATTCATCTATCGAAGGACATTTTGGTTGTTTCCATATCTTGGCCACCGTAAACAAAGCTGCAGTGAACATTGGAGCACACGTGTCTTTATGGATAAATATATTGAGATTTTTTGGGTAGATACCCAGGAGAGGGATTGTTGAGTCATATGGTAATTGTATTCATAATTTTTTGAGGAACCTCCACACTGCCTTTCATAACAGCTGCACCAGGCTGCATTCCCACCAACAGTGTATGAGGGTTCCTTTTTCTCCACAGCCTCTTCAACACTTTTTACTATTTGTCTTGTTGATGATAGCCATTCTGACTGGGGTGAGGTGATATCTCATTGTGGTTTTGATTTGCATTTCTCTGATGATTAGTGATGTTGAACATTTTTTCATATGTCTATTTGCCATTTGTATGTCCTCTTTGGAGAAAAGTCTCTTCAGGTCATCTGTCGATTTTTCAATAGGGTTGTTTGTTTTTTTGTTATTTAGTTGCATGAGTTCCTTGTATATTTTGGATATTATCCCCTTATCAAAGGCACTGTTTGCAACCATTCAGTTGGTTGCCTCTTTATTTTGTTAATGGTTTCTTTTGCTGTGCAGAAGCTTTTAAGTCTCATATAGTCCCATTCATTTATTTTAGCTTTTACTTCCCTTGTCTTTGGAGTCAAATTCATAAAATGCTCTTTGAACCTAAGGTCCGTAAGTTTAGTACCTATGTTTTCTTCTATGCAGTTTATTGTGTCGGGTCTTATGCTTAAGTCTTTGATCCATTTTGAATTAATTTTGGTACATGGTGACAGATAGCAGTCCAGTTTCATTCTTTTGCACATGGCTATCCAATTCTCCCAGCACCCTTTATTGAAGAGGCTGTCTTTTCTCCATTGTATGTTTTTTTGCTTCTTTGTCAAAACTTATCTGTCCATATTTATGTGGTTTTATTTCTGGGTTCTTAATTCTATTCCATTGGTCTATGTGTCTGTTTTTCTGCCAATATCATGCTGTTTTGATTGTTGTAGCCCTGTAGTACAGCTAAAGTCAGGGAGTGTGATACCTCCAGTATTGTTCTTTTTTCGTAACATTGCTTTGGCTATTCAGGGTCTTTTGTGGTTCCAAACAAATCTGATGATTTTTTGTTCTATTTATTTAAAAAATGCCATTGGGGTTTTGATGGGGATTACATTAAATCTGTATATTGCTTTTGGGAAAGCTTTGGATGACTGATTCAATTTCGTTACTGGTGATTGGTCTGTTTACATTTTCCAGTTCTTCATGGTTCCGCCTAGTCAGGCTATGTGTTTCTAAGAACTTGTCCATTTCTTCTAGGTTATTGAATTTGGTGGCATATAGTCCTTCATAGTATTCTTGGATGATCCTTTGTATTTCTGTGGCATCCGTGATAACTTCCCCTTTTTCATTTCTGGTTTTGTTCATTAGTGTCTTCTCTCTTTTTATCTTAGTGAACCTAGCCAAGGGTTTGTCAATTTTGTTAATCTTTTCAAAGAATCAGCTCTTTGTATTTTTTGATCTCTCCTCTAATTTCTTCTTTGACCTGGTCATTCTTTAAGAGTATGTTGTTAATCTCCATGTATTTGTGGTTTTTCCTGCTTTCTTTTTGCAGTTGATATCCAATTTCAAATCCTTGTGATCAGAGAATATGCTTGGTATGATTTCAATCTTCTTAAATTTGCTGAGGTTAGTTTTATGTCCCAATATATGGTCTATCCTTGAGAACGTTCCATGTACACTAGAAAAAAAATGTATAGTGTGATATTTTAGGATGAATTGCTCTATAAATGTCAATTATGTCCATTTCATCTAATGTGTCATTTAGGGCTGCTATTTCATTATTTATTTTCTGTTTGGATGATCTATCCATAGCTGTCAATGATGTATTTAAGTCCCCTAGTATAATTGTGTTTTGGTCAATTTCTCTCTTTAGTTCTGTTAGTAATTGCTTAGTATATTTCGGTGCTCCCTGATTGAAGGCATAAATATTGATGACTGTTATGTCTTCTTGTTGTATAGTCCCCTTTACCATTATGAAATGTCCATCTTTATCTCTTGTTACCTTTTTCACCCTGAAGTCTGCTTCATCTGATATAAGTATGGCTACACCTGATTTTCTCTGGATACCATTTTCTTGGAGTGTCAATTTCCACCCTTTCACTTTGAGTCTATGCTTGTCCTTGTAGATGAGATGTGTCTCTTGGAGACAGCATATGGTTGGGTTTAATTTTTTGATCCAATCTGCTACTCTGTGCCTTTTTATTGGTGAGTTCAGTCCATTTACATTTAGGGTGATTATTTATATGTGAGGATTTCCTATCATTCTATGTTTAATTTTCTGGTAAGCCTGTGTCTCCATTGTTTCTTTGCCTTTTTGTTGTTGTCTATTATTTCTGTGTGGTGGTTTTCTATGATGTTTCCTTCTGTTTCTTCTTTTATTTCAGTATATATTTCAGTTCTGGATTTTTTTTGAGTGGTTAACCTTAAGTTTATGTAAAAGAAAGTTTGATATTTAGAGTATTCCATTGTCTTTAGCACGTTTACATTCTCCATTCCCGTATTCTGGTTCAGGCCTTTACTCTCCGCCTTTTTATGTTTTGGTTGCCACACATTGTCCCTGTTGATGGTGGTCGAATAGCCTCCTTTAGTATTTCTTGTAGTGCAGGTCGTGTATTAGAAAATTCCCTCAGCTTCTGTATGGGTGGAAAGGTCTTTATTCCTCCTTCATATCGAAAGGATATCTTTGTTGGATATATTATGCTTGGCTCATAATTTCTCTCTTTCAATACTTTGAATATTTGGTTCCACTCCCTCCTGGCTTGTGGAGTTTCTGCTGAAAAATCTGATGATAATCTAATGGGCTTTCCTTTGTAGGTTACCGTCTTCTTTTCCCTGGCTGCCTTGAGGATTCTTTCTTTGTCGTTGATTTTAGACAGCTTCAATACAATGTGCCTTGGAGAAGGCCTGTTGGGATTGAGTTAATTAGGTGTTCTATTTGCTTCTTGGATTCGAGGATCCAGTTCTGTCCACAAGTTTGGGAAGTTCTCATCGACAATTTGTTTGAATATATTCTCTGTTCCCTTCTCTCTTTCTTCTCCTTCTGGTATGCCCATTATTCTTATATTGCTCTTTCTGATGGAGTCAGAAAGTTCTTGTAGAGTTCTTTCATTTCTTTGAAGTCTCAAGTCTCTTTCTTCTTCCATCCATGTAATTTCCAGGTTTCTATCTTTGATGTCACTGATTCTTTCCTCCATCTGGTCAACTCTACTACCTAAGCTGGCTATTTCATTCTTAATTTCTTCTATTGAGTTCTTAATCTCCAGAAATTCTATTTGGTTCTTTTTTAAAATTTCAATCTCTTTTGTAAAATGCTCATGTTGCTCTTTGATTGTGTTTCTGAGTTCATTAAACTGTCTTTCTGTGTTTTCTTGCATCTCGTTGAGTTTTTTCAGAACAGCAGTCTTAAATTATCTGTCATTTAAGTCACATATTTCCATATCTTTAAGTTTCTTTTCTGGAGAATCTTCACTTTCTTTCTGAGCTGTCTTGTTGCCTTGGTTATTCATGGAAATTACTGATTTATTATTTCTCTTCCTAGACATCTACAGGAGTGGCTTCTGGAACAGGTTGATAGGAAGAGGTCTTTCTTTTGTTTTCCAGTACTTGTTGGTAGAATGTTTTATTTTCTCTCCGACTGCAGCCTTTTTTTCTCTCTCACACGATAGTGCTATGTTTTCTCTACACTATTCCAGCTTCTCACACAATGGGGGGATTCCCTGGGAGACAGGCTTCTTCTCTGTTAATAGTTCGCCTGGGTCACAGGGCGCAGTGTCCGTGTGGGTATGCGGAGAGCTTTTGAAGTTCCAAAGCTCTTCCTGCACCGGATTCACAGCCCATATGTTTCAGCAGTTCTGTTTACTCCTGCAGGGATCCACCCAGATAGGTGGGGTCAGGGGCGGGGTGAGTTGTGAGCAGTGGCCCAGAGCAATGGCAGCGACCACCACCACAGCTGGTCCTGCTTCCACAGCTCTCTCCCCTTTGTCAGAACTAGTTGGGCTGCAAATCTGTGTTTGCGGTACACAGTTCTCAGAACAGCAAATATTCTGTTCTTTTGATCTGATACTGCTACTGTTCCGCTTCCAGCACCGGGCAGGTGGGGGCGGTGCGAGCTCTTGGAGGGTAGGGAAGGGGCGGCTAGTCTCAGTGCCTAAGGCTCCGTTCTCTGCTCGGCAGTGAGGGCTTAAACCACCGTTTTCAGCCCTCTTCCCTCAGTCCCTTCTCTGAGGTCTCTGCCGGAGCATTGGGCCCAGCCGTGTTATATGCTGCCCCCTCAGCCCTGTGGGCCATAAGCGGAGCCCTAGCAGTCCGAGTTCTTCCCTTTCCCGTAGCTGCGGTAGTTTCGGGAAGCAGCGAGCTCAGAGCACTGAGCTAGGTCTGCATCCTGCACCCGTGCAGCTCCATCTCCGCACTTCTCCATTCCCTCCTCCCCCACTGGCGTGATTCACCCACCTTTAGGTGAATTCAGTAGTGGGCCTTTTCGTCTTGCCTGTCTGCTGTGCAGGGAGTCTTTGTGGAGTTATAGTTGTTCAATCAGTTGTAAATTCCAGGGGAGATTTACAGAGGCTCACCTCACACCACCATTTTGATGATGTCTCTACATTTGTTATTCACTTTGAGATTTTCAACAATCTTTAATTTATAATCTAAGGGGTATAAGAAATAAAATCTGAGAAAATACATATATATATTCTAATGTGAAATTACAAGTTGTGATCAGTAATATGAACAAACTCCCCAATGCACTACCTCCATGATGTTATGGCAGAATATAGCAAGAGGGGCTTGCTTTAAATTGGGTTGTCAAAGACACCTTCTCTGATGAGATGACCCTTAGCTACGATCTTCCAAAAGAACAGTAAGTGATCCAGAGGGAGGGAAAAGTGGAAGAAATGGCCTATGAATTAGGAAAGAGTTTGACATGTGACAGAAACTCAAAGAAGAAAATTGTGGCTGGAGCATCGATTAGGGAGAGGAGAGTGGTGCAAGACCTGTTAGAGGGTTACCTGATAAGCCATTTGGTCAAGGAGGTGAGGTCAGAGGGGCAGGCAGACACCAGATCATGCTGGGTATTATACGGCAAGGTGAGGATATGATATGTCCAAAGCAAGGCCAGGATCCATTTTATGTTGTAAGAAAATTACTTTTACTACAACATGGAGAGGAGGTAGAGGAGAGAAGTCAAGACTAGAAGCAGAAAGACTGCTTTGGAGACTATTGCAGAACTTCAGGTGAGGGGCAGTTATGGTCTAGACCAAGGTGGAGTTGGATACAAATGGACATATTTGGAGGCTAGTTTGCATCTGCAATCTCAAGAAACAAAGTGCTGAAGGAAGCCATGCTGGAAGTACCTAGCAGGCAACTGAAAGCATGGGTTATAGCACCATTAAGCAGAGGCACCAGGCACAACATGAACAATAAAGAAGAAACATGGAGAATACTAGAAAAATCTAGAAAGGAAACATTTGAAAATGTAGATTTAAATGTTACTTGGTCTACTGGCTCCGATTCTCCCCGGCTTCTCTAAGTGATATGAAGCCATTGGAACTGACGCCTCTGAGAATTGCAGACAAATGAAATGCCATATTCTTCACAGGCAAACTATGTCAAAACACTTGTTGCCTTTCTCCTTGAGGCTACTCTAGAAAGCCTGCTTTCTTTAGAATGCTCCTGAGGAGATGAAAGTTCTGTTATCTGTGCAATTGTACACCTCCCCATTTGGGAATCTGATACGCTCTTCCAAAGATTTCCTTCTCACACTCCACTCTGAAGGCAGCCCCAGCAGAGCCTCCAGCAAGCATTCAGTTGGAAAGATGCATTCTCCCATTCTTATAGGTCCCCTTTCCCAGGACTTGAAAGTGATTTCTCCTGCAGGCTCCCACCTCACTTGGACTCTAATCTTGATTACTACATTTTGTAATAGGCTGATGACTTCTTCCCATACTTCCCTTCTCAGTTCCCCTCTTTATTCTTCCTAATATATTACTGGTGGGGTGAGGGAGGGCAGGGCAATAGTTGATTTTAGTAGGACTGATTCTGCTCTTTCTTATTAAGGCTTCAGTGGAAATGTCTGGGATGTGACAGCTCACTGCTGACTGCTTTCTTTAGAATGTGGGGTATATAGAATCTATTGCTTTCAAATGTGGGTCTTTGCCAATTTCTGGGCAATAGGATGATTTCCACCCAAAATTCTATTAGATTTGTTTTGTTTATTTGATTTTGTGATTATCAAAGCTAACACCAAGTTCTGGACAGTAGTTCGAAACTCTGGCTACCTTTGTTGTCCTTTGGATTTCATACAGCTTAAAGATAGACTACTTGTGGGGCTAATATGATGATTTATGTGTTTGCTCTGATATGTATGGGTGTCATGAGTACTTCTTAGATGGTTCTCTGTCATTTTCTCTTTACCAGTGGATTTCTGAACATTCTTAAATTTCCTCCTATAGATCTGTTACTTTCTTAGGTGGCTCTGAGTATCACAGTATTACACCGAGGTAATTCCAGCCAGTGACTGCTTGTTTCAGAGGAGGGTATCATTGTCAACTTCTTTACTTGTTCTTCCAACATATCTTTGGGTTTGTGATGCACAATTGGAAGAATAGGCAGTAGTAAAGGAGCAGGGGGAAAAGGTGGGGGGAAGAAAGTGACAGAGAGTTCATCAAACTTGGGGCTTCTGGGGGAGATTTGGGAGTCTAAATTGTGAAAGACTCAAGGAAATCTCTGGGGTACAATAAATTTGGAGAGAAGGAAAAAGGAGGTTTGGTGAGATTGTGCTGTGGATTCTTTGTTAGATTCGCAATGATGGGTTTTGAGTGACAGAAATAAATGTAACGCTTTTAAAATTACTTTTTGTTGTTGATCTGCAATTCTTGGAACTTGAGTTTTTCCTAGGCTGTGCTATACTTGATCTTTAATTTTATTATGGTTATACAAAGGAAACATAACCTGATCATTTCAAAATGTCAGCTGTTCCTTTATATAAAAAGAGGAGAGGTCTAGAATCTAGGGGGCGGGAATCAAGAGGTGACCAGAAGATATAAGCACTCTGACAATCTTTACAGGTTTGGGGGTAGAGAGAAGAGATGCTGGGTTTCCTGCAGAATCTAAGCTGGGTGGTCATGTGTTCTATTTAATATTAAAGAGAATGGTAATTTCAGGTGACGGTAGACCTGAGGGACATCCAAGTGATAGAAACATTGAGGTTCCTAAATAAGTGGCTTAAACTGAAAGATACAGTTTTGGATTTTGATGCTGAAAAACTACATAGTTAGTCCCAAATTTGCCATCTGCAAATAATGGATATTCTCTGGCAACCCTCATAGTATATTTGCATTATCTCATAATCGATCATTGTTTAGCACAGTTTAGGAAAGCAGCAATCTTGATCTATGGGCAGTGTTGATTGCCCACAAGTGGAAACACAGATTTCTGTGTTAGGAGATGGAATGTGATACGTGGGTGTTTCGGGGGGAAGCTTTTTGGATTAAAATTTAAAATAAACCAGACATTTCCTCAGGTAGCTGGGCTTGGGTGAGAGGCAGGACATTTCGCCTGTCTAGGGTGAGGTCCTATCAGATCTTGCACAACCCTCCTGGGGCTTTTTAAGTTTCTTGTACCTCAACATTATTACCCCAAAACTCTAGGAGTTACTTTATATGGTTGCCACAACTGCATTTAATGCACCACGTCACCTGGCCCTAATCTCGGTTCCTAATGCAGTCAGAATTGAACAGCAGTACAGCAACGATGTAAAACCATGGTAAGAGAGTGACAGTGAGTTAACCTGTGTTATAAGGCTTAACAAGAATTGAGCTCCATTAATTTAGGACTCCCCACATTTTGAAACTTGGTTGTCTTCTTCTGTTCCTGATATGTATGTGTGTGTGTTTACACGAATTTATAAATGATATATTACATATATCCATATATACATGGACGTATATTTATACTTTAAAGAGGGTAAAGAATTTTTATCCAAAATGTCCGTATATATGTATATGAAGAAAACCATAAGCCACCTGTGTGAGCATAGGCAGCGCCTTATCTTAATTAGTTACCATGTTGTTTTCATTATTGTTTGCTCTTTGGGGAGAATATAATAGCAACATAGCTATTATGAATGGAGCAGATTTTGGAGTTATAAGGCTGTTTGTATTTTAAAATGACATTGAGGATTAATTTCCCCTATGATCACCTGTTATTGTTTTGCTCAGGCTTCTATATGACAGAAAAACATAATAAGTTAGATTTGATTTAAAGACCCTGATATCAAGTCAACTGAAAATCAATGTACCCTGAGAGAAAGTAATAAATTTGTGAAACAAATTTAGAAAGCGTGGGATTTTGTTCCCTTTGCGAGATTTAGAGAACTTAAAGTGATTCACTTGGCCTTCTGACTAATATGTGGGCCAATTTGTTTCTTTATAGTGCTCATCTTACCCAATAACTTTTTCTTATCAGCTTGTGCTACTCTCTTATTGGAACATGGACCATATTGTTCCCTCTAGTGTACGTTGCCCTTAACAAGGGCTGTGTTCTTTTGAAGACTGTGCACATGCCAAACATTCATTAGCAAGGAACAAATATGGGCCCTTTTAAGCTGTAAGTGTCTCACATAAGATTTACTAAAAGAAAGAACTATACAGGATAGGAATTACATTACAGAACCCAGTAGTAAAGCCAGGCCTTTTGCCCAGGACTTTGTGTTGAAATTGAGTGGAGTGAGAGTGCCTTTTTAGGTAGAATACATAAGTTGGAAGAAACCACAATGCCACATGTGGGCAACAAAGTGGAAAGAGAGTGGACCAATTTGCTATGTGCATGACTTGTTACCAGTTATTCATATCTGAAAATCTATATGTGAAAAGGATACTAAGATTTAGAATGGATTCTCGTTTATCCAGAGATGGGAGAGAAGAATAATGTTCTGTTCACAATTGGAATATTAAGAATGAGAGAGAAATAGTTTCACTTTTGATCGTTGGGGTGGAACTCAGAGCCATTTGGTTTTAAACCCTGTTTGGCCGTACATATTTGTCACAATGAAGAAACATATGGGAGCTTCACATAATAGAACTTCAGAGGTTAGGTATTAGATCTGTAGAATTAGCCTTTTCCCCCCTAATGATTGGAATTTTTAAATGTCTTAAAGGATCTTTTATTAAAAACAACAAAAACAAAAACAAAACAACAAACAAAACAAAACAATAAAACAAAACAAAGCAAAAACAAAACAATAAAAACTTTAAGTTCTTACCTTATTTTTTTACATATGAATTCTTTGACCCCATCTATTATATTTGTTATCACCTACTGATCACCAGGCTTCACTTAGAATAACGAGTGGGAGGTGGGACACCAGGAAACTTGGGAAAACCTAGGAATTACTTTCTTTGCTGAAGAGAAAGAGGAATGAGGTGACAGAAGCAATACAAACTTCACAGCTTTAAAGAAACATAGAGAGCACTAATCCAACCCTTAATTTACAGATGAGCAAACTAAATAAAATAGTCACACAGATAAGAAATGGTAAAGAATATTTAGAACTATAAAAGCAACAAGATTATAGTTGCTGAAATGAAACAGGTCTAAGTTCATTTTCTTGTCCAAAAATGTAGACACACATAGATCAAGTTCAGAAACCCGAGTTCCAGCCCAAATAGGCCACTCACCAGCGCTGTGCCGCCCTCACTGCCTCTCTGAACCTCATGTTTTTCATCAGTACAACCAGTGCTGACCTCGCATCATAATCTGAAACATTATGCTTTCAGACTCTGAAAGATCAATGACTCTGTGTTCAGTTATTCTTTCATTCATTTATTCAGCAATTATTTGTTGAATATTAAGATGTGCGAGACTTTGCTAGGTTTTGTAGGGAAGAGAAAAATAAATAAAACACATTTAAAGAGTTTTATTTACCTTTAAAGAGTGTACAGTGTAATGTAATATGTAAACTACATCAATGATTTAATCAATATTAAAATTCGAGTGCTATGTGCTTAATTTATGAAAAAGCCTAAGAAATGTACAAAGAGTTTAGAGAAGAAAGGGATTACTTCTCACAGGGAAACAGGGCTTAGGCAGCTTCATAAAGGAGTATTTTTTTTTTTTTTTCAGCATTGAAGGATGGCAAAGATTTTGTCAGGCAGAAATGATCTGGGTGGGTAGAGGTCAGGAAAGCACCCCAAGCAATGGGCGTGTGGGACATGATTAAAAGATGCAAGGAAAGAGAAAAATGTGGATTATGTTCAGAGGACTGACAGGACGTTAAATGACTAAATTGGTTGGAGCATAGACTTCATGAAAGGAAATAGTGGCAGATAACACTGGAAAGATAGGTTGAAGCTGGGACAAGTTTTCCAACATCAGAAGAATTCAAAAGCAAGGATCTCTTGAGCTAGCTGTATACCTATAAGAGTTCAAAGCTGAATAAGACATGGTGTCTGCACCCTGGAATCTGGACTCTATTTAATCGGCCATCGGGGAGGCTTGGAAGTTGGTGAACAGGAGAAATCAACAGGACTGCTTATGAGCTTCAGGAAAGTGACTTTGGCAGCATCATATGGGCTTGATGAAGATGGCAAGAAACTGGAACCAGGAGACTTGATGGGAGCCTGGCTGGGATGCTGGTATTCAAGAGAGAGAGCACTGGACCTGGCTTTGCTTGGTGGAGGTGGGATTGAAGAAAGGATGAAACAGTTTAGTCCAGCGGCCTTTAAACTTTTGAGTGATAGCCCTCTGAGAATCTGTCAAAAGCTATAGACCCATTGCTCAGAAAGGATGTCCATATATGGCTATGGAATTTTGCATGCAATTTCAGTTGGCTTGCAGACTATTCATGGACTCCAAGGTAAGAAATCCTGATCTAAAAAGGGATTATGGAGGTTGAATGTGTAGAATGTGTGCCGTGGAGTAGGGGGTTGAAAATACCTCTGAGGTTAAAACACTGTATGTTTGGGAGAGCTGCAGAAATGGAGATTTCTGAAGAAGACCTTATTGAGAACAACTGTGATCATATCTTGCTCTATACTCTCCACCCATGGCTGGGAACTTTTTCATAATTTGGTTTTTGCCTCCTTCCCCTCTTCTGAACCCTATAAAAAGAGGGGACTGGATTAATTTCAGTGAATGGCTAACAACTGCTCTAGATTTAATACACTTGAACATATACAGACATATTACTTGTGACTTAGGACTCAGGAATCTGCATATCTCCTTTTTATCTTATTCATACAAGTTTTGCATATTTTAATAGTTGGAAATTAATTTTTCCCATTGGTATTCTAAACATGGTGAATGTATTCAGTATTCATGTGGCTCTAATACAAAATTATATGGAAATTCTAGTACAATTTCAGTAATTAATGTCTGCCAATTATAAAGGGTTATAATTATAGCACTCACA
The DNA here is from genome assembly GCF_036562045.2 of Rhinolophus sinicus. NCBI lineage: Eukaryota > Metazoa > Chordata > Mammalia > Chiroptera > Rhinolophidae > Rhinolophus > Rhinolophus sinicus. Next base: position 188,440,117 of record NC_133751.1, on the reverse strand, counting down.
GGGACTTATGTAGTATATGAAAAATATACAAATAATCACAGAAATTAATTTCCTATATCCAATGCTTCTGATTATGAAAAAATCTAATTAGTAGCTAATCATAATGTGAAGAATATTTATAAATGGTCAAAACAGAGGAATACTTAATTTCTTTTCAGGTTTCGAGGAGAAACATTTTTTTATCATTTATTTCTTTGCTTATTTTTGGTGTTGTGTTAAGAACACTTGACATGAGGTCCACCCTGAGAGGAGTACTTTATTTTCAGATAAAAATAAATATGAAGGCATTTCGAAGACCAAGAATGAAATAATTCATAATATCAATTAAATATTAAATATAAACTATGTATTCTTATGGAATATTTGACATGACAAACCTTTGGGTAAACTATGTAGTTCTAAATCATAAATCATAAAAAGTCTGGAACTGGAAAAAGCCTTCTCTAGAAATCATTTAATCCAACAAGATTTTCCTTTTGCAAATGAAGAACTGAAATACAGAAAATTTTGTTATTTTTTTCAGTGTTTAGTGACTTACCAGAAGAATGTGCCCTGAATTTGGAAGGAGCCTTTATTTCACTATTAAGTCAAACACTATAATCCTCACAAATGGTGCTCTTGTGAAGAACTAAAGTGGCCAATAGTTGAATGGTTCTCAAATAAGAGCTCTCAATGAGGTAAAGTGTATATTTTTCATGTGAATTAAGTTTTCTTAATGTAATGAATAATAAATTAGGAGTTTTAGGTTCTGTAATCCTAACATGGATCTAGAATCTTATTAATGAAGTATATAGCTGCACGATATCTTGCTAGACACTTAATCAACATATTCAAAAGTAATTTTATAAATCCTACTGAGTTCTCTTTCTATCTGCAGGATTTCTCCATATAGTAGGAAAGAAGATATCTACTGTTCCCATACCAAAGAAACTAGCCTCAACCCAAATGTGTTACAATATGTCAGACCTAAGGGTCAGATATAATGGCAAACTTAAAAAAATGATGGATCCAGGTCATCTTATTGGTATTGACAAGATAGACGTTATATATTTTCTTACAAATACATAAAATGCTACAAAGGATAAGTTTAGGATGGAAGGTGGTCTGGGCATTGGTTTTTGCCATTAAACAAATAATCTGAAATATTACCTGTCTAGGGTAGCTATGCCATTTCATCTGTGATGTCTTTGTCTCTGGTGTCTGTTTTCTGTCTCTAGAATATTTGTCTTAGTTTTCCTAATATGGATTATAAAGAAGAGAATCATAGGATTTCATAGTTAGAAGGGATTCAGAAGGAGCTTTTACTAAGATGTTCTACAATCAACCTCATTAGACTTAGCTGCAGCTTTCCCCAAGAAAGAGAGGACCCAGACCCCACCCCAGACCTGTTCAATCTATTAATAAATAGATTACCAAATGAATTAATAAATTAGGGGTAGACGGAGATGGGCAACACAATTTAAATGAGGTTCACAGTTGATTCTTATACCTGCTAAAGGCTGAGTTCTATTGACCAGTGGTTCTGAAAATGTAGTATTAGACCAGCTCAGCATCACCTGGGAAATTGTTAGAAATGCAAATAATCGGTCCTCCCCCAGACCTGCGGAGTCAGAAAAAGTGGGGGTGGGGCTTGTGTTTTAACAAGCCCTGAAGGTGATTCTAAAGCAAACTAAGTTTTGAGAACCACTGATTCTAGATAACACTTCTCACTGACCTAGAAGGATTCAAGGCCTAGGTGAGTAACTGGCTTGTTCCCTTTAAACATGGGTCAGTACTATGAGCAACAAAATAAATCAAAGCAGTCCTTTTAAAAAACAAATCCTGGATTTATTTAAAACTTGAAGTAATTTTCTATTTTCATTGCATTTGTAGATATAACAGTGGTGGCAAGGAAGAAATGAATTTTAAATTTATTTTATTTTAAGATGTTTGCCCTTTCTTAAAGATCTTTGAAATCTTTGTTCAAGACTGTAGAAATGAAAGACGTACCTTTAACATGCCTGAAGTGCTTTGCATTCACTAGAAAAAAGACTCAATTTAAATCTAAAGGCTTATTTCTAGCTTTTCTAGCATGGCGGAATAAATCACATAGTTTGTTATTAGAAATTAGACTATGGAATGTTCAATGTTATTCAAATTTTGAATAAGGAGTATACTTTCTAAAATATTTTATGACTGCCAATTCAGATGATCAAAATAGAGCTGGAAAAATAACTCATTCAGTTTGTAAGGCAATGTCTTGGCCAAAACAGAGGCTGGATTAAAAGAAGACCTGCTCACCTGCATAGTGAGAGGTGAAATTCTAGTCAAGCACATTGCTGCTGCTGCTGCTGCTGCTGCTGGCATTTTCACAGTCCACACCCCTCCCCCCCACCCCCCTTAAATACAATGGGCATCTATCCCGAAATAAACTGCCAGAGCAGGAACAGAGAACCATGGAGATCATCTACAGATTCTCTATTTTATGTACCTTGTTTCTTATAGTACTCTCAAATTTCTGAGTGTCAATGAAAAAAAAAAAGAGGTTCAGGGGAGAGATGGCCCTGCTTTGAGGTCCATATCCTGTCATTGATTTCTATGCAACACTCTCATCGACTTCAATGGGAGTTCCGCACTTGGATCAATGTCAGGATATGGGCCTTTACATTTAGATGTGAAAGTGTTTTAATAGTGGTTGGCAAACTAGTGATGAATTAGGGTGAAAGACACAAAGAATTGGCTGGAAACTTTTAGACCTATAAGCTACCCTTCACCATTACAAGAGTTATTAAAAAAAAAGAAATGCAATGGGAAATCTGCCTATGCTGATCTGGGTCACTAAGTGTCCCAGTACACTAATGAAATTATTTGAGTCTATTCTGGGTTTCTTATAAACAATGCAGAAAGTAAAGTCCTTAAGTGACCAAGCGATTTGAATTAAATTGTCCTCTGGACCAATTGGTAACAAAAGCATGTGGTATTCTCTCTTGATTAGAGGCTCATGGTAAGATTTGCCTTCAGGATCTTATGAGTCACACTATTCTGATATCCCTAAAATTTAATTGGAAACACTGAAGTTTGGGTATTTCATCCCTCTCTTTGAATCTAAATCTATTCAGGCAGATAAGAAACAGAAAAGAAAAAAGAGTACTAAAAATGGTTTTTCACCACCCTTTTGATAATCCGTTCTAAGTGTTTAGCAGTCATAACCATTAGAGAACTATTTCTTTTAGCATTATATAGAGTATGTATTTACGTATGTATACTAGAGTAATATATATACATATATAATGTATATATATACATATGTAGATTACATAATATATATGTAAGTTTCTTTTTCATTTCTAGATGTAAAGAATATGTGTTCACAATCTCCAAGTGAAAATGGTAATCTAAATTTTCAAGCTTGTTTTCTTCTAGGCCAAATACTTTCTGTCAGTTGAACCTTTCTTCACTTGCCTCACTTGCTAATCATTTTATGTGTTTGCTATTCTTTTTCTCCTTTCTGCAAGTTATATTACTATTATTATTTGTGTGTATTATGCAATTTTACTAAAGGTATAGGTTTCCACTATGAGTGCTCCCAGAGTGAGAAAGCACCTAATGCTGAATTGGGAGCCAAACATGGATTCTCCACTGGATTTAATGTTTTCATTAAGTCACTGTTCTCCAGGCCTTAGTGTAAAGATTGTTGGTTGTAGATGTTTTCCTTTCCTTCAGTCTAAATGAAGCTCCAGTTAGAAACATCTCTTCCTTTCTGACCTTCATTATAATCTCCTATTGCATGATTATCAGTTTGGGAGAGGGGCAGAAGTTCAAGTTTCTTTATTTCAATGGAGTCAAAATATTCATCCCCATAATGCTCTTATTCATAGAGCAGTGTTCATAGAGCAACTTAAGTTATTGCTGAAATTACACAAGTCAGCTCTTCAGATCTCATCTACATTCTGATGCGTAGCAACACGGTTATTTCTAGTACAGATAGTTACGTTTAAAATACATTTAATGAGTAAAAACTTTTGTAGGAAGGAGTGATATATGATTTTAATTCTGTACTTTAGAGCGAAAGGACTGGCACTTATGCTTCCATCTTTCTTTTAAATCTCACACTAAACATTTCAGATTCTTACTGCCAGGATTGTAGAGATTAGTTACTGGAAGAGTATGTATGTGGCAAGGGAGGAGGAAGAAGCCTGTGCCAGGAAAAAGCAGGAAAGAGAATATTTTTGTTAATGGAATGGCTGATGAACTCATAATGACAACGCTATCTAAAAGTATGTACAGAATAGAGAAAAATGCTATTGTCAATTGAGACATATTAGATATGGGCATTGTCAAATGAATGCTTTCTCTGTGTATATAACTGAATATTTTACTAGTTACTATCAATCTTTTTAAAAATTGATTTGATTTTTCAAGCAAGACTCTGCATAACTCATGAACAGATATTGATAAGTAAATTCTGATATATATCTTCTATAGTTTGATATAGCCAGTTTCCTACCTAACTCTATTCATGAACCTCAAATAAAAACAAAACTAGGTATATGGAAAAGCATGGTAAATCCAGTAATTGTCATGACACCAATTTTAGGCAAGGCAAATGCCAAATAACGTTGTAGGAAAATGGGGAATAGTTACCAGATAGAAAAAGACAAATGTTAGCTTTTATTTTCAAATCTTACTAACTCAGTATCTCCATTTACTTTTTCAATGTTTATATCATTGACTTGTATGCATCATTTTACCCATATTAAATAGTTAACAAATTTATCAGTTTGAATAGATTTTGAGAAAAAAATAATTAAAATTTGTAATGTGTTTGGGATTCATTCTTGAAGGAAAGAATAGATTCAAGGAAAATAATATTGTTTTATTGTTTTTAAAGCTGCAAATGTCAGAATCAATTCAACCTGTAAGCATTTTAAACTTTCTAAAACATCAGGTACACCATATATGATATACATATTTTTTACACTAGTAGCAGCACAGATATGAACTGAAAGTTTGTTATCTTAAAGCCTAAATAACTTTGCTTAAAACATTTAAAAATATACATGGAAGGCATCTTTTCTCAAAGTTACATAGATTGTACTTTTAAATTTACTAATATAAAAAGTATTATATTTTACCACCTTCTTTTTAATGCTTTTCTCAAGAAAAAAAATATCAGATTTGACTCTTAAGTGCCAACACACAATAAATATTTTGTTGAATAAATGTATTGATTCACTAGTTATCCAAAAATGTTAGTTGTTACTTAAAGGCTGAGTTAAGGTTATTATCTGAGCAATTTTAGTTTGTGCTTTCTAGGCTATATACATGGAAAGATTAAGCTTTCTTTGTTTCTTTTTTTTTTTTTTTTTGGTATAGCTGATCAGCATGTAAAGCTTCCTTCAGGGTCAATGAAAACTCAAATGTGTATCATTTCAAGTGATAATCCACTGAGATTAAGTCCACAAAGAAACAAAACAAAATAGAGCATGTGTGCATGTGCACGTGTGTGGTGTATATTGTGGGGGAAAGAGAGACAATGCACTGACTTCTTTATTCTGAAGCTGAACAGCAATTTGTGATACAACTGGGTGGATTTCTGCCCTCTGCTCCTAACCTCAAAGATACTGTGCAGTGCAAACCCAGTTACCAGGTCCCATTCGTCTGGTCCTATCACAATGGGTGGATTTGCTCAGTATAGCTCCACCCAGGAATTTTTCTGATGCACAGCTGTGTCTGGGAGCACAGCTGTGCTCCCCGTGAGCCCTCCAACATTTTACTGTGCAGCTGTGAGAGCTGCTTAGGAAACGGTTAGGAGACAGCCGCACAGGCTGCTGCCCGACCTGCGTTTGGGTTCAGTAGTGAGCGTGAGGCTCTCAAAATCTCCATTTGCTGAACACACACAGTTGTGTCCTCTGGAATTTGAAGGGAAAAAACTTAGGCCTAGGTTCCTTGTGATATTTTAGCTCCGTTCATTATGGGTCTCACATGAATCTCAAAATCATAACTCTATTAAGTAACCTCCAGATTATGTTAGTCAATTTCCATATGAATAGCCACATGAATAACATGTGTGGTTCTGAATTTTATTTGAAGACTGCAGCATTTCCATTTTATTAATTATTTTAAACAAAGTACCAGCTTATGTATCTTTAAAAATTACATCATATACTTGATATGCTATACTAAGCCAGAATTTACCCCTCAAATTGTCTTCTAAATACTGATTTATTCTTATAGGTTAACATTTTCTAATCTTTTTTTAGTATATACTGGGGGTGCCAAAATATGTATACAAATTTTAAGAGATGTTAACACTTTGGTCAACGTTGCTCAAGCAGTAGTTCACTGTAATCAGAAGTGTCTGGATGCTAATGGTAACCACTTTGAGCAGCTCTTGTAAATGCAGAAGTCAAACAAGACTGGTATTCATCTTTTGTTATCGGCATATATTAATATAGCTTTTCTTTCTTAAAATAGTTATACATTTTTTGGCACCCTCTCTGTATTAGCTAAATCCTTCCTCACATTAGCTATAAAGGTCTTTGTGAACAGTACTGTATGCTCAATGTCATGACAAATTTAGTAAAGAATATAAAAAATTAAAAAAATAATAACTGACTTTAAAGACACCCAAAATAAAAGCTTGAAACGTGTTATTGCCATTGATTAAGTCCCCTGACTAATGACAGAGATGAGACATACAAGAGAAGAGTCTCCACTGTATGTTCAAAACTTGAAAGAGGAGTACTATGAAGAGAATAGTACTTTAGATATTAGAACAGTTTTAGGGTGAAAGTGTCCTAGCAAGTGAAAAAAACTTCATGAGCAATGACTCAAAGATGGGGAAAAATTTGACATACTCAGTAGACAGAGCTGACCTCTGAGAAGGAGGGTGTGTGGTTAAGGAGTTAGAGATTCAGATCAGATAGGTAAGGAAGAGATAGGTTGTAGAGAGTTTTAAATGTCATCACATTTGATGCTGTGAAAACTAGAAAACGTTAAGGGATTTTAACTTTTAAACAAAAATCCTTACCATGGAATCTCATTCAATGTAAATACTCAGCTAAGATTGAGTAAAATGTTTTTGATGAATCAAATATCAGAGGCAGTCCTAAACATAAATCAAATAGTGAATTTAATTGATCTACCGTATCTATCAGGCTTCTAGCAAGAACCAAATACATTCAGTTGGGGCTGATGAAGAAATGTTTTAATGAAAGTAGTATTTACAGAAGTCCAACCAGATTTAAAAGAACCAGGATAGTTGAGGCACCTTTGGATTAAAACAAAAGGAAGCCATTACCTCTGTAGGCCAAGGAGTCAGGGGGAACAGACAGGAGTTACTGAGCCCATCTGAGAGTTGGAATTATGAAAGAAGGACTGCTAAACAGAAGCTTCAGGGTAAGTAACCAACCCAGGGCTGAGTGAAAACAGAAGATAAGTGAAAGCACTGTATATTTCAATGTCGTCTCTCCTCCTGCACTGTGACCTCCTATTGGCAACCCTTATTGGCCAAACCCAATCAGAAGCCAGGGAGCAAGGGAGAGGATAAGATGCATTTTATAGAGGTGAGCCTCCCATGGCTTAGACCAGGGCTGAGGTGGACAGAGAATAGATCTGGGGCAAATGGAGGATAATTAGTACAAAGCATTTAATATTTTTTTAAAGTCTTATTTCCTAATTTTGGAGACAAATATTTTGTCTAAAATTTGAGCTACATAAACTGTATTGTTTTTCACAATTAATATACGGCTAATTGAAAACAATTCCATGTTTCCTTACTACATCAGAATGTGCACTGGTTATAAAAGTATCCTGACATATTGTATTAAGAATAACATGGCATGAAGCCATTTTTAGACAGTTTCCAGAGGAGAAATTCTGATGTCCAATAAAAATATGAAAAAAATATTTGACCTCATTAGTTAGCAAAGAAATAAAAATTAAGAAACCCAATGTGATTACATGTTTTTCTGATCAAACTGGAATGACAAGAAGAAAAATTTTTAGAGTTGGTGACAATGTAGTCTTACAGTACTGTCTTATATTGATGATAAGAGAGTAAAATTGTCTTTCTGGAAATTAATTTTGTGATGTATATCAAGAAACTTAACTCAATTTATTTTCTCTCCCCTAAAAATTAAGTTAGTGGACTTTATCCTAGGGAAAGAATAATGCAAATATGTATGTTTATTGTTATTCAAAATAACAAATATTAGAAACATCTTAAATAATTACCAATATGTTACTAATAGTTTACAACAACGGATTTTATAGAATAGTATAGTACTTGAAGCTGGTTTGAAGGAAATTTGACAGGACAAATGTTAATTATATAAATATAAAAGGTACACAAAAAAATTATTTTGCAGCAAAAAAATGAAATAAGATGAAAGACTATAAGGACGAACACCAAAATATTAATAATGGTAATCTCTGAATGGCGGGTTAGTGGTAATTTATTTTACTTTCTCCTTTTCGTTCTGTTTGTACCTTAGCAGTAGATGTGAGAGCTCAGACTTCTCATTCATAGCATATAATTATCTCAGTCTCTGAAATACTTTCTCTTATTTATTCCCTTGATCCCCAACCCTCACTCTCATTCCCCTTTTGCCCCTAGCCAGTCTTTAATGGCATGGTGTTTATAATATTGCATGTGATTGTGGCTTTTGAATGTAAGTTGTTTTGTGTGTATGTATTTTTAACTTAGATAAATGATGTTGTACTGTAGAGTTTTTTTCTACTTAAAAAAAAAAGAAATCCAGCACTTTGTTTTTAAGGTCGGTTCACATTGCTGTGTTTGCATCTAGTCCTTTCTTATTTCAGTTTAGTGATTTGTCTAGAAAAATATGAATTATTTTTATAATCAGAAAAATATGATACCAAATACCTTCCTAAAATGCTGTATTAATATTGTGTAAACCTGCAATTAATCCTTGGGGGAATGCATGAGATACAAGATTCACCACATCTCCTTAGAAAAAGTGCTATTTTAGTTATTAGAAATTTAGATTTTTTTATTTTTTTAATTTATTTTGATTAAAAAAAAATTTAAACATAAAAGTTGACATTCAGTATTATTTTATATTAGTTTCAGATGTACAAAATAGTGGTTAGACATTTATAATATTTACAAAGTGACCCCCCCAGTTAGTACCCACCTGGCACTATGCATAGTCGTAGTTATTACTGTTATTGACTACATTCCCTATGCTGTACTTTAGATCTCCATGACTATTTCATAAGTACCAATTTGTACTTCTTAATACCTTCACATCTTTCACCCAGGTTCCCAACCCCTCTCCCATCTGGCAACCATCAGATTGTTCTCTGTAGGTATGAGTCTGTTTCTGTTTTGTTTGTTTGTTCACTCTGTTCTTTAAATTACATATATAAGTGAAATCATATGGTGTTTGCCTTTCTCTAGCTGATTTATTTCACTTAGCATAATACCTTCTAGGTCCATCCATGTTGTTCCAAATGGTAAGATTTCATTCTTTTGTATGACTGGGTAATATTCCATTGTATATATGTACAAATTCTTTATCCAGTTGTCTGTTCATGGACACTTAGATTGCTTCCTTATCTTGGCTATTGTGAATAATGCTGCAATGAACATAAGGGTGCATGTATCTTTTTAAATTAGTGTTTTGGATTTCTTCAGATAAATCCCCAGAAGTGGAATTACTGGGTCATAAGGTAGTTCTAGTTTTAATTTTTTGAGGAACCTTCATATTGTTATCCATAGTGGCTGCATAAATTTGCAATCCCACCAGTAGTACATGCAGGTTCCCTTTTTTCCACATTCTCATCAACACTTTTTGTTGATTTATTTATGATAGCCATTCAGACGGGTGTGAGGTAATATTTCATTGTGGTTTTAATTGGGATTTCTCTGATGATTAATGACATTGAACATCTTTTCATGTCTTTTAGCCATCTGTATGTCCTCTTTGGAGAAATGTCTATTCAGGGCCTCTGCCCATTTTTTTATTTGGGTGACTTCTTTTGGTATTGAGTTGTATGAATTTCTTATAAATTTTGTGTATTAACCCCTTACTGAATGTGTCATTGGTGAATATCTTCTCCCATTCAGTAGGCTCTTTCGTTTTGCTGATGATTTCCTTTGTTGTGGAAAAACTTTTTATTTTGATGTAGCCCCATTTGCTTATTTTTTCTTTTGTTTCCCTTGCCTGAGGAGATACCGCAAGGAAAAAAAAAAAAAAATATATATATATATATACATATATATATATATATATATATATATATATATATATGTATATATATGTATATATATGAACAATGTCAGAGCATTTATTATGTTTTCTTCTATAAGCTTTGTGCTTTTGGGTCTTACAAATATAAGCTTTGTGCTTTTGGGTCTTAAAATTAAGTCTTTAATCCATTTTGAGTTTATTCTTGTATGTGGTGTAAAAACGTTGTCTAGTTTTACTTTTTTGTATGTATCTGTCCAGTTTTCCCAACATTTATTGAATAGACAGTCTTTACCTTATTATATTATATATTCTTGCTTTCTTTGTGTATTTCTAGCATATAGGTGTGGGTTTATTTATGGGCTCCCTATTCTGTTCCATTGATCTATGTGTCTGTTTTTATGCCAGTACCATGCTGTTTTGTTACTATGGCCTTGTAATGTAGTTCAATATCAGGTAGCGTGGTACCGCCAGGCTTGTTCTACTTTCACAAGATGGTTGTGGCTATTTGGGAACTTTTGTGATTCCACATAAATTTTAAGAGTATTTGTTCTAGTTCTGAGAAAAATGCCACTGGTGTTTTTGTAAGGATTGCATTATATTTATAGATTGCCTTGGGAAGTATGGACATTTTAACAATGTTAATTCCATTAGCATGGTATATACTTCCATTTATTTGTATACTCTTTGATTTCTTTCTTCAATGCCTTACACTTTTCTGAGTACAGGTCTTTAACCTGCTTGGTTAAATTTATTTTTAGGTATTTTATATATTTTTTGATGCAATTGTAAATGGGATTGGTTTCTTAATTTCTCTTTCTGATTGTTTGTTATTGGTGTATAAAAATGCAATCGATTTCTGAATACTAAGTTTGTTATCCTGTGATTTTACTCAATTTATTTATCAGTTCTAATAGTTTTTTTGGTAGAATCTTTAGTGTTCTCTCTATATATATTATCATGTCATCTGCAAATAATGACCATTTTGGTTCCTGCAATCCAATTTGGATGCCTTTTATTTCTTTTCTTGTCCGATTGCTGTGGCTAGGACTTTCAATACCATGTTGAATACAAGAGGTGAAAGTGGACATCCTTGTTCTAGTTCCTGATCTTAAGTAAAACACTTTTAGCTTTTCCCCATTGAGTGTAATATGTTAGCTGCAGGTTTATCATATATGGCCTTTATTATGTTGAGGTTTGTTCTCTCTATTCTCACTTTGCTATGACTTTTTATAATAAATGGATGCTGGATTTTGTCAAACACTTTTTCTGCATCTATTGATATGATCATATGATTTGTATTCATTTTGTTTATATGGTGTATCACATTAACTGATTTGCAAATATTGAACCCAACTTGCATCCCAGGAATAAATCCAACTTGATCATGGTTTACAATCTTTTTGATGTATTGCAAAATTCAGTTTCCTAATATTTTGGTGACAATTACTGCCTCTGTGATGCAGAATATCCCTGATGAAGGATATTGGCCTATAATTTTCTATTTTTTTGTAACGTCTTTGTGTGGTTTTAGAATCATTATAATAGTGGCCTTGTAAAATGATCTTGGGATCCTTCCTACCTCTTGAATTTTTTGGAATAGCTTGAGAAGAATAAGTGTTAATTCCTCTTTCAATGTTTGTAAAATTCACCTGTGAAGCCATCTGGTCCAGGACTTTTGTTTGTTGGAAGTTTTTTGATTACTGATTCAATTTCATTAGTAGTAATTGGCCTGTTCAATTTTTCTGTTTCTTCTTGATTCAGTCTTGGACGATTGTATGTTTCTAGGAATTTATCCATTTTTTCCAGAGGGTCCAATATTTTGGCATATTATTCATAGTATTTTCTTATAATCCTTTGTATTTCTGTGGTGCCAGCTGTTGCTTTTCCTCTTCCATTTCATTTTTTTTTTTTTTTTTTTTTTTAATTTTGGGTCCTGTCTCTTTTTTCCTTGATGAGTTTGGTTAAAGGCTTGTCAATTTTGTTTATCTTTTCAAAGAACCAGCTCTTGGTTTCATTGATCTTTTCTTTTTTTTTTTCTGATTCTATTTTGTTTATTTCTGCTTTGATCTTTATTCTTTCCTTCCTTCTACTCACTTTGAGCTTTGTTTGTTGTTCTTTTTCTAATTATTGTAGGTATAGGGTTAGATTGTTTATTTGTGATTTTTCTTATTTCTTCAAGTAGGCCTGTATTTCTGTGAATTTCCCTATGAGGTCCACTTTCACTGTGTCCCATGTATTTTGGGTCATTGTGTTTTCATTTTCATTTGTGTCAAGGTATCTTTTCATTTCTTCCTTGATCTCATTGTTGACCCATTCATTGTTCAGTAGTATGCTATTTAGCTTCCATGCATTTGCATATTTTATAGTTTTTTTCTGTAATTGATTTCTAGTTTCATACTACTGTGGTCAGAGAACACACTTGCTATGATTTCAATCTTCTTAAATTTATTGAGACTTGTTTTGTGGCCTAATATGTGATCTATCTTGGAAAATGTTCCATGTACATTTGAAAAGAATGTGTATTCTCCTGCTTTTGGGGGAAATGCTCTAAAAATAACCATTAAATTCATCTAGTCTAATGTGTCATTTAAGGCTGCTTTTTGCTTGTTGATTTTCTGTCTGGAAGATCTATCCTTTGGTGTCAATGGGGTCTTAAAGTCCCCTACTAGAATTGTATTACTGTCAAAAGTCCCTTACTGTGATTGTATTACTGTTGATATCTCCCTTTAAGTCCATCAATATTTATTTTATGTATTTAGATGCTCTTATATTAGGTGCATAAATGTTTACAAGGGTTTTATCCTCTTGTTGGATTGATCCCTTTATTATTATGCATGATCTTCTTTGTCCTTAAAGTCTAGTTTGTCTGATGTAAGTATTGTTACTCCATCTTTTTTTCATTTCAATTTGCATGAAATATCTTTTGCCATCCCTTTCAGTCTGTGTGTGACTTTTGATCTAAAGTGGGTCTCTTGTAAACAGCATTTGTATGGGTTTTGTTTTCTTATCCATTCAACTATGCTATGTTTTTTTAATTGAGCATTTAAAGTAATTATTGGTAGGTTTGTGGTTATTGCCATTTTATTTTTCATGTTTATGTTTTCTCCCCCTTCTTCTTTTTAAAGAAGTCCCTTTAACATTTCTTGTAATACTGGCTTGGTGATGATAAATTCCTTTAGCTTTTTCTTGTCTGGAAAGCTCTTTCTCTGTCCTTCAATTCTAAATGATAGCTTTGCTGGGTAGAGTAATCGGTTTGTGTGTCCTTGTTTTTCATCACTTTGAAGATTTCCTATCAATCCCTTCTGTCCTGCAAAGTTTCTGTTGAAAAATCAGCTGACAGTCTTATGAGAGCTCCCTTGTAGGTAACTAACTGCTTTTCTCTTGCTGCTTTTAAGATTCTCTCTTTGTTTTTAGCCTTTGGCATTTTAATTGTGACATGTCTTGGTGTGGGCCTCTTTGGGTTTATTTTGTTTGGGGCTCTCTGTGCTTCCTGAACGTGTATGTCCATTTCTTTCACCAGGTTAGGAAAATTTTCAGTTATTATTTTATTCAAATAGGTTATCAATCCCTTGCTCTCTCTTTTCTCCTTCTGGTACATTTATGATATGAATGTTGTTACACTTGATGTTGTCCCAGGGGTTTCTTAAACTGTCTTCATTTTTTAAAATATTATTTTTTCTTTATGCTGTTCCAATTGCGTGTTTTCTGCTACCTTGCCTCCCAAATCTCTGATTTGATCCTCTGCTTCATCTAATCTGCTATTGATTCCTTCTAGTGTATCCTTTATTTCAGTTATTGTATCCTTTATTTCTGACGGATTCTTTTTTATGATTTCTATGTCCTTTTTTATGCTTACTATCTCTTTGTTGAAGTTATCACTGAGTTCCTTGAGCACCCATATAATCAATGTTTTGAACTCTGTATCTTGGTGATTGCTTGCCTCCATTTCATTTAGTTCTTTCTCTGCAGTTTTCTTCTGTTCTTTCATTTGGGACATGTTTCTTTGTCTCCTCATTTTGGCTGCCTCCCAATGTTTGTTTATATATTAGGTAGGTCTGCTATGTCTTCCAGTCTTGTCAGGGTGGCCTTATGTAGTATATGATGCGTCATGTGGGGCTCAATGGCATAGTCTCCCTTTCTCACCTTAACTGGGTGCTCCAAGAGTGTTCCTTATGTGGGTTGTGTGTGTCCTCTTGTTGTAGATGAGCCTTCATAGCTGGTGGCAGGTTGGTGGGCAGCATTGACTCTCTTATGTGGCTCTGAAAAGTTCTCTAGATGAGGAGTCTCTGCCCAGCTTTCCTATGGTGGAGAAGTCAGCATTCAATCCCGATGTTGACATTTTATTTCTTAAAATCAGGAGTCAGAATTCTAAGCTGTAGCTCTTGGATATTTTATTTAGCGAACTGAACAACAATGTCATTAGAGCTGCCTAAAACGTTAAACATGGTCTAGAGTAACATTGTTCATTAGGTAAAAATTATTGAAGACCTCAAAGACCTTTGGGTAGTTTTATGAAGATTATGTAGACTTTTATAGTTTATGTAGATTATGTCTACTGATTTTTACTATATTAGAAATGAAAATTGAGAGCTTTTTAAAACATGAGAATACACAAACACATTCATTAGCTGTCAGAGTGATGACATTATCACTTGTCACATTTCTTCTGGAAAATTCCATGGTACATTTATGTCAGAGTGACAGTGAAATGGGCAAACAATATCTTAATGTTGTTATGAAAATAATTTTTACCTATGGACCCCTAAAAATCTTGGAGACTCCAAAGGGTCCTGGATCATACTTTGAAAACTGCAGATCGCCTTTGAGAAATATGGATGTTTTATTTTCTTG
Source organism: Rhinolophus sinicus (assembly GCF_036562045.2). Lineage (NCBI taxonomy): Eukaryota > Metazoa > Chordata > Mammalia > Chiroptera > Rhinolophidae > Rhinolophus > Rhinolophus sinicus. The sequence continues at coordinate 188,425,067 of NC_133751.1, read as the reverse complement.
AGTTGGCACAACTTGTACTAGCTCCCAACCCAGAGCCCTGAAATAGCATATATAAGGCCCCATCTCACTCAGCAGATGTAGTTTAGGGATTATAATGTTGTCATCACCTTAATTATATAATGTTAGCAGTTAAGTTTCTCCTGCTATTGCTCTTACGTATTTTTTAAATTACTGGGAAAGATTAACTTGATATAAAAGTAATGGGTATTCTTGTTTAAAAATCAGGAGTATGGGTCTACATCAAACTAAAAAGTTTTTCACAGAAAAGAAAACCGTTAACAAAACAGAAAGACAACCTACTGAATGGGAGAAGGTATTTGCCAATGAGGTATCCGATAAGGGGTTAATATCCAAAATTTATGAAGAAATCATACAAAACCAAAAACACTAACAGTCCACTTAAAAAAAAAAAAAAATGGGCAGAGGACCTGAATAGATATTTCTCTAAAGAGTATATACAGATGGCCAATAGATATGAAAATATGCTCAATGTCCCTAATCATTAGAGAACTGCAAATGAAAACCACCATGAGATATCACCTCACACCTGTCTGAATAACTATCATGAATAAATTAGTAAACAACAAGTGTTGGTGAGAATGTGAAGGACAGGGAACCCTTGTGCCCTGTTGATGGGATTGCAAATTGGTTCAGCCACTATGGAAAACAGTATGGAGGTTCCTTAAAAAATTAAAACTAGAACTGCCTTATGACCCAATAATCCACTTCTTGATATTTATCCAAAGAAATCCAAAACACTAATTTTAAAAAATACATGCAGCCCTATGTTCATTGCAGTGTTATTTACAATACCCAAGATAAGGAAGCAATCTAAGTGTCATCAATAGATGATTAGATAAAGAAGTGGGTACATATATAATGGAATATTACTCAGCCATAAAAAAGAATGAAATCTTACCACTTGGAACAACATGAATGGATCCAGAGGGTATTATGCTAAGTGAAATAAGTCAAATAGAGAAAGGCAAATGCCATATGATCTCACTTATATATGGAATCTAAAGAACAGAGTAAATGAGTAAACAAAACAGAAAGAGAGTCATGGATACAGAGAACAATCTGATGGTTGCCAGATGAGAGAGGGGTTGGGGACCTAGGTAAAAAACGTGAAGAGATTATAAAGTACAAATTGGTAGTTATGAAATAGTCATGGGGCTGTAAAGTGTAGGGAATATAGGCAATATGGTAATACCATATTAAAATAAACCGAAATAAGACCGGGTTTTATACTGTATTTTCCCGAAAATAAGACTGGGTCTTATATTAATTTTTGCTCCAAAAGATGCATGAGGGTGTGTTTTCAAGGGATGTCTTATTTTTTCATGCAAAACAATCTGCATTTATTCAAATGCAGTCATGTAATCTTCTGGAACATCTTCATAACATACTAAATGCGTCCATCTGGCTGATGATCTTAATTGGGGCTTATTTTCGGGGTAGGTCTTAGTTTCAGGGAAACACAGTAACTATGTATAGTGCCAGGTGGGTACTAGACTAATCAGGGGCCACTTCATAAATTACATAAATGTTAACCACTATTTTGTACACTTGAAACTAATATAAAATAATATTGAATGTCAACTATAATTTAAAAATTTTAAAAAGGGTGTAAAAGAGTGAAGAGGAATAAGAGGTTCAAATTTCGAGGGGTAAAATAAGTAAGTAATGGAGATGTAATGTACAGCATTGGGAATATAATCAATAATACTGTAATAGCATGGTACAGTGTCAGATGGTTGCTGGAACTTACCATGGCGATCACTTCTTTTGGTATATAAGTATTGAAAAACTATGGTGTACACCTGAAACTGATATAATATTGTATGTTAGCTATATTTTAATGAAAATCTTTTAAAAAATAAAATTAGGAGGCTGGGTCTAATACAGGTTTATTTCTTCTGCTTATTTCTTAGCTTAATACATGAAATATAGACATATAAATGAAATCACCTCCCTTTATCCTTTAACATATTGCCCTTATTAAAAAGCATAAAAGTATATGAAATTCAAGTTTCTAGATTATTGTAGCTCTGGAGGTTACAGTTAACTTTTCAATTAGGCTAATCAATGGCACCTATCTGGTAAGGGTAACAACACCTAGTGAGACAAAACTAATACTGAGATGTGGAAATGCAGACACTCTGCTAGTATTGACATTGGGTACCTTTCTAGACATGTGAAAAGATTTGTAGACAACAAGTCTTCTAAGTTTTGATGCATGTTGAGTAGAGATTCCTGAGCTGATAGGCACTTAATACCACGGAATTCAGACCCATTGGCCTATTGGTTAAATCACAGATTGGGGAGAGGGGACACAGAAAACATAGAGGATGAAGTTGGCCATCTTGTTAAGTAGGTGCAGGTGGAATAAAGAGAAGAAATCCAAAATACCTCCGAATGAAAATCTTAGAGGGACTTAACTGAAATGCCGGAAAGCTGCAGCAGCACAAGAATATCATAGCACACAGGTCATCACTGAACAAAACTGCCACAGAAAATTTGTTTTGAAGTCTTCTACTGCCTGTTTCTCTTCTTCCATTGCCATTTCATTCCAATCATGGAACAAAAGATCTCTAAAGAAATATGTCAAGTTGTCCAGCATGATCATCACGGTAGCTACCATTTGTTGGGTATTTGAGGAAGCCAGGTGCTGAGCAAGGTGTTTTATGTGAATTATCTCACCTATGTGAATTCTCAGAATGGCTATATGAAGTTGGCTCTACTATTTCCTTCATTTCACATATGGGGAAATTGAAGAACAAAGAGTTTAAGTAATTTACCCAAAGTCACACAGCCAGTTACCCTAGCAGAAGTGTTCATGTTTTCGAAGACCAAGCATTGAGGTAATATTTCACCTAAAAGAATAACGCTATAAAAGTAGGATTTTAGGCACTTTATCCCCCTTACCTAAGACAAATATCTTTTTTTCTGTTTTTGACAGTAAAGAAAAATAGCTTCCTTCTCATTGCTTCAAATCACAAAGCCTCTGAGGACCTGATATGTTTGTACTTATTATTAGGAAACATCATCAATACTACTTTGGGACATAGGTCAAGGAGAATTTTAAAAACACGGTTTGTAATTATGTTTTAAAATGGCAAATGCAAAAGCATTTGCTGCGCTGGGATTCAGAGAGAATCCAGAACAATAAAATGAAAGTGGTAACTGTAGTCTCTCAGAAGAGGTTACTGAATAGGTTTGAAATTTTATTTACTTAGAATTGTCCTGATTCCATTGTACTTTTTGCATGTAACGTGCATAGCTTGTATACCAGCAAGCAATGCCCAAGAGAAAGATGGCCGTTTGAAGTGTAACTCTTTGTAACAGAAAACACTGTGACCACGGAATAAAGAGGATTAAAGAGTAAAACACTTTTGGATCCGAAACAAAAGAACAACGCATGGCATGCTTGCGCCACCTTGTGGAATAATACATCCTTGCACTTCTTTTTAGGAACCTGAAGCAATTTTTCACATATTTGAATTTTATTTAAAATAATGAAATGAAAGAAATAGGAGTGCAATTTTAAACTACTAGATGCCTAGTATTCTTTTCCTTAGTTATTGCATTGTAATTAAGGCACACTTATGATGCCCAAAAGCAATATTATATGCTTATATACCTTATTCTATTTTAATAATTTAAATTCGACCCATTATTTTTAAAATAATAAAATAATATTTTTTTCCTGATCTCTCCTAAACTTACACCTGTGAAGGGCATATTAATTCAGGTATCATTTAAGAAAAACATGAACATAAATTATTTCATGCATAGTATTTTATGTTTAGTGAATACTGAGTATTGTGATCAGTATCCAGGGTTCCAGGTTTTTAAAATTTTAATATTAATATGCATTTTAATAATATATATGTGTATTAGGGTTTTATATATCATTCTCAATAGAAACTTGTAAAGAAAGAAAGCAAAATATCAACAGATTGATGGAACTATCAGATTTAGAGATAGCCCAAACTAGTTTCCTACTAATTTTGCTTCATTTTGGCCAGACTGAAAGTCTATAGAATTTAGGTAAATAATTACATATGCAGGCATTTTCAATATACCATGTTTCTGAATTTTAAACACTTTCATTTAGATTTACTAAGGTGATAAAGTCAAACCATACTATATCCCAATGAAGAAAGGAACTCTTCTCCGTGTGTGTGTGTGTGTGTGTGTTTGTGTGTGAGAGAGAGAGAGAGCTATAATACTCCTATAAACAATGACTGCTCCTGAGGGGCATTACAGATTCCAATCAGATATCTTTTTATAGACATTTAGACACTGGAAATGAAAATAAGGCAATAGAATATAATTTACTCATAATTAAAGTGCCCCTATTTAAATGACAATAGAGTTCCTTTCCTATAATCAGAATCATGGGAGAAAATTTTTTAATAAGATAGTACTATCCCATGTGATTTGGTTAATAAATAAGCCACATTTTTTTTTTATTATTATTAGAGGCATAGTCAATCTTTAATCTCAGGGTAGGTTAATCCTTCACCTTCTTCTCACTGTCCACCATGTCCAGGCAGCCATCCCACAGGAAATCCCAACAGCTATTTTAGTATTAGTCTTAATGTAAACAAAATTACTGTAAAAATAATGAAATAATTCATTTGAAGGTAAAAATGGCAGGAATGTGGGGATGATTTGCTGTTTGGAATTTCAAATGATCTAAGCCATCAGAAATAGTATGGCATTAAAGAAAAAACAGTTTGGGAATAAGCATGCCTGGGATTGAATCCTAGATCCAAAAGTTACTAGTGTAGTGATATGTGGGAAAATATGCAACCTCTTAGAGCCTTGATTTTTCTCATAAGTAATTGCAATATAGACACAACAGGATTGCTGGGAAGGAAGAATGAAATAGCATCAGTAAAACAATGGGCACATACAAAAAGAAGAGGAAGCAAGGAACATATATTCAGCATTTAATTTCCTCAACAGAATGAAAGACATTGACAGGCTAGACTGTATGGGCTGCAAGCGTAAACTCAGTGAAATCTTGGGATTAAAATGGAAGTGCAAGTTAATTTAGACTTAATGGAGTTAGACAGCAGACTTCAAGGACATTCAATAAGTTTAACAAATGCTTTATCTCATTATGTCCCTTTCATTTTACAGTACAGTTGTAGGAATTTATTCTTGTTGGAATCCTTAGAAGCTGTTGCTGAAATCTGATTCGTAAGCTACAAACCTAGGAGTCTTTCTCAGCTCTGCACAATTCTTCATGCCCCAGTAGAATCCATGAGCAAATGATACCTCCAGAACATTTCTTAAACTCTTCTACTCCTCTCATCTCCACTGCTGTGCCCTTATCTAGGTCATCTTCATCTTTAGCGTGGAACATTTAAAATCTCCTAATCAGCCCTCTGTCCTTTTCTTCTATTCTGCTCACGTCTGTGTTTTTATAGAACAGCCAGGGATGGTGCACTCCGCCTCCTCTCGGCCCCTAGTCCTTCTAGGTGCCTGTCCAGATTTCTCATTCTGACCTACGGGACAATACATGACCTGTCCGTTGCTTATTCTAGGACCCTGGCTCCCAACCCCCTTCCCAGTGCCTTCACCCGGCCTGCTTTGAGGTCCTTGCTTCTGTTGATCGCTTCCTGCTCCCCGTCCTTCGCTTTGTACACACTTCCACTTCTTTTTGCATGGCTCGCTCCTTTTTATTCTTTAAATCACTTCCTCACCAAGGCCTTCTGATTCCCTCACAATCTAGAATAGTCTTTCCTTCCTTATTCCCACTTTGTCATAGACAGAGCCTCAGCTGTGTACCAGGAACTACTGTAGTTTGCCGTGTATAGTGTGCTCCCGTGTATAATGCACACCCACAGTTTTGGCCCACTTTCAGGGGAAAAAAAAGTCTTTCGTTTTAATTTATTTCAAACTTTTATTTGTTACATTTAGGTACTTGTGTTTTGGTATTATAAAGGAATTTTAGCTTTTATTTTTTAACATATTATGGTATAAGAAATTTTATGTCCCGGTAACAAATTTACGATACTTACAGGTGATAAAAGACCAAGAACTCTTTGTCAGTGCAAGTTCATCATGAGTTCAACAAAATTAATTATTATATTCCAGGGTATTATTTTGCATATGGATATCGTTATTGATTTCTAGAGTTACACTTTTTAACTCATAAGCATAAATAAAAGAATTGAAAACATTTATATAGATATGGAATTAGTATTACCCATGTATAACGTACATCCGTATTTTTCCCTTACAACTTTGGGCAAAAAAGTGTGCATTATACACAGCAAAATACAGTATCTTAGATATGGGATAAATCAACCAATACAGTAAACAAATATCTCTTATCTCAAGTAGCTAACATTCTAGTACAGAAAATAAAATAAATAAATTGTATACTATAATCAAAGGTGTCAAGTGCTATGCAGAAAAATAAAGCAGGGGATGGGATGAAAAATTGGAGAGTAAAAAATTTAATTTTAAGTAGTATGGTAAGGAAAGTCCTCCCTGCGATGGTGACATTTGTTATGAACCTTAAAGGAAACACGGGGATGAAACATGCAGCTAAAGGGAGACAGCGAATGCAAAAGTTCTGAGATAGGAGCTTGCCTGGCATGTTTGAGGAACAGCAAAGAGCCAGTGAGTTTGGAGTGGGTTCAGCTTTTGTCACAACAGCATATCGCAATGTGACAGTTAATGCATCCTTTTATTTCCCCTCCTGTATTTCTTTCTCACTGAAATCCACAAAGGACGGGGCTATTTCTATTTTGGTCAGCGAGGTATCCAGTATCCAAATCACTCAACACAATGCCTAACACAGTCAAAAAATTGTTTGATGAATGAACGTTCTCTTAGCATACTGATGTTATGAACAAATGACTCAACTATCATAGGACATGAGTTGTAGTGGGGCTGCTCTTGGATTCGTGTATTTCTATGGAAAGATGTTAAAGAAGGAGATGCTGGCTCACTGTCTAGTCTCACCAGAAGGTCACCACACATAGGCAGGTCCTTCCAGAAACAATTACAGGTAAAGAGCTTGGCTGGAGGCCATCAAATAATAATAAAGGATAATGCATGATCTTGAGACGTATTCTTTCAAGTAATCATAGATATAGTGTTGCATTATGCCTCCCTACCTCAAGTCTATTTCTGTCCATAGGATGAGAATGGACGCCTGGAGTTCACACACTTTCCCTCAGGTCTGGGCTAGAGGGAGGCTGAAACTTCCTTGAACTTTGTCCCAGCCTCTTCTAGACCCCACTTGCTCAACTTATCATCATTTAATTAGGTTAAAACATGACTGGCAATGTATTTCTTGACTTCAGTTATATTCTTGTTTTGTGCGTACTTGCCGGTCCTTATGATTTAATTTGCAAAGAGACTAGTCTTTATACTGGATTGTTTTCTAACAACATAAAAATTTCATGCATTTTTAAACAATTTTAATATGAGGTCAGCAAACTTATTGTCTGGAAAGAAAAAAATAAAAACGAACAGTTTAGCTGAGGATGCCCCTGATGGATGACCCAGGGCTTATTTGATGGGTTCTCAAGTCCAAGATCTGGATCAACCCTAATGCTTAGTAATGAGTTTTCATGATCACTACACAGAGCCATGTTTTTCTACCATGTAGGTTTTGAGTAGACAAGGAGATTTCTCCTACTTTTACATTCAGGATTCAAAACCCCAATATTAACATTCTTCTGGAACGTTCTAATATCATCCCTCATTAATTCTGTGAGTGTTCTTCTACCTCCTGCCTTGGCTCCTCTTCTTTTTTTCTTAGCTTTCAAGCTACTACCTCTGACATTCTTCTCCCCTTCAGTGAAGATTTAAGTGGTTTGAACTCATTCATTCTTAGTTTTCACTTGAAAACTAAGTTTTCACATTGTTTACTTCACGGCCTCCTAAAATCTATATCCACCAGCCCTCCTCTCCGTTTTGAACTCCAGTCCTATATTACCAGTAAGTTGCATATGGTACATTTCACCAGTTTCTTATTTTCAGGTACTTCAGTACCAACCTGGCCCACCAAATCGATCTCTTCCCCTCTGATCTCTCTTATGCCATCTTTGTTTCCATTTAAATGTATCATTTTCAAGCCTGGAAACTACTGGAAACTAAGAAAATTATCATGGGGTTATCCTTCCCTCCTACACATTCAGCAGTCATTTATTCAACAAACATTGAATACTAGTTGTATGTCAGGGACTTGGTTAGACTCTGGGGGATAATATTGTGAACAAAACCACCTGCTTCCTGTCCTCATGGAGTTTATCCTCTATTCTTGTCACTAAGCTCTTTTTATGCTTTATAAAGATATCATCTCATCCCCTTCTCTCCATCTTCGTAGTCATTGCTGTGGGTTGGGTCTCAGCATTTCCTGCTTTGAAAGTGAATAACCACAACGTTGGTTTCTGTACCTCCACTGTGTCCCTTCCAATTAGTCTGCATTGCAATTGGACTTCTCTCTCTTTAACACAAGTGAGTTTGCATTACTGCTTCACCTTCACTCACACATCTTTGTTGGGGCTCCTGGACTGATGAAATAAGGTATATATAATCCTTAGGAAGGCGCTTTTTCCCTGACTTAACGTCTCCATTTGCATCTCCTCCCTTTTTCCTTCTCTGCCTCAAGTTCCAGGTACGCAGAGATTTTGACCATACCCTGATCACGTGGCTTTCATCCTCCTGTTCGAAAACCACTTGTACTTTTCAGTGTTTGGTGAACAGCGTTTAGAAGACATTTAGTAATCAATGCAAAAATCACTCCTTCTCTGAAACCTTTCCTGATTTCCCACATTTCTCTATTCAGGGCTTCCTAGGTGCTCCATTTATTGCTTTATTGGACTTGTGACTTTCCTTTCTTTATTACCCATGTCTGTAATACAACATTTATGATTTCTGGTTTTAGTTTTTTTCAAATGAAGCAAGAGACAAGAACATTTTTGAAATATGCCAATTGCAGAATCATTTTAAACTTTTGTGTGTTTTTTCTAAATCTTTTCCCATCAGATTTCTATCTTCCATCAGGCCATCTTTATTGAGTCTTTCCAAAGCAATTAATTTAGTTTTTTTTTTCCTCCTAAATACAGTGGTTTTTAGTTTATTTGTGGAGTTATGCAACCATTACTACGTGAATTTCAGAACATATTCATCACTCCAAAAATAATCCCATATCCATTAGCAATCACTCTCCATTTGTGCCCAAACCCCAGCCCTAGGCAACCACCAATCTGCTTTCTGTCTCTATAGATTTGTCTACTCTGGGTATTTCATACCATGTTTCTCGAAAAATAAGACCAAGCCGGTACATCAGCTCAAATGCATCTTTTGGAGCAAAAATTAATAAAAGACTTGGTATTATATTATATTATATATATTATATGATATATTATATTATATGATATATTATATGATATGCTATTATATTATATCATATTATATTATACCCAGTTTTATAGTAAAATAAGACTGGGTCTTATATTAATTTTTGCTCCAAAAGACGCATTAGAGCTAATGGTCTGGCTAGGTCTTATTTTTGGGGAAACACAGTATAAATGGAATCATGCATCACGTGGCCTTTGTGTTTGGCTTTTCAACTTGGCATAATGTTTTCACGGCTCATGCATATTGTAACATTCATGCATTTTTATGGCTGAATAATATTTCATCGTGTGGATATACCATATTCTGTTCATTTTTTCATTAGTTATTGGTTTTTTGGATTGTTTCTACTTTTGAGTGTTAGGAATAATGTTGCCATGAACACTTCTATACGTGTTTTTGTAACTAATTTAGTTTTGTAACTAGAAATAACTCTTTTTGCACTATTATTTGCGTAGTGGTTAAGAGTATTCATGGATTCTGGAGTTAGATTGTTTGTGTTTATATCTGCAACTTACTATCTGTGTGATTTTGGAAGAATTATCTACCTTCTTTGGACATCAGTTTTCTGACCTCTAAAAGGGGGATACAAGTAGTGTTTACCTCATAAGATTGTTGTTAAGTGGATTAATTTACATAAAGTGTATACAATGGCTCAAGGAACATAGTAACTGCTCTGTACATATTTTCTATTCATATAATTATTTATGGAATATTTATTAAGTTACATAATTCTAATAGCAAGTGCAGCTGGTATGACAAGATTGGGAACAAACACAACTGATTGTTGATAGACTTAAACTGTGAGATCCCTACTAGCTGGATTCATTCATTATTCAATGTACATTAGTTACTACTTTACAGAGAAAATAGATATTGTTCATTAAAGTAAACCTAATGGGTTACCTAAAGGGAGGTCAGTTAAGAGGGCTTTCACTATATTGGACTTACTCACAAAGACAAGGTTAAAAATTAGAACTTAGATAAAATTGCAGATAGATCTTTGCATTGCATCTTTATATATTTTATTTAAGTTGGAAAGAAAAAAAGGATTAAAAAGAAAAGAAATGCGCATTGAGGAGGAGATTGTTTCTAGAAGCATCTAAGTTGCCTCATGTTAAATAAGACCATTAATACCAACTACATCTATTTTGTAAGATTGTGAAGTTCAATGAAGATGTGTTGTGAAATCTGTTAACTGAAAGTTATTTTTTTAACTTTATGGCGGAATAATGAACAAATATCATTGCACATATTTAAAGTATACAGCAGAATAATTTGATATGCATATAAACTGTAAACTGATTACCAAGATCAAGATAACTGACATATCTATCATCTCACATAGTTGACATAGATAGACACCTGTTTTTTTGTTTGTGTGGTGATAATGCTTCAGATCTACTCTCAGCAACTTTCAAGTATACAGTATCATGTTATTAACTACATGGCGGGCATTATCCTAAGTGAAATAAGACAGAAAGAGAAAGACAAATACTACGTGGTATCACTTATCTGTGGAATCTAACAACAACAGAAAGCTTTCATAGAAACAGAGAATTAAGTAATTAAGTGGTTTCTGGGGACTGGGAGAAGGGGAAAATGAAGTGATGTGGGTCAAAAGGCACATATTTTCAGTTATAAAAAGAATTAAGTTCTGAGGATCTAATGTAAAGCATGGCAACTATAATTAATAATACAATATTGTATACATGACTTGAAAATTATTATCTGAAATACTTGAACATTTGGTATTTGATGTATAAGTTCAATTTTTGTCAAGGCAGTGGAAGCCACCTAGGTAATTACTGTAGGAAGGAGGTTTAATGTAAGGAATCTGGAAAAGCAGAACTTGAGAGGAGTTGAACCAATAGTCTTAACTACCTTGGGCAAAAACCTCATGAGTTCTCTGACTAGACCATACCTGCAGCAACTTGCCACCTGAGAAGAATAGCTCTTTCTCTTCTGCCATCCACCTCTCACACAAGCTTCTCTCACTAGACTCTGGCTGGGTCCTTATTGACAAAAGAATCTGAAAACAGTTTGCAGGCTTTATACTCCTGCAAGCTCAGAAGGCAGGGATGATACAGATTTCCAACAAGTGATTTCTAGCAGGAATGGTAGTTTGAATTTGAAAATATTTCCACGGACACGTTATGCTTGATTGACTTTCCTATTTTTCTTGTGATGTGTGGATAGTCCAGAGTGCCAAAATGATGAGTGAGAAGCAAAGGCATGACTACTGAGACCTGTATGTACACTTGAAAATCCCATTTGAGTGGCTTCCCTCCAAGATAATGTCTTGGGAGGTCAGTATTTTTTATTTGAATGAAGTTGACTGTTGCCCAGTTGAGTGGCCATGCAGAATTAAAAGAGATGTCCAATATTTATGAAGCATCTTGACATGAAGCATTTTGAAGGAAGCAAAGCAGAGAAACTGGAAGGCTCATTTACAAAAGCAAAAGGTGATCAATTTATAGATACCAATTTTATGTATATTTTGAAATTTGTTTAAACCTACTCTTTTTCAAGAAGGTTTGAAGTGCAGTGATTGATACATTAAATATACTGCATGTAAAGCTGTACCTATTCATCTATCTGTATATGTTGGATACTTTTTTTTTTCTTTCTTCTCCCAGTCCATCCTGGGACCAGTAAAAGGCTCAAAAGACCACTGGGTAATGCTCATCAAGGCAGAGGAAGAGATGCCAACCTTTTAAATCTAAGCCTATCCCTGAACTAATATTTATCTTGGCAACATCAAGGGCCTAAGTGCCCTGAGGGTGTTTTGACATAAAAAAGTACAAGTTCATTTCAAGTGGAACTGGAAGGAGTTGAATGACTAACTAAGGGCAAGGCAGAGAGAAAGATCAATAGGCTTGGAGTGGCTTGGTAAAGCGTAGCAGACTTACAGATAGGAAACCATACAGTGCATTGTGCCAGAGTCTACCTTTGAGAGTGAAAGAGGGCACTGAACATAATAAACATTACAAATTTCCTTAAATATTTACTAATTTCCTGACAGGTATTTAAAATATGATATCTATTTTTATATGGTTTGGTTTTATTAAAAACCATTTCCAAAACAAATCTTTTTTCTGAAATATAACATATTTTTATATGCTAAAGCATAAAAAAGTCATATATTGGTTATCTGAAAATTTAAAATAACATAAGCAGAATGATTATCATTAATGTATATTCCTGTACTTTAATTTCTTAGTATTATCTATCTCTAGGAGAATGGAATGATATATGTAATTTTCACACATCTTTTGTGCATCTCAAATACAACAGCTTGGTACACCAAGTGGCTAGCAGGCATAGCAGTCATCTTCCCACCACTCCGAACCATGTGTGCCAAAGGACCCCACATACAGTCCTGGAGGAGGAAGCATCAGTTATGTGTTGTCTGGAAAGTTTTGAACAGACCAAGACCAGTTATTACAGGTTGTCTTTCAGATTTATTCATGTATTAAAATAATAACTGTTTTCACTCTATATGAATGTCACACACCACTAGATGAAACCATAGATGGGACTACAAAGTAGAAATCTCACAAACTCACCCCAACTCTGACCGAATTTCAACTGGTTTCAAATACTGGTTCTTCTATTTATTTGTGCAGATTTATTTGTGCACCCTTTCTCTCACCAGCCATGAAATTTTATACTTTCATGAGAATTTGTTCTAGAGCTTGAAAAACTAGATGCCTATAGAGGGTTTAGTATCAGAAGAACTAAATTTCAGAATGAGTGTGAAAGTCGCATGGAACTCCCAAGCCCAAGTTCAAGGGCAAGTATTGAGAATCCTTACTTACTTTGCCCTCACCCTGCTTCTCTCCACCTCGAGTAAGTATGAACCTCAACTTAACTCCCTTCTTCTTTCACTTCCTATTCTCAACTTTAGTCTTTAGTCCTCTGAAATATGATGATGATGATTCCTCCACAGCCCCCAAGTTCCCATGCATCAAAATATTTAGCCACTAGTTGATAAACTAAGGCCAGAGGGCTGGATGCAGAATGGGTGTTCCAGGTGAATTATGAAAACCAAGCACCTGGTTAGGGGCATGGGAAAAGCTGAATCCCCCCAACATAAGATAAAATATAACTCTTCATAATAATAGCTAATTCAAGGCCTACTATGTACCTGGTACCACTCTAAGCACTTGCCATGTAGATGAGCTCTTTTTCACTTTCACAGCAGTCTTGTGAAGGATACACTCCTGTTACCCACAGGAAACAAAGGTACCAAGAGGTTTGTTATTGTCCAAGTCACAGAATAAGTAAGTGGGAGAACAGGAATTTGGACTCAAGCTGTCTGAATCCAAAGTCCAGACTCAATCACACTTCCCAAATGAAAGAATTTGATATTCAGGGGAAAGGAAATCATCTTGAAAAAATGGATGCTGTTGGACTAACAATTATTTTACAGCCCAGGGTTATTTTAGATTTTCAGTTTATCATGGATTTGTATAGGGAAAGCACTACAATTTCTTCTGTGTCAGGGCTATAGAGTTTTTAATCTGACCTTGAACCACTTCCATGCTGTGAGGCTTTGGGCAGTTTAAATCTCTGAGCCTGAGTTTCTTGTTTCATGTAAACAAGATGTAACAGAGGTATTCTGTAGTGGTATTTGGAAGGACAAAGGTAAAGTATTTGTAGCATATTGTAGTACAGTAGCACATTATGCGTAGTCAATAAATGTTAACAATAAGAGCTATCATTTAATGAGTGGTTATTAGGAGGCAGAAATATGTTATCTGAAGTAATCATATGGAGAGGAATATTAGCTATTGAAAAACACTATTGAGTTAATAAAAGTTTAAATCCCTTTAATAGAATTCAAAAGTTCCTTTCTTTTTTCTGTGTTTTTTTTTTTTTTTTAATAGTTGTTATTGTTGTTGGTAAGGCTTTTTGTAAGACTTCCAAATATCACAGAAGTATTTAACTCAGTATACTTATTTCTGAAGAAGAGTTATTTCTGCATCTCTGACCCTTAGGAAAACAGAAGAGAATGCCATCTGCATGTCAGCATTAAAGAATGGAAACTTTGTACTAGGAAGTACAGTGGTTAATTTAATGCTCTCAGAATGTTCATGTCTAGTTTTCTTATCGCCCTATCTCAAAAGGATTCTGTGGTTTAAGAATGACTATATAGAAGAGTTTGGATTTTTTCTTTTAGTGATTTCAGTTCACAATAAGTTGAACATTTGATGAAAACTGCGGTTTTCTGAAGCACAACTCACACACTTTATTTCCAACTGGCAGGTATAAGTTGATGTAACAAAGGGCAATAATTTTTTTAAGTCTTACATAAAATTGAAGTACTAAACCTTGTCTCTTCTTAGAGTGGAAGAAAACCTATTGATTGTAATGAAAATAATGCTACTGTCTCCTCTCCCAGCATCATTCCCAGCACTTTGACGTTTGAATTCACAAGGTAGCTTTTATGTTTGACAGCTGCTGAAAATATATACTTTTAAATGTCAACAGTTCATAAGTAATTCCCCTTTTCCTAGCAATTTACTGGTGACACTCAGTCACATGGATTTGCTTTCCCATTGACCTAGCATGATTTGAACATATTGTGTACAGGGAAAAATCATTCTATAATTTTTAATGGGTTAGACCACTAAGTGTTCCAATCTAGACTATGTGTGTATCTGAGTGTGTATTTGTGTGTGTATAGACATAGGTACTTTAAGTAAGGAAGCTAATTTGTTTTTCAGTATCTGAGGAAGGAGGTATAAAAGTGAAAATTTTTCACTGTGAGCTTGCTAAGAATTCATAAGTACATTATTTCACATGGCAGAAGTTCATAAAAAATATAGATGGTCTAGAACAAAAATCAGTCAAGAAAAAAATTTGAATTAAATTAAGCACCAGTGGCAGCACATTAAATCGCATTAGGATTGACAAGAGGGTTTTCCTATGGTTTAATAAAATACTTTCCATGTTTCTATGACCTCCTGGATGTATTTGTATTATGACTGCAGAACAGACACGGGAGTGTGACAGTACTTCAGAGTTGCATTAATGCCAAAGACTCTTAGAAGTTAATGCGATGGAAACATTAGAAAAGATTTCAAGGTTATTCTCATATGTTCATGAGACTGTTTATATACAAGGTCATTTTATTTAAGATTATACCTTAAAAACCACAAGACAAGAGTACAGATAACCCTGACTGATTTTTTCCACTTCTCATGATTCCTTTAGTCTTTCTTTTTATTTGTATCACATCATAGTTTCCATGAATACAGCACAGTTTTACTTTCACATAGTTTTACTTTCTTTTAAATTGGAAGTAAATGGGAATATATATTTTTTTCTTTTCTTTCTGAGTTTCCATTAGGTAATGAAGTCTTGGATAATGAGGATAAAAAGGAACAAATACTAGAATTGTCCTTAAGGAATTTTCCAACTCATAGATGTGTGAATATATCTCATGTTTGGGTAGTTTCATTCTATTTCTATTTTACTTAAATTTAGTAGCCTGATGAGTTTTGTCAAAGTTCAGCCTCTAATGATGTATTCATTTGGTTTTTCTTTTACATTTTCTGATGGAATACGGCACCTTAATAGATTTCCTACTAGTGAATAGCCCTGCATTCCCAGGAAAACCTAACTTAGTCATGATACATGATTGTAATAATACACCACTGGATTCAACTTCCTGATGGAGTAGCTAGTCATAAATTTTCATTAGTGGCCATAAGTGAAATCAATCTGTAGCTTCCATTTTTCTAGTACTTTAAAATTAAGTTTAGGTTGTAAGGTTTGTACATTTAACTGTGGAGATGCTTTCAAAATGTTTCTGTGTTGTAGAATACTATCACAACCATCTGTTCTTTGAAAGATAGGCAGCAATGAAATTCATCTACACCCAGCATCTATTTTTAATGCTAAATAAAACCTTCTTAGACTCTAATCGTATCTTCTTAAGAACCCCAACATCTCACTGAAATACCATTTTACACAGTTTTGATTGGCAAAAATTGATCCAAAATTTGAAATTATTGGGATTTCTTGTTAAGTGGAGAATAGTTTGACATGTTTTTGTTAAGATGAATATTTCCATGATTTGGACTCGTGAGTTTCCAAGAGGAAGTAGCGTATACCAAAGAGGAACTCCAGTATATGTGCACTCGGAGACATGGAAAAGAATGTTCATAGGTTCACTGTTGGTAACAGCAAAAAGTGGAAATAATCCAAATACCCATTAAGCGGCAAATGAATAAATAGTGGTATATTCAGTTTTGTTGTATAATGGTGAAAATAAATTAATACAAAGCAACTTGGTGCATCAGTCTTAGTAACATTTGGTTTAGTCCTAAAACACAAGCACCAGAAGATTCTCTTTTTCAAAAGTTAACAAGATAAACAAAACTAGGTCAATATTTAGGCATACCTATTTAAGTAATAATTCTATAAATAAAAGCACAAAATTCAGAATGGCAGTTATCTCTGTAAGAGGAGTGAAAAAAAAGATGGAGGAATAAAAAAAATAAATAGTTGTTAATATTCTAAATCTTGGGTTAGGTAATGAGCTTGCGAGTGCTCATTTTATTGATTAAAAACAAATAAAATAATAAAAGTAAATGAGAAAGTCATGCCTGGCAATGATGTTTTTATGAAACAAGAGTGATGATTAATCCAGTGCTCTATACTAGAGATTTAATATGTGTGTGCTTATGTGTGTGCGAGTACATGCGGATGTGTGTGTCTTCTTTCTTCTAATAGTTCTGTCTTCATATAAATCCCTTAGTTTCGGTCTTCCTCTTTCCATTGATGGTGTCCCCTTAAATGCCTTTCAATCTTTGTTTGCCTACTTCCATCAGAATATGTGAGAAACTTCAACACTTGTGTAGATCGGCTGTTGAAGTCTCTTGAATAGAGAGAGATTGAGATTATTATTATTATTATTATTACTGGTGGGAAGTCTAGCCATGTACACAGTTAAGCACACCAGGAGACACCTTTTATTACCAACAGCCAGGAGAGCCCAAGGAGATAGCTCTCCTCTAGAGTTATCAGGTCAGCAGGAATGGCAGTGTTTTTGGAAATACATCCGGAGAACAGACAGGGCGTTACCCCTTCAGGGTATCAAGGTGATACATGATACTTCCTAAAGCACTTGCAGAATCTGTTGTGTACCAAGACCCCAAAGGAAAGGCCAGCTTTCCAGAAGCACGTCTACAGGGGATTATTGTATTACAAGACAGCTCTTATTTTTCTAGACTTGATTTAAGTCAATGATTCTAAACTTTAGATGTGCTATCAAATCACCTGGTGAATGTTTAAAAATCCTGATGCACAGCCGTAACTCAGGATGAATGAAATCAGAATTTCTGGGAGTGGAACCCAAAAATCAATATTTCCTAGATTTTCTCAGGTGATTCTAATGTTCAGCCTACACTGATACCACAGCTTTAAGGATAGGAAATTAAGTAGAAGATTTTAATGCTTTTGATAAATTTACCTCTGCATATATAGTCTTTTATCCTCCATAACCTGTTAATAATTACCAAGGTTGATTTAAGACCAAGAATTGACTCTAAAGAATGCTTCCATAGATTAATTTCTCCATGTTGGAGACACTACTAGTCGCCTACTTTATTTCTTTAGTCACGAAATCCCAGTTATGCACTTAGCTGAATATACGAGGTCTAACAATTAAGTTTGCGAACTTGTTGCAATCAGAATATGTTTGATTCAGGCATGATGTTGCTAACCTTTTTTGATATCAGAGGGTTTATTCATTATGAATCTGTACCAACTCGACAAACAGTTAACCAAGTTTACTATTTGGAAATGCTGAAAAACCTGCGTGAAAAAGACGACCTGAACTTTTCACCAATAAGTCATGGCTCTTGCATCACGACAGTGCACCAGCTCACAGGGCACTGTCTGTGAGGGAGTTTTTAGCCAGTAAACAAATAGCTGTATTGGAACACCCTGTCTACTCAGCTGATCGGTCCCCAATGACTTCTTTCTTTACCCGAAGATAAAGAAAATATTGAAAGGAAGACATTTTGATGACATTCAGAACATCAAGGGTAATACAATGATAGTTTTGATGGCCATTCTAGATAAAGAGTTCCAAAATTGCTTTGAAGGATGGAGTAGGCGCTGGTGTCAGTGTATAGCTTCCCAAGGGGAGTACTTTGAAAGTCACCATAGTGATATTCAGCACTGAGGTAGGTAGCTCTTTTTCTAGGGTGAGTTCATGAGCATAATTGTCAGACCTTGTACAACTTTCAGTCTCTCCTATAGCTGGGGATAGCCTTGGGACACAGTTTTGGCTAACATAACATAGGTAAAACACTTCTGGCTGAGGCTTCTTGGAAGAATTTTTCCTTTTCTGATAAAAAAGGATAGATTAAGCTGCCAAGGTGCCTTTATTCTTACCCATTTTCTTGTCTGGAATGAACATGTGATGGCTGGAGGTGCAGCAGTAATCCTGAAACCACAATGACACAAACACTTTTTAAGGATTGTAAAAAGTTTAAAAGAGCCAAACCAGATGGGAGGGGTGTTGGGGGGCTGGGTAAAAATGGAGAAGGGATTAAGAAGTACAGATTGGTAGTTACAAAATAGTCACAGGAATGTACAGTACAGTATAGGGAATATAGTCAATAATATTGTAAAAACTGTATAGTGTCAGATATGTACTAGACTTATTGGGGAGATCACTTCATATATAAATGTCTAACCACTATGTTGTACACCTGAAACTAAGATCAAATAATATTGAATGTCTACAATAATTGAAAAAAAAAATAGTCACAGGGATGTAAAATACAGCATAGGGAATATAGTCAATAATATTGTAATAATTATATACAGAGTCAGATGGGTAATAGACTTACTGGGATGATCATTTTGTGAGGTATATAAATGTCCAATCAGTATGTTTTGTACACTTGAAACTAATATAATATTTTATGGCAATGGTAACTGAAAAATAAATTAAAAAAAATTTTTTTTAAAGTTTAAAGAGCCCAAATTCCCAATGTCATTGTTTAGTTGTTGCACAAGCCCCTAGATTTGTAGGTTTGCCCTCTTTGTTATGAAATAAATACCCCCCACACACTTTAATAGTCACTGTACTCACTATTATTAATTTTTGGTATGTGCAAGGAGCACATTCCTATTTGACACATTTTTTTGTAAGGTTTTGCGAAGGTTTTCCATTTTTCAATTTGGCTAACTAATGGCTTTGAAGTTGTCAAAAGTAGAGGCATGGTGAGCTTTAGAAGAGGGGGTAGCAGAATATGCCCTGTCCCGATAGACCACAGCCAGTGAGATTGGTCTGCAGGGGTAGCTAGTGGCCCTGAAAAACATGCACCTGAAAAACTCAACAATAACCAAGTGTACTTAGAGGGCAGAGGAAGTTCAGTGAACAATGATGGACTATTAGGGTATCTCCATTGAACTGGGACCCCTGAAGTGGTAAACTCTATTAGAACCACCCAAATAGGGTTTATAAACTGTTCATCTCTCCTAAAATTCTAGACAGGTGACCATATGTCTTCTGAACTATTCCTCTGGAGGTCTGCCAGAGGGAAAGCTCCTCTGCGTTAGGATTCGAGCCATGGGATTGTCAGAGCCTATAAACCTTGAATTGGTTGGTCTTCCCTTCTCTGGCCTTCCCTTTCCCCAAGCTGCACTACAATTAAAAAAAAAATTTCTGGGCTGAGGAAAATTTTATGATCACTGAAATCCTGGAAAGAAAAAAAAGTAGAAGGGAAAACAAAGAGAGATGGTTACAATTGATATAGGACAATAAAACAATAAAATGACTTCTTGCTTGAACAAGATTTTTATTAAATAATGGAAAATTATCTTGCTGTCAGTACACTACCTGTCCTGGTAGGTAATTTCTGGATGAAAGTATTTTAGTTTTCAGTGTGGTGCTTCCACATTGTTTCACATTGGTTTATTTTGCCTGATTATCTTATCAGCAAAATCTACTACTTAGGTAACTTGGGGAATCTGACCAAGATGAATGATGGGAAAGTACAAATAAGACCTCCTGTCTTTTCTGAATTATTTTTCTTTCTTCCCTCTTGCCTTTATACCCCAGATCACTTCAAATTCAACTCTTATGATGAAATAGCCATTCGGAAACTAGAATTCCCTTTTTCTTAATCACTGAAACATCATGAAAGTGCTTCTATGTGTGGACCAAAATTTAAGCAATATGTAATTCACTGAATTGCATGAACACCAGCTACTGTTTAGTGATGCTTACTGGGTGTCAAATACTGTACCTAGCACATTTTGTATATTGTCTCTAATATCTTATATATAACCCTGTGAGGTCAGTACTGTTACTTCATCAGTAAAGACAGGACACTGGTGCTCAAGAAGATCACGCAACTTGATCAAACAAACAAAACAATTGGTAGTAGACAGACTACCTAAGGTTTGGATGCAGCTTACCTTAACCTAATTCCCTTGCTTACAATACTTAAATACTTCACTTAACTACTTTTACTACATATATAGAATTAGAATCTTCAAATGGGAAGGGAACTTAAAATGTGTTTTATCTAGTGTCATGCATAACTACTGTGTGTATCTCTTAGCTCTTCTTGAACCCCCTAAATTATGGGGTCCCCACTTCTTTCTGAGACAGCTTCTTTGATTTTCAGAAAGGTCTACAGAGAATTGGAATTCAAAACTTGCCTCCCTCTGTACTGCTGTGGATAGGCCCTGGTTCTCCTCACAGGTGTCGTATGTAACCCTTTAATCCCTTGTAAAGAGGAAGTGTAGTACAGTAGCAAAGCCTCATCTATAGAATGCGTGTAATAATTATAATAGTGCATGTGACATTAAAATGGTGGTGAGGGTTAAATGAGGTAATACATGTAAATAGCCCAGTACTTAGTAAATTATAAAAAGTGTTCAGTTTATTCAACCAAAGCTCAAGCATTCTCTTAAAGCCTTAGGGATTTCCTCCCTTTTCTTTCTGGAACCATAATAATAAAATTTCAGTCAAGTGATAACTGGCTCTAAAAGATCAGCCTATTTTAAACCAGACTTCCACTTCTGTCTTTAACCTTTGACCTCATTTGATCGCTGACATTTGTATTCAATTTATTCTTATTTATAGCCCATATTTGGTTCTGCCTTTACAGTTTAACAACTTGTTTGGATGTCCCACAACCATTGGTCCAAGCTTTGGCAAGTTTTGGTTTGTCTCTATCAGCTCTAAGTGTTGCAATCTGAAACCAAGTGTTTCCAGGATCTGAGGGCTCTAACAGTGTATTCTGACCTCACTGCTATGGGCACCTGGGTGCGGGCAGGAGAAAATGGACACCGTTCATGTGATGGCCTCTCAAATACATCCACTTCTCCCCATTTCCACTGCCCTCATCATAGTTCAACTCATTCTGTAGATATGCTTAGAGCACTTATCAAAGTAAATTCCTGGAATACAGCAGTAGTCGTCTAAGTGGCATCCCTATTTCCATCCTTGCCACCCTATTAACCATTTCTACATAGAAGATTTTGCATAGTAACCATTGAAAAGGCACAGGTTTATTCCACTGCTTAATGGTTCCAACTGCACTTACATAAAAGTCTAATTCCTTACTTGGGACAACAACCGTCTGTCAAAGCCCAACTTTCTAAGTGCAAGTTTCTTCTGGGTACCAAGCTTTAGCGACAATGATGTTGTTTTGTTTCCAAATTGCACCAGCCTCTATTTATTTCTTTTTCTGGAATGCTCAAATTTCCATCATTCTCATCTCATCTTTAATATTCATTGTTTTCAGAGATGTCTTATCTGACTTCCAATTTCAGTTATGTTTCTATTGTACCTTATTTTCTTCATAGTGACCATAAGAGTTTATAATAATGTATTGATTTCTTTCTTTCTTTATTATCTCACCAACGAAACTATAAAATCCATGGGAGTAGAAATCCTGTCTGGTTTGTTTATGTTAGACCCAACATTTAGCATAATGCCTGATATACAGTAGGCATTTATTCTATATTTGTTGAATAAATGAATGAATGATCTTAAGTAAATTTTCAAAAATGTCAGATTTTCTATAATCATTTAAAAAGAGGTTGTTTTTCAACATCTATGCTTCCTGTTTTTAATGAATAATCCATCAGGGATATAAATTAATCAATATATAGCTAAGAATAGAAACAATTTAAAAAGTGTAAAATAGTCAACCTGACTATGGCAAGGGGATGATGGACTATGTGAAGACTCGTGGACATGATATCAGACCTCCCCAGAGGCTCACCGGACAATTCTAGAACTTCTCAGTCACTGTGGCAGGCATATGAGGCCTAGCTCTCTTTCTTTTTTTCATCCACAGACATTTGTTCGGTAGATCTGCTTGTATTTTCAGTCATATAATTGTGTCCTCTGAAATAATTTTATTTCTTTCCAATTTTCATAATTCTCCATCTCCACACCCATTATTTCTGATTCACGAGAGAGCATTGACTGTCTTGAGCAGCTGAACTTGAAATCTCTAGAGATCTTTTGACTAAAACCAATTTCTTTAGAACGTACTTCAGGGTCAAATTTTCAACTACTTAATTGAATTTTGTTATATAATCACATTTACCAAATTTCCTCTCTTCATTTAGTATATGTTGACTAGTACAGTTTAAAGCAAATGGGAAAGCACAATTTCTGTTTACAACTTATGATTTATTTAGACACAATTTTTTGATTTTCATGTGGTCTATTTGAATTTCACTGGAATTTTGTATTTGTTACGGAAGAACACAAACATAATTTCCTGGTGGGAAGAGAGAAATAGCAAGGAAGACTGATTTGTGAATCTCCAAGGTAAATTTTTGTTTCCATTATAGAAAAAATAGAAGAAATGAAAGTAAATGGGGCAAATGTACAATGAATGACATGTATGTCTTAAAACTAGAAGTTAATACAATCTTTTTTGAATAATAAGAAAGGAAATGGAAGTATTTAAAGAAGACTATCGATTTTTAAGAATGCTCAACAGAAGCATGTACACACACACACACACACACACACACACACACACACACACACTTGCACTCACATTGGTGCCCAGGTGTCATTTTTCTTGCTGCAGGTGTGGCTGACATGATATGTCAACAGCACTGGCTTTCATTACTGCTTAACTAAATGGGCAATCTTTTCAGGTCTCCATCTGCTATTGGCAGAACTTTTCTTTCTCTGAAGGAAACATTTGCTTGAAATGATTAACCCTGTGTTTGAGTGCTGTTTGTCACTATGATCTAAGTGCCTTTGTTGTTCCCTAGAAGTTCAGCACGCTGTCATTTTAGACCTGGCTACACACTTTCACTTAACTGGTACTTCTATGAAACTGTGAACTTTGTCTCCTTATTTATCTTTTTCTTCGACTATAAAAACTTTCAAGGCAGTGAGCATGTTAGTCTCAATCTTGTATCCTCTATAAGGCTTAACATATCTTATGTTTTATATGCTGTGCAAGCACAGTAACATTATTTATTTGGAGATATAGACAATATCATCTCTGGAACTAGTTGCATGACAGCAAGGACAGTGACTTATGTCTATTATAAATTTATCTAAAGGCCCATCTTTACAAAATGGTTCCTTTAAGACAAGGAGGGCTCTCCTTTCTGATGGTTATTCCCCATTAAAATACTGTAATAAATGTTAGTTGGCCTCAAGCCTTGCTGCAAAAACTTGCTTCCTCTATTTACTCTTGTCGTGGTTCCTGACCCGCCGCCTTCTGCTGTTGCTGTTCTTCGTCTGTTGTGCCTTGATTTTTTTACTTTCCAACCACAGTCCACAGTCCACAGAGCAAGTTTTATCTTTCTCAACCCAGGCTAGCTTGAACTGCTGCGCCTGACCTGGAACACTCTGGCACCATTATTGTGGCTTTCTCAGTCTTCACTTCTTGTCAGGACTTTGCAGGCTGAGAGCTAATTTAGTCTGACTCAGACCGAGTCATCCATCCCATATGTCAATATCCTTGCCTACCTCTGCTTAGTAAATTGTGTTCTTGGTGCTCCCATTTTCCTTCCATCCCTAACCCTGCCTCACATTATTTTTTAAAAACTTTTATTAAATGTATTGGGGTAACATTGGTTAGTAAAATTATATAGATTTCAGGTGTACAATTCTGTAAGACATCATCTATGTATCACATTGTGTGCTCACCACCCAGAGTCAGTTCTCCTTCCATCACCATATATTTGACCCCCTTTACCCTTTTCTACCTCCCCCCTCTCCCTTTACCCCCGGTAACCACTAAACTGTTGTCTGTGACTATGACTTTGTTTGTCTTGTTTGTTTCTTGCGATCAGTTTTATGTGCCACCTGGCAATTTCTTATATCGCCAGCACCTAACACAGTACTAAGCATATATACTGTCTATATGGCATCCAATACATTTTAGAGACAAAGTGTAAATGCTCGTAGTAACAGTGTGGAGTTTGTTAGGGAAACCTCTTTCAACCCCCACCACCAAACTCCAAATAATTTTAGTCATTCATTTGTGCTTGAAACCCCTACATGTTTGTGAGACAGTTAATGGAATCCAGGTGACTTGATGAAGTTTTCTCCCTCCAAAGTAACTTATTTGGGTAGAGTTCTCAGTTTAGTGCTAATTTAAGTGCGTTAAACATTAGCTTAATCCTCTAGTAAATGCAATTTTCGAGGAGTGTTTATTTTAGAAAAGTAATATTTTCTTAATGTGCTTTTCTTCTTCTTTTATGATTTTCTTGGCCATATATATATATTTTCCCTTTAGGTGACTTATTCTTTCAAGTTCAAGTTATCCACTGAGACCCCACTGAGTATAAGGGATTTCTTTTCCTTTTGGTTTGATGTCTGTTTATGGCACTATTATAGGGATTTGTTGTAGGTTTTTCAATTGCTTTAGTTTTCTCTACCTAAAACTTGTTTTCTATCTTTACCTAAAGGGCAGTTGTTCATATATACTAGAGAACTTCTTCATGTGTAGGGAGACAACACCTAATTTGATTTTTAAGATCCCTTAGGAAATGTGGCCATTGATTTATTGAGAACCTGTTAAATCCAATCAATGCTAATCACTCATTTTAGTTATAAAGATGTTTATTAAAGTTTCCCATTTCAAGGAATTTATAACCTAGGGGCAATGACTTATCCAAATATCTATAACACAAACTGTATTAAACATTTATTTTTTTCTAGAATTTATTTGTTTCTTTCTCTCTCTTTTTTATGCTCTTGATTCTTGGAGATGGTTCAGTCCTTTAAAAAACATCTTCCTTGTCCGTTCTTAGAGGAATATTATGTGGAAATTAATTTACAGCAATGACATACTTTAAATTGAATTACTATTAATGATTTTGCCTGCATTTAGTTTTTAATTTCCTGTAATAGACTTCACTGTTTTCCAGAATTATCAATCATTATTGTATTCTAAAATTTATAGTAGAATACATAATGCCTATATATTTTCTCCTATGTGTTACCCTAGAAGGTAAAACTTGGGATTTAAAAACCAACTCTTTTGACTCAAAATCAGCTTTTTCTTTTTATTAAATTTATTGGGGTGACAATTGTTAGTAAAATTACATAGATTTCAAGTGTACAATTCTGCAATACATCATCTATATATATCACATTGTGTGTTCACACCCAGAGTCAGTTCTCCTTCCATCACCATATAGTTGACCCCCTTACCCTCTTCTACCACCCCCCTCCTCCTTTACCCTCTGGTAACCACTAAACTATTGTCTGTGTCTATGAGTTCTTGCTTGTTTGTCTTGTTCGTTTGTAGCTTGCAGTGTTATATCCCACATATGTGTGCAATCATATAGTTCTCACTTTTTCTGTCTGATTTACTTCACTTAGCATTCTTTTTGTACCTCACCATGAATTCTTTGCGATTCCGTATTATGACCTAACGTAGTGGTCCTTGATAATTTTGGGTAATATCTGCTTTGCTAATCTGATACCATTTATGGGCTCTTTCCCTCATAAAAATGCATATGTGTGAGCATACACTTAAAATTTACCATGAAGTTTCAGGTGTGCTTCGGATGCTCTGAAGGCCACCCAGGAACTTGATTGGGATCCTGATAGCATAAGACGGAGCCTACTGAATTAGAGAGCTGACTGAATAGGATTTGAATCACAGTTCTTCCATATTACTGTCAAAGAAATGATGCTGAGGGATCAGAGCTGGGATCAATTTGAGATTTATAAAACAGGAAAAAAAGAAAGGGAACAGTCAAAAGACATACTCGAATTATTTGCAAAGAGGTGTGACATGTGATACTGTCTAGAGATGATCAAGAATAGAAAAAAGAGATTATTTTTAAGAAGAAAGATTTTCAGAGCAGTTTTTAGCCTGTCTTTAATTCAGTGTCCAATATTGATATTAATAATAGAGTATTGAATAAAGTGAAAAAAAATTCACAAAATGGCATATGAAGCCTTCTGAATCAATGAATCACTGAAATCTTTCAGAAAAGATACAATTAGCAGAGCGGTAATAAAATTTCACTCTTATCCAAGCTTCCTTTAGTTTAACATTTAATATTCATCATGTATTACTATTTGAAGGATTACTGGATGTATTCAAGAAATAAACATCACTAATTCAGAACAGATTCCACTACTATCTCCATAGATGGTAAAGACCCACAGATCTCATCATCACACATCCAAATCTCAAATTCTAATCAGACAAAATCCACAAATTACCAGTAGCTTTTAATATATCACTCATAAATCGTAACTTCCATTGCTATGTATCTTCTGTATCAACCAAATAATTTTTTTTCCACTAGGATGGCAACATTCTCATGTTTTCAACTGTTACTAAATTTGATTACTTTTAGTTTGGAAGCTTGAAGTGAACCTGAAGTGTGAAAATTTGCAAAAATTTATCAAATGTTCCTAATTTTAACCAAAATATGTGTAGATCTTTCATATAGAAATGACACTTAAACCAAC
Source organism: Rhinolophus sinicus (assembly GCF_036562045.2). Taxonomy (NCBI): domain Eukaryota; kingdom Metazoa; phylum Chordata; class Mammalia; order Chiroptera; family Rhinolophidae; genus Rhinolophus; species Rhinolophus sinicus. Next base: position 188,397,706 of record NC_133751.1, on the reverse strand, counting down.
TTTTACTGGTTGTCATGACAACATGGGTAGTGTTCCATGGGGAAGAATTTGAGCTTGATCGTATTTGTAGCTGGCAACATGACAATCTAACTTTCATGAATGAGGTGTTACTTTGACAGTTAAACTGATTTTAAGATGCTATAGGACTTCTGTGGGATTACGTGTGTGTGCGTGTGTGTGCGTGTGTGTGTGTGTGTGTGTGTGTAATTTTAGGAAAATGATCACTGTTTTGAAAATAGACACAAAAGAAATCACAGAGCCTGAGAAGCGAGACAAAGACATATCGAAGTAGGAAAAGAGATATGTGAGACTGAAATCAGGTCATGAAAGACAGGAAGGGGAACGGGACAAAAAGGAAATATCCAGCCAATAAAATAAATAAGGAAAAGGAATGCCATTATTAAATTAAAGAATTTCCCTGCATCATTACTGGGTAGGGAAGTTTGAACATGATAATAGAGGAGAAAGTAACCGTGGAAACATTGGGGCACCTTGACTGAACAAACAGGAGTGCCCTATTGTGTTGTAACTATGTTGTTGTTGCTGGCATTGTTATCAGGAATATCAAATGGAGTATCAATCTAGAATCACACCAAAAGCATTTACAGGAATCTGACAAAGGAGTTTTGAAGGAAACAGCTTCAAGCTGAATGGATTTGGTACAACAGAAAACAACTCTTTATGCAATATCACTTTCATGCATGGACAAATGAATCTCACATCAATCAGATGTGAATATAAATTTTAACTGTAAATGTTAACAGTTACTGCTTCCAAACTATTTAGATATCTAAGTTGAAATATGAATTGAATGATTTTACTTTCTTCAAGGAGTAGTTTTATATTACTGAAGAAATAGAAGTTTGATAAAATGAAAGTAAATGTCAGACTATAGGCTTCTAGTGTGTGTGTGTGTGTGTGTGTGTGTGTGTGTGTGTGTGTGTGTTTATAAAACTCTTTCTGGTGTTTTTAAGTGTCTTTATGTACTTGTATACCGTTTCTGTATGCTATACTTTTTAAAAATCAGGACTTACTTCTTAACCCTGGTTCCATGGTCCAGAGGTTTTTGGGATTCAATGAAACCCTGAATAAAATGTCAAATTTGTATGTGCATTGTCTAAGGGGATGTCCTTGATTTTTAATTAGAATAATAATGACCTTCAAACCATTAAGAATCACCAACTAATGAAAAGTGGTGGCTTGATGAATAAAATCATGAAGAAAAAGAAAAAGAGATAAATGGCCAGGAATTTTCACTGTGCAAAAGGCAGCCATGGGAAAGGACTCTTGGCTGTAGCTACCGTGTTTCCCCGAAAATGAGACTTAGCCAGACCATCAGCTCTAATGCATCTTTTGGAGCAAAAATTAATATAAGACACGGTCTTGTTTTACTATAATATAAGACCGGTAATATAATGTAATGTAATGTAATGTAATGTAATGTAATATAATATAATATAATATAATATAATATAATATAATATAATATAATATATAAGACTGGGTCTTATATTAATTTTTGCTCCAAAAGATGCATTAGAGCTGATTGTTCTGCTAGGTCCTATTCTCAGGGAAACAGGGTAATACCAGGTACCCTGAAGCTATTGGTGTGATGTTGAGCCATCCTTGAAACTGCCAGAAACAAAGACATTAGTAATGGAGAAGAAGGTTCGTAGTACTTAAGACATATGTCCCTGAAGAGTAGTATAAAGGCATCATCAGTGATCATTAGTGAACAGCACTAAGTTCCATGCCTCCCTAGATTTTACGTTCTAGCAGGAAGGAAGAGAACCACAGATAAATTTAGAAATCAAATGTCATACAGAGAGCCACCCTCAAATGCACAATGTGATCGGGGAACTCTAGTCTTTGTATGTTTTCAGGATTCAGATGACCAGTGTAACTCAATTGTATAATTGCAGATTTCTTTTCTTCTGTGGAATTCTGATAACTTTGGGTTGAATAACTAGGTATTAGTAAAAAATTGCAACAGGGGTTTAGTTATAATACTATATATAAATAAAATACGTCAAAAAATTAAAAATGTATTTGATTCACCAAATCAGGAAGCGCATACCATGTTTCCCCCAAAATAAGACCTAGCTGGACAATCAACTCTAATGCGTCTTTTGAAGCAAAAATTAACATAAGACCTGGTTTTATTTTACTATAATATAAGACCGGGCATAATATAATATAATAAATATGATTAATATAATATAATATAATATGATTTGATATAATAATGGGTCTTGTATTAGTTTTTGCTCTAAAAGACACATTAGAGTTGATTGTCCGTCTAGGTTTTATTTTCGGGGAAACATGGTAATAAGATTTATGTTTGGTTCCCAGACCTTTTACCTAATAATTGTATAAACTTGTTATATAATAACCTGGGGTCTCACTTTCCTATTCTGTAAAACACAGGGAACAGCATGTATGTTTTAGTGCCATCTTGTGGATTAAATGAGATAAATTAATTTAGTATGAGCAAATAATACATGGACAACAAAATTTTTCTTTCTGAAGAAAATCAATTTATATTAGAGTGTATTATCAATTTTTGACATAAAACTCTTAATAAATTAAGCAAATTCTAAATCTGAAGCAGTTTACTAAAGCCATTGAAATAAATTTTAAGAGTCCATGTAACACCATCTCTAGCAAGTGGTGGTCATTAGAAAAGGTAGTATAAACACTTGTTTTCTTTTGTTATCACATTAAAGTTAAAATGTACTTTTTTTGTGATTTATGGATATACCAGTTGAAATCTGTTTGTCTTCTTAGTGGACACATGACGTGGTTATAAGCAGAAACTCAAGGTTCAAACTCTGATTCTTCCATTTTCTTAGCTTGGGTACATTAACCCTACCTTTGGCTCAGTTTCTTCATCTATACAATGCAGATAATAGTAGTCTTTACCTCATAAGGTTTTGTGGTAATTAAGACAGTCAATGTATGTATAGTGTTTAAAACAATGCCTGTTACTTGGTAATTAAATATATGTACTAACAATATTATTTTCATTTACTAGTGACTATGCAAATATCGGTTTCAAATAGTTATCACCTTCAAATTAAAGGAAGCTTTATTTTAACTTTCTCACATTTGTCCCATTGAATGCATTTTATTTAGTGACAAATCTAAATTTACATTTAGCAGATCTCTGCAGCTAGATGAATTTCACTGAAGAAGGTAATAGTCAAGGGGTTTGTTTCTCTATATACGTAGGTACCCGAGGATAAATTATCTTGGTTGAATACACAAGTGAGGATTTTGCTCAAAATTAAAGCATAGAGTTAGAAATTGGGGAAATTCTGCTGGAAAATAATCTTAAAGACAAAGATTATTTATTTCATAGTAGTGCAGAAAGCTGATTCTTGAGCAGGACCCAACCAACTTTCTAGGGAAAGTTTTGAGCCTGTTTACAGGGGCTTCTTGAGATATGCATTAATTTAGAAAACATTGATTGTTTTCTAGAATATGAGTTCTGTGGGTGAACTTCATGTATTTTATCTACTGCCACATCCTCGGCACCAGGAGTCGTGTCTAGAACTTAGTACATACTCAATAATTATTTGTTCAGTGAATAAATGGAGAAGGTCTAGAGATCAGCATTAGGTGTTTGGCATACAACGATCAAGTAACATAAGGTGTAAGCAGAAACCAAACTGTGCACACCAACTTTGCCATCGATAGTCTTATTGTCTAAATCAAGTTGGTTTTCTTTCATAAAAAAAACATAAAACAAAATCTTTGCCTTACAGCTCCATGGCAGTCCAAGATAGATATTGTCTACCATACAGTGCCTGCTTAATCTGGCTAAATGTGTCAATATAGCTCAAGAGACATGTCCATTAGGATTTTTTCTCTTTCTGCTTCACCAAATCATCCGAAAGCTGCACGTCTGGGCAATATCACCATGGCCAGTTCTGAATTTGCCCGGTTGACCCTCAAGTTAACATGATATCTTCTGGTACTGACGGGATAGTTGGAATTTGTGCAACTCATATATAAGAATAGCATATCCCTGTTCCTATCACTTGCATCCACTAATATCATGGAATTAGAATTTAGTCCATTAGGTATTGAGTCATGTAATACATGTTAGGATAAATCATTACCATCCGGGGTATTATCTAGTATGTTCCAAGAGTGTTACATGCACAAATATTACTCAAACCTTACAACACCACGTTGTGATGTGTGTCATCATGCCCATTTTACAAATGAAACAAACAAACAAACAAACAAACAAACAAACAAGGATTTAGAGGAAAGTTATCCCTGGTGACACAGAAATTAAGCGACAGACAAGGGATTCAAACACAGGCCTGATATATACTTTAAAGTTTGTGTGCGTTATGCTTTGATAGGATAGCTGTGAAATCTCTGTCATTTCATCCAGTTATTGAGCTTTATATTTCTTTCTCAAAACCCTCACTTCATTCCACTGCTCTTTATACCCATATACCCTTGTGCCACATAGTGTCTGTGAAGACAGCTAAACCCAAGCTGGAGCTGAGCTGTTGCCCATAGTAACTAGCTGTGTCAGACTGGGTTCAGTTCAGATGTCAGATCACCCCAGAAACAACCTGGAGAGACTTTGCAATTATTCACAATTATCGCAAATTGAAAGTGATAAGAACATTGGTGTTATTTTCCTATCAATCTCTAGAAAGTTATTATGCTATCTGTTTGCTACCAGATGTTTTTTTTTTATTCTTACTGTGAAAATTTGTTCCGCAGATTTCAACATTAATTCTCAAACTTTATTTTGCAACACTCCAGTATGCAGTTATTAATATTTCAAATACTGCAGTGAAGTCTTTAATTTCCAAACAAAATTAAATGAGATTCAACTTTGTTTTATCTTTTTATTATGGAAAATGTCAAACATGTTCAATAGTAATAGAAGAACAATGAACCTCTATGCACTCATTAACCCAGGTTCAACAGTTATCAATAAATGTCAAATCTTATATCAATAAATGTCAAATCTTATTTCATTTATATCCTCCTACTCTTCTCCCATACCCACCACAGGAGTATTTTGTAGCAAATTCCAGATATTATATCATCCACCACAGGAGTATTTTGTAGTAAATTCCAGATATTATATCATCCTGGTTAAACTTTATTTTAAATTCAAATGTCATAGAAATAATTGGACAAAGAAAAAGAAGAAAAAGGGAACACAGGAATGATATTTTCAAAAAAAGCAAAATGCAATGAAAATGTCTCCTTATTATTTTACTCCACGGAGGCAAAAGTCATGTCCTTTATTCACTTTGTACAGAAATCAATATTTAATATGTTTTTAATGATGACCATGATGATGATGATGACGATGATTTTCCTAAAATCTTCGGAAAATGATTTCTGAGTGGGCATGAGACACTGAGGGAGACAGAGTAGATTGTAGCAATCCCCAGATGGTAGGAAATTGGGAATCATTGATGACTTTGTAATATTAAGGACTATTTTGTTTTTAAATGACTGACCGAATCATTGTGGACCTTTTGTTATAGAGTACTGAGGGAGACGATCTTAGCAGAACTCTTTTGAATGCTATATATTGTATTCAAGATAATCTCTGTAATATCCAAATAACTCCCACCTAGAAGCTACTTTATTGAGACTGATAAATGAAGTATTTCAGATTTATATGCATTTGTTATTTCTCATCAATAACTATCAATAATAGAGCTGCACCTTTATTATGCCCTTAAATATCAAGTTATTGAAACAAAACTTTAATAAAATACCCTATCTACATTATAGTTCATTTACTTAGGAGAATATTTAATTATTATTTAATTAATTATTTAATATCTAATTATTTAAAAAATATTGTTCTTAGTCATATCAATGGTATTAGTAATTTATCATATCAAAAATCAAATGATGGAAGAAAATATTCAATACATTACTTTTTTCCATTTTTTATTAGTTTCAGGGGTACAAAATAATGTAATAGTTAGATATTTACACCCTTCACAAAGTGATAACTCCCATTTACTACCCCTCTGACATCATATATAGCTATTACAATTCCATTGACTCTATTTCTTATGCTGTATTCCACATCCCGTGACTAAATATATATAAATACATATATATACATATATATTAAATTATAGTTGTATTAATTTTTGTAAATTATTTTCAATCCCAATCTAAAATATCATTGTGCAATCTCAGCAAATTACTGCCCCAATAACATCCATGATTGATTACAATATTGTGATCTAATTTGAATCAATAGCTGTCAGTTATTTAAAATCCAGTAAGAATATTAGGCTGTACGTTGGTTAACACATATGGAAAAATATTGCTTTTACATTTTATAGGAATTTTTGTAATAACTCAAATTCAAATAATAATTTAATAGCTTTGGTTGAAAAGTATGTAACTGGTGTTTTAATAAATATGTTGACATTAATATTTAAAGAAAATGGCTAGTTCTAGATATTAACATACTTTAAAATGAAAGTTTGTGTTCATCTTGCAGCTCTTGTATTTACTTTAAAAGAACATTTTATAAATCAAATTTGCACAGATAATTTGTGTACAGGTAAATTAAGTAAGGATTAATAGTAGTCCAATGGATCTATACCTTTAGTTCTCATAAGAATTAACTGGAGGGCTTCCTAAAATACCTGAGCTCCACCGCACAGTTTCAGATTCAGGTCTGAGGAAGGCCTCAGTATTTTCATTTCTAACAAGTTACCATGTTGTTGGAAACATGATGTTGTTGGTCCAGGGGCCACACTTTGAGAATCACTGCAATAGATTTATCTGTTCTAAGAACATGGGGTTTAAAGTTGTAATTATGAAAAGATCTTTTATAAATTGAGTAGTGCATTAAGAAAGATATAAAGAAGATAAGAGTTGCCACTAATTCTGGTACCTTGCCTAGTCACATCTCTTCTCTTCTCACGTATCCCAAATCCCCTCACTTCTCCTCACCTTAGGCTATTACATTGCTTTAAATTTACCTGAATTCATTCAAGAAATCAGAAGAGAACTTCATCCGTCCAGTACCATCTTTATCAGCTAGCTCACCCTTGTAGTCGCACATTTTAACATTCATCTTGATACAATGGATGCACTCTCCCTGTTCCAATCTATAGCTATCCCCTCCATTTATGTACTGCATCTCACTCCTACCCTTAAGAATTGGCTCCCACAATTATCCCTTCCCTCTCCTGGTTTTCTTCTTAGCTCACTTGCATCTCTTTCACAGTCTGCTTTGCTGAATTATCCTTCTTTTATCAACCTTAAAGATCAGACCTATTCCTAAATCCCTATAAAGTATGTATCAGGACAATTCTCCTGGGGAAAGAAAGGAAGATGCATTTATCCATTAGATCCCATCCTATGGGTCAAGCGCTGCCCCGTGAATCATCAACTCAAAGATGTAAGTGCACGAGTGTGGAGTGGGTTCCCTCAGGTCCTACAGTGGTGTCAGAGAAGGCCCTGGCTGGACAAGAAGCTAGAGGCACCCCTTCTGAACCTGACGGAAGGTGTGGTCAGGTTGCACCTGTGTTACAGACCTGGTCTCTGCATCAGTGGGTGGATTAAGAAGTGAAGCTAAGGAGATTTGATTTGGTACAAGGGGAGTCCATTCTATGACTCTGACATAGTGACACATTCACTGGCTTTAATAGAAAGACATTCTGCAGAATTGAGCTGGAAGCTGAACCAGGGGCATTGATAGTATCAGTTATAGATAAACAGCTTAATTTGTGTTATTCGTTGGTAAACTGTAAAAACCTGTTGTTTTCTTCAAGAATCTCTAGTTAACATTGTTTATTGTCACCCACAACTAGCTATGAGTTAATTATTAGTATATGTTGTGCAAGTAAGACAGCTCTAGTATCTCACCTCTGTACAACCTAGATATTAAATTCATCAAAGACCATTCACATTGTCGCGCAAGGTTTTTGAAGTTGTTAGGAGACTTGAAGGAATCTTCACAAGTATATTTTCATTCATTGTTTTCAGATTCTCATTTAGTCGACATCTCCCAAACCTTGCGGTTCCAGCTTGAAGTTCAGAGACTATGACCTTCCCTCTCCTCCACCCAGAACCGTAGGTAATGTTCACTTACGGAACCAACATGAGAAGCATAACGCACTGTTATGGCATCCCATGCAATTATTTTATACAACTACTTAATACATCGCTGGGGTAAGTATAATGCTGGACTCCACTACCAGCCAAGAGAATGCAAAGTGAAACAAAGAGCTACATTTTCGTATGCAACAGAATGGAAAATTTAATAATATTAATCATATTATTATTACTATTTAGTGAAGACAGGGGAAACAGGAACCCTTAGCTATTGCTGTTAGAGTATGAATTATAGACAGTTTGGAGAGCAATTTTAAAATACCTAGTATAAGAAAATGTCCATATACTTAAACCTAGCATTTTATAACTTTTAGCGTTGGGAGATATTCATATCCTTAAACCCAGCACTTTCTTTTCTAGTGTCTACCTTCAACTAATTCATCTATGGGTGCAAGGGTGTTTACTACAGCACTGTGCAAGAGTAAAAATGTGGAAATAACATGATTGTCCATAAGAAGTAGAATTGCCCAATCTGGCAACCCTACTCAAAAAAGAATGCACAAATACCGTGTGATTTATTCATAACTGGAAATATTATACTACAGCCATTAAAATGAATGAATTAGATAGAAATGTATTTCTCTTTGTCTTAGTTCAGGCAAATATTAACAAATATTAATAAAAAATATAATAACAAAATATTAGTGTTCACTTAAACAGCAAACATTTATTTCTCACAGTTCTAGAGGATGGGAAGTCCAAGATCAAGGTGCCAGCAGATCTAATATCTGGTGAAAGCACTCTTCCTGGTTTGGAGACACCATCTTTTGCTTGTGTCCTAATGTGGTGGAGAGAGAAGGTAAACTCTTTGGTCTCTTCTTATAAAGGTACTAATCCCATTATAGGGGCTCCACCCTCATGACTTCATCTAAACCTAATTACTTACAAATGGCCACACTTCCAAATACTATCACACTGGGGATTAGGGCTTCAATGTATGAATTTGTGGGGGTATTAGCATTTAGTCAATATCTCTGTATGTTTCAATAATATTTGTATGTATTTCAAAAAAATAATATGTTGAATTGCAAAATGATACATATAATATTATATAATTTATCCTGTATGAAAAACATGTAAAGTAATAGAGTGCATTGTTTATGGAGGCATCTAACAAAAACCTAAACCTAGGAATAATGAATAATGACTTTAGGATGGAGGAGACTAGTTTTGAGTATGGAAACAGAGGGAAAGAGAAAGGCTGGCCATAGTCATAATAGTTCAGTTTTTAGAGAGAGGAAAAAGGTGAGAAATTTGGGGGTTGGGGGGACAGAAAGAGAGAGAGCAAATCAGAGGGAAAGGAGGAACACAACAGGTAATATTAATCAGTGGATACCTAAGAGTCTAGTGTATGATTTTCTGTTATTTTCATATGTTGACTTTTTTTCCATAATAAAATATTTTATAAAAACACAATGCTAGGTTTACTTTTGTAAAATGGAGAAAGGCTTTATTAATACTAGCTGGCTACTTCATTGCTACAAATGTGCACCAGACATCGTTCATAAAAGGTGAAAGAGATACCCATTGCAGTTATGTATACAGGGTATTATTGGGGCCTTAATTATTTTATTTTATTTGTGTTTGCTTTTAGTGTTGTCTTTAAAGTTCACAATAGGTTTCTGCTATTTTACTGTTAGATATTGCAATAGAGGGTGAATCACAATTGGGGATCTGCTTCCTTTTTTCAAGGGGCTATCATACACCTCTCTGTTACATAGTTTTTCTTCTGCACTCCTATGTTTAGTTAAGTCTCATCCATTATGTGCAGATCATTAGTTGAATTTTCAGAAGAATGTCTTACTTCAAAGTTACTTTTTTGGGTAGGGGAAGGGGAGCGTGATGAAATATATCACTGTTATTCCAAAGTGTTTAATATATATCTCACCAAACTTGAGAATATTTACATAAATCTTTATGTCCATAATTGTAATTAAAGGTACAAAATTCATATGCAATTTCTATTCATTAGTTTCAGACTCGCTCCGCCACCTGCTAAGAAAAATTAGATGCCAAAATTATCTTTCAAAACATGATTTGAGAAAAGGCTTAGAATAAACAAGAAGGAAAAGAAGGGAGAGAAAGTAAACGGCCATTGTCAGGGCTCAGTAATCACAGAAAAGATAATTTTGCTAGGTAATATAAAACAAACAATGATCTTTTAGTCTGGCTAACAAGTTCCAACTATCAGGATTAAGGAAAAAATAAAAAAGTAATCCACTTAGAACAATTATCTGTGCTGAGAATTCAGATAAAGAGAATATTTTACAGTTTGGTTCAGTGTTGAAAGGAATTTTCACCAGGAAATAAATCAAGTGTAAAATTCTGATTTCAATCTCTAGCAGCATGAGGCCATTTTGTGTATATATATATATATATATATATATATATATATATATATATATATATATATATATGGTGCCAAAAAATATATACACATTTTAAGGAGGAAAAAACTATTAAAATTGTAATAATCAATACATACTGATAACAAAAGATGAATATAAGTCATGTTTGACTTCTGAAGTTACAAGAGGTGCTCAAAGTGGTTACCATCTGCATCCAGACACTTCTGATTACGGCGAACTACTGCTTGAGCAACGTTGACCAAAGTGTCCACTTGTATACATTTTTTTGGCACCCTGTATATACGGTATATATATATATATATATATATATATATATATACCTATTAATATATACAATTTTTTAACTCATTAACACTGGTTGCTGGGGTCAAAAATCAATGATAATAGTCCGTATTTCTCTGGATAGAGCAGTTACTTTTTGGTTTTATTTCTTTTGTTTGCTTGTTTCTCCTGAGACCTTTACTAGGCTCTCATGAGAAAGACTTTATCACCTTGTTTACTCAGCATTTAGGCTGAGTTTCCAACCTTCGTAAGGCCTTTTCTTAGCTTTCTGGCACCGAAATCAAGTTATCTTCCAGCTCTCTAGGCAATCCTCCAAATTCACTTCAGTCACACCAGGATTTCTTATCCATTGCCCAATTAATCTACTTTTCACCATCATTTTATCCTCATTTCATTGTCCCGCATCCTACGATCGATCAACGTAATCACCCTCAGCTTCTTTGTTTCTCCTGAAGTTCTTGCCCCAACCCTGAGGAATTCCATCTTTCTACCCCTTTTCCACCTGGTACCTGAGCAGCTTTTTGTAGCTCGAGTATAACCCATGGTTACACTGACTGCTCACAGTGTAAAATGATCACAGATAGGAAGCAGTCCCTCAGTGTCGTCCAGCAAACTTTCTGCTTCTGCCAGGTCAAGTCAGTCCCCCAGACAGTTACTTTACACCTTCTCCTCAATCCTCAAACTTCCAACATTCCTTCTTTCCTCCTCACTCTCAGCTGATCCCATTGTCTTTTTTTTTTTCTCTCTGAAAAAATACAGAAATGGAAAACAAGTTCCTCATTTTGCCGTGTCTACCTCCCTACCCTCACCACTTCCTTTATACTTGCCCTCCCCTTGTAAGGAGGTCTTCCTTTGCTGCCTTATTGAAATGTGCATCTTGACCCCATCATTCCAGCCCCTTGCTTTATTTTCCTTCATAGTACTTCTCATCAGCTCGTGTGCTGTATATTTAGAAGGCAAACTCCATGAAGGCATAAACTTTGTCTATTTTCTTTAGTAGCTTCTGAAATGCATAGTAGATGGCTGATAATATTTATTGAAGAAAGTAATGAAATGATCTATTAACTCCTTTGAATGTCTACCCTGATTGAATTATTACTGACCCAGGGAGAAGGGTGTAGTGTGAGAATTAGGAAGTTCTCTTTTGCAACATGAGTCAGAACTTTGCTGATCCAAGATGTTCCACTCATTCCTTCTTAATGAGTTCATTTTCCCCTCACAGGCCAGTTCATATTCACTTCATTCCCACCCTTGCCACAATATTCTGATGTTATAGTTGATTATCTCCTGTTATGTAAGTGCTTCACTCCATACATGCATGCATGCATAATTTCATGATTGCTCAACAAGCTTGACAGCATTTTTGGTGTTGATTTTGTCTTTGATGATTATATGAAGGAAGAACATTATTTAAATGTTAACATAATAAAGGGAACACCCTTGTGTTAAAAGTCATTTCAGGTTAATGGTGACTTATGCCTTGTTCATCAGTGAAGTTGGATGAATGTGAACCAAGAGGACTTACATACTTGGCTGATAAATTGACATTTCTGCTAATTGAACAAAGATATTCCAAGGAAAACATGAAATATTTTAGTCCAAGATTATGGTCCTAAAGTGGTGTTTCATCCTTTATACAGTGAGTTGGATAGAAGATAAAAGTCACTCATGCTGCATGCTATTCTAAAAGTGTTCTTTTACCAACCTACACGTATATTGTCTTTCTGTTCTTTATATATCCAGTGGAGGCCAACAATTTGCTGCTAACAAAATCATGGAGCTTTGGATGAATTACTTACTCCATTTTAAGGTCTTGAAAATGATCGTGGGGTATGAAAGTAGAAGCTCATTAAACATCTGGGGATTATACCAGATACTCAGAAGTCAAATGGTAGCGAGATCCCACTGTAGGCTACTGATATATCAAAGGCAATGTGCATCCATGAACAAATGCCGAAGATGGTTCTGATGTCATATTGTTGCTGTATATCAATTCGGGTGTAATTAAAATGCATTTCCACAGGAAAACAAATAAATATATAACTTTAAAAGTATTAGTTGTGAAAAATACATCTTAGTCTAGTGTTTGGGTTTTCTTCTGAATAAATTAAAAGCTAGACTTTAGAACTTTAGAAATCTTTTGGAAGAAGTGTTATTTTTTCCAGATAGATGTTATTGGTATCTTCCAGTGGATTTCTGTGTCTGGGGGTCAGTAAGTCAGGTTTCCTCTCCCTCTTCTGCCAAAAATGGCTGGAGGAAGTTGGGTAAATGTAATCCCTCCTAGCCTGTTTTCTCACCCATAAAATGAGTATATGACATTAGATAGATAAATATTTGATAATACTGGTTTCATATATAAAATCAATGGTTTATAAAAGGGATATGTAGGTTGTAGGTGATTGACGAAGTGGTCCTGTCCCAATGTTGGAGGCCCACTGCCATGGATGCCTGAGAGCCTATCTCAGGCTTGCCATCTGCAATATGGGAACAGCTTGGCCATAAAAGAATGTGGAGCTCCTGCTGAATATGATGGAATATTTGCCCTAGTTAATGTAGATGATCCACTCTTCCTTCATTGCAGCATTAATTGGGGTGAAACTGGTTTCCCAGCTTCCAGTGTTACAGCCAATCCATGAAGTAGCCTCACTTCTGTGTCTTGGCCAGTCCTAGCCTGTGCACCTGCATGATGGATGTGGATACTTTTCTTGCGTATCTTGAACTGCATGCGTATTTTTCTAACAATGTTAAAAAAATTTATTTTTTCTGATTTTACTGTACCTCTTCACGGCTACCTTGACCAGTGACATGTAACTAATATGTATTGGTCTTTTTCAAATAGTCAGCTGTTAGATTCCTACTTGGCATGCCAAGAATGAGTTATAAGTGTATCAAGATATCAAGGTAGTAGGACAAGGCCTACACCAGCCAGAGTCTTTGAACCAGTGACCTTTGACCATGAGTAGCCATTCACCCAAGAGTGCCACACAAAATGATCTTTTCCCATGTGTTCTATGATGTGAAAAAGGTTGGATTACACTGGACTAGATTGGTTAATAGATTTTTCCAAAATCATGCTTTGAATGTCTACTATGGGAGCCTGGGTTTCTGTCCTGGAAATGTAGAGATGGGAATATATACATATGAAAATCGTGCCTCATCAGTCTCTAAGTAACGTGTCATTTCTAAAATTGTATCATGCATTTCCATTACTTCAAAATGGCCAATTGTGGTAAAAGAAATAATTATATCAAAAGAGAGAGTAGAGATGACTGAGTGAGTATGGAAACCACAAATTATTTGGAGCTACAAAAGTAGATATGGGAGTCCTTACTATAACTGTAATTTTTTCTCTCATGAGGACACATTTCTATTTTTGCTTTTCTTTCATTGATTATCTTTCAAGATATGTTTCTTCATGTTACTTTCATAGGGTTTTAAGTGAAAAATGTCATTTTTATAGGAAGGAACATACATGATTTTTAATTATTAAAAATAATCAGACATTAATTCATATGTAGGGTAGCTCAAAACTTAATCACAGTTCCATAATACCAATATGATTAAATATTACAAATAGAGTAAACATCACAAAATACTTTTTAAAGCAATAACAAATAAGTGAATGGGGTTATAACCTAAATGATAAGATAATCCTTAACATTTTCACACACACACACACACACACACACACACACACACACACACACACACATATAGACACTGCTATGTAGTTACATCGTTAGAGCCTCTATTTAGCTATTCTTAGTACAAATGTGTGGTCCTCTCTAGGAGAGAGTTTGTTTTTAGAAATGATGCTTGGCAATCACGGCAGATACACAAAACCAATAAAATTCGGTAACAGATTGCAGTCTTAAATGAAAATGTGGCCGCTCTACATGAACAGAAATTACTTCCAATTAAAAGAGCACACGTGTTTGTATTTTATACACATCCATCAAACAATACTGAAAACAGTTTAAAATATTTTTGACAAAATGACACTTTTTAACAATCAAAAATAGACTTTGTGTGCATTTTATTTAAGCATAATGATATAGTCTGAGCATGAACTTCTTTTAATGACAGTTCTGGGAGGTAAACGTTCTATTGTACTGTGTTCAGCAACATCGTTCTCAAAAATTGATGCTGATAAAGAATGTTTTCTCTCTCTTATCTTGGTTTGCTGTAAGGTTCCTCACATATTTTGATCCTACCAGGTGGCAGTTATTTTGGATATATAGGCATCACCTGCTTGTTGTCATGAAAATCTGACGCTATGTACAGACTGGTAGACTATTTCCTTTAAACAAAACTGAAATATTTTAATGTGTTAACTTGTCTACTGAAAGCCCCCAATCAATTTCTTAAAATGTAAATAAAATAAAGTAAACTGCCTATGTGTAACACAAAATCATATTAGGAAGTAAAAAATTAAACCATTTCCTTTTGATCACCAATCAATATCAATATATTGGTTCCCATACAGTTTATGTGTGTGGAAACAGCATGTATATCTTTTGTTGACACCTACCAGGTTTTCAAAAGATCTACATGTGATTCTGGTAGTCTAAGAATTGTATTTGGAAGGTAATTTGTGTTTTTTCCCCACATATCATTTTGTCAAAAATGTAGTGAGTTTTGGACATGCACATTTTTTCTTTGTAAATACTAGCCAAAAATATTATTTTGAGAAATATGTACATTTGGGTACTGTAAACAAAAATCAGTTCTACAAAGGGAAGGTTAACTAGAAGATATTCTGGAGGATGTGCCTATAGTCCCACATGTAGTTTTCACAGGTTCCAGCAATTAGTCATTAGTCATTCACAGGAAAGTTGAGGTTCAGAGAGAGCTTAAGTGACTTGCCAAAGGTGCCCATAAATGCTAAAAGTGCCCATAAATATTTTTATTGAATTTTACTAAAATTTGTTTATTTAACTATTAATTGATATTTTCAGAAATCTAGAGCCAGCTAAGTCACTCCCATTCATAAAGAGTCTTCTTTCTCTGCCAGCCAATCAGAGAAGGAGCATTATCCCCAGGGAAGGGATACATGTCCCTTAGCCAGGGAAGGGAGACAGGGCCATCCTGGAAATCAGGGACAGGACCAATGACCTAATCACAGGGTCCAGTGCAAAATAAAAACACAGGCCCCCTTGTTCAAAAATTGTGAATTTTAAGACACCAGTAGGAGTGCCTTAAAGCAAGTGTGGGACTGTCCCGAGTTTGGGGCTCTGTGTCCCTGCACAGCTTGTACATTAATGAAGCAGGTCCTCACTGGGGGACAAGGAACCCTCCCCCATTCTCTAGAACACAAAGTCCTGTCCCATCACCCCTCTCTCTAACACATACCACCTGCAGTGCCTGAAAGTGAGGGTACAGATGTGAGCAAAGAGGGTGGAGGTACAGAGAGGGACAGCATCAAAGAGAAGGAGAAGAGAGCGGTAGAGAGAAGGATGGGGAGAACAAAGGGGATGGAGGAGGGGAGAGAGAAGCAGAAATGTAGGGAGTGAGGAAAGAGGCAGAGATGGAGGCAAATAAAAAGGGGGGGTAGGGATAGAAGAGAGAGAGAGAGACAGAGAGACAGAGACAGAGAGACACAGAAAGAGAGAAACAAAGAGAAAAAGAGAGAGAGACAGAGAGACAGAGAGAGAGAGAGAGACTACAGAGGGGAACAAGGAAATGAAATTAGGTGTAAAGAGAGATATGGGAAAATGTTCAGAGACAGAGAGAAAAAAAGAGAATCTTCTTTCTCCAAAGTCTTTCCTAGCATTTAATTTCTTGTGAATTCTGAGTAAATAATTTGCTGACTATTATGTGTTCCCCCACTCTGAGCCTTTTCACTTCAAGAGTAGAAAACGTAGTAACTCTGGTTTGCCCACAATAAGAAAAAGAATTGTAACTTTGCCTTCCAGGTGTAGGTTTGTCTTTCCCTTATCTAAATTATATCTAGTACGTTTAAACCCCTGTAATTCCCATGTATTTCCATTCAATGTCCTATCTTTTAAAAGTGTCCATATTAATAGTCTACATTCTCAACAATTCTTTGTATCGTATCTCCCTTATTTTTGTCCTATCAGCACAAACAATATCACCTTATATTCTGGCCAATGACAGTTTGTTTCCAGTTATTTGGTTTGGGTGCAGTTCAATAATTTCCATCAAAATAGTTACTTGAAGAAGCAGTCCAACCACCATTTTGGTTCTCCCTGAACCAAAGACATTATTCACTTATCGTTCTGTTTTCAGAGTTCACTTTCCTAGATTTGTGTTGAAAACTAGGGTTATATAGTGGAAAACCAGTGTGAGCCTTCCAATTAGTACTGCTTTTTACCAGAAAATGGGAAAAATTGTCTTAGATTAGCAATATTGTTGATGACTTTAATCACATTTCTCTCTGAGTACCTGAAATACTCAAAACGAGTGGTTGCTTTATACTGACTCGCTAGCAACTAACTATATAAGTGATTATTAGAGTAGTGTTCCTGCGTTCTCTAGAACTTCAGGAGTTCAAACTGGTTTTCACTTCAATCACTTCTTTTCATACATAAGGCTGGGAAGTTTTTGAAAGTGTTTTTAATATACTAATTTATGGAGAAATGCAATGTTTTTTTGTTTTTCTTCCCTTTGCTAAAATTTCTCTAAATTTTACTTTTTCAGAAGGCCCTAAAATCTAACCCTACCCTTTCTCATACTAGAGAAGAGTGGTTTTAGTGACTTATTTAGTGCTTCTCAATATCAAACTGTCATTAAAATTGACAGTTTATTTTTAAGTTTAGAAATAACTTCAGTTTAGACCTTACATTTTCCTTCAGGCAATTCCAGCAATGCTTTTCCACAAATGTCTAAATGTCCATTATAATTTTGTTTTGTTTTGTATTTACCCCCCAAATCTATCATTTGTTTCCTTGGCCTATGTTCTTGGACTTTTGGTTTTGTGCATGTGTCTGATCATCCTTTCAGTATTAAGTGTTGCCAGTTAATATATTAGCTCTGTGGTCTGATGGCCAGATGAAATTATTTAGAATCATTTTCCTTAGGCTTCCTCTGCATAAATCATCTTTGCTCTTTTGAATAGAAATTTTCATTAAAATTAATAGGCTTAATTTAAAGAAAATTATTTAAATTAGTTAGTTAAGAATTTTGACAGTCACAATGAATCAATGCATATGGACTCTGTAGTAATATAATTTCCCTGTTTGCGTTGACCTTTATTTTCCTCTATACAATTGAACAAATATTTTTGAGTGCTTACATTGTGCTAGAAAGTGTAGGATATAAAAAAAAAAAAGAAACATAAATTCTGCCCTCTGGGAGCTCTTTGCTTAGAGGGGGAATAGGCATATGTAAGCATAATGTGAACATTAAAATGCTGTCACAGAGGCATAGATAAAAGTCTATGAGGAATAATGATATTCTTTTTAAGTGTATGATCTTTACTTTCAACTTAGTAGTTATATTAGTTTAGGTAATACTAGTTGCTATAACAAATAGATGCAGAAATCTCAGTGTCTCAACAAAATGGATGTTTCCTTTACTCACAAAGAGTCCACTCAACATAAAGATGGGGTGGCATCTGGGATTCTGCTTCATACATCTTTCAGGGTTCCAGTCTTTCTCGACATATGGATTTCAAGGTCTGTGGGGCTTGATAATCCAAGAGGAAGATGAACAAAAAGAACATGAAGGAAAAGAGCATGAAGGAAAAGAATATGGGTGTTCTAATGGGCAAGACCTGGGAGTGGGTGGTATACATCACACCATGTTGTGTTGCCAGTGTTATTGGTTGAATTGTGTACCTCCAAATTCACATGGTAAATCTTTACCACCCCAGTACCTCAGAATGTGACATATTTCGGAAATAGGGTCATTATAGATATGATTAGTTAAGTTGAAGTCATATTGGAGTAGGGTGGGCTCCTAATCTCATATGACTGGTGTCCTTATGAAAAGGGGAGACTTGGAGACAGACGTGCAAATAGAATGCCATGCCCACATGAATTCAGAGATCAGAGTGATGTCTCTACCAGTCAAGGAATGCTACAGATTGCCAGAATCTGCAGAAGCTAGGAAATAGGCATGGACAGTTTCTCCCTCTCAGCCCTCAGAAGGAACCAACTCTGCCGAAACCTTAATCTCAGACTTCTGGCCTCAGAAGTGTGAGACGATGAATTGCTGCTGGTTAAGCCACCCAGTTTAAGCCAGAACCATCACATGACCATGTCTAAAAGCAAGGGACATGGAAACTATAATCTAACTTTGCTCAGGCAGAAAGGAACTACGTCTGGTGAACAGCTGAATGGGCTCTGCTAGTTTGCACTTCTGGCCGCTGAATACCCATCGCACCCTTCCTGCAACATAGGGAACCTGCTCTCATGCCCTCCCAGAGAGGTAACAGGAAGTCCTCTCCAATCAGCGCAGCAGGCTGACAGTCCAGTGTCTCAGTGATGCAGTGTTCTTGATTAAGTCTGGCTGAGGCTTTGCATGGTCTGCTGACCTACGAACTATAGGACAAATTGTCGCCGTCTTCACTTCTCTGCCCTCTCCCACCCACAAGGAGTCAGGATCCTGTCAGGAGTCAGAAATCACATCAGCTATTTTAAAGGAGAGAATTTGATGCACAGTATTGATAACTAGGCTTTGAAGAACTAAGGAGTCAAAATAAGAACTCTTAAGGGCATCCCAGAAGTAGTAGCTGCCACCAGTAGGACAGAAGGAGTGAAGGGAATTCTTACATTTAAAGGCTTGGAGGAGAGGCTCTGATGCTGAAATGCAGAATGCAAAACAGAGTTGCTGATGCGCTGCTGGTAGTATGTTTACGTTAGGAGGGGGCCCTGTAGGACCCCAACTTCTAAGGAAGGGATATTGCTCAGCTAGCATTGATATCTCTGTGGAACTTCAGTGAAGCTGGTTCTGTAAAGGTTGGAAAAACTGCAAACTGGATTCAACTGCTGCTGCTGCAATGCGCTGCCATTTCCAGTGTGAAAACGTGAGGCTGAAGTGGCACAGACCAAAACATGAAGCAGATAGGAACTATAGGGTTTCTTCTTTCTCTTCCAGCGTGTGGTCTCTTGAGAATATCCGCATTTGGCATAGCTTAACAGGGCACCAGCTGGCAAAGCAGAAATGTGGTTTTCAGAATTTCAGGACATCACAAAGCAGATTTAGGTGGTTGGGTTGGAAGCTGACAGACAGCATATCCACACCCAGTTTTCAATGGTGGAACAGACCCAGGACAACTGTAATAAATCTCCCATGTGGAAAAGAGAAGAATGCAAGACACTTGACAGTCATTGGTCTGTAACTAGTGGGATTATTCAGTCAACTGGGCGGGATACATGAAGATCCTACCGTACAAGTGAGGGGAATTCCTTAATTAGACCGCTGTTCTACAATATGGGAGGAACCTGATGCCGTTTGTCGTGGCGATCCCCAAGGTCACCCCCAGCTTAGATGACTTACTAGGACTACCTGGACTCAGAATACTGTCAGACTGTGGCTGTGGCTTATTATAGTGAAAGGATACAAAGACAAATCAGCAAAGAAAAAAGACACATCAGACATCACCAACAGATGAATGAATGAAGAAAAAGTGATGTAAATGGAATATTATTCAGCCATAATAAAGAATGAAATCTTGCCATTTGTGACAACATGGATGGACTTTGAGGGCATTATTCTGAGTGAAGTAAGTCAGACAGAGAAGACAAATACGTACCGTATGATCTCATTCATATGTGGAGTCTTAAAACAAAAATAAAAATGAGCTTATAGATACAGAGAACAGATTGGTGGTTGTCAGAGGTGGGGATAAAAAATGGGTGAAGGGCATCAAAAGGTAAAATTTTTCAGTTATGAAAAAATAAAAAAGCATGTGGGTGAAGTCTGGGGGAAACCAGGTACAGACTTACAAGAGCTCTCTTCCGGTGGATTAATACAGGATGTGCCTAATTCCCCCAGCACGCTGTGGTAATCCACATGACATGTTTTCTAGCAGGAAAGTGCATTAGAGGCTAAGTGCTTATGATTTTTACCAGGGACTGGTCAAGTAGGCAACCGCTGCCTAGCACGTACCAAAATTACAGTCTCCTAGAAGGAAAGCAGCTACTTCACATAAACCACATTGTTTCACAAACATTTTAGGCACACTGAGCCCTTCTTATCAAGGAATGGTGGGAACCCTCCTAAAATCTAAGTTCACAGACACCAGCCAAGGGCCACCCTTGCAAGCAGGCCATTTCAGGGTAGCAGTCTGCCCTGCTATGTAACTCTTTTCTCCACACCATTTCTCTGAGACTGGTGTTCTGCTCTGTAAGGATTCTCAGCACCTACACCTTCCAAGTTATTGTATGTGACACTTTAACCAAATATTTTTCCATTGCATATTTGTATTTGCAGCCTCTCTGATAACAATTTCTTCACCTCCCATCACCTAACCACTAAGCAGTGTCACAGATCTTAAATTTTTGTTTGGCACTACCCCTTTTTTAAACTAAATCTTGGATCAGTTCAGATCCAGTCAGAAAAATAGAAACAACATGAAGTGTTTCAAGCAGAAAAGTGTATTTGTAAAACGGTGTTTAATACAGTAAGTTAGGTATTTATAAATCCATAGGAAAGGTAGGAGGTTTCAAAGTCAGAAAGGCTGCTTTTAAATCTTGGTTTTATTTCCAGTTTTCAAGTAGTCCAGCGATTGCAAGATCCCTAGGAAACACCAGTGATCACAGCTGCCTTTAGTATTAAGGTGGATAATTTCCGAGAGAATAAAATCTGTCAAAATCCCAGCTCTTTCACCATTTTCTGGAGAAACAATAACTTTATTTTTGCTTCTCTTTTACCATCAGAATCCCATGCAGAGACCCTCATTGATGGATTCTAATGGCAGGGATTCTTAGAAATTTAGCTCCAATCTTTTAGTTCCTGTAATACAGACCATAAAATTGAGAAAATGACAAATTATCAAAGACCATTTAAATAGTAGTATTCATTTTTAACTGTATATGCACTCACTATATTTTTATCAACATGCTTGATAAAATGAGACTTCTGCAGTGATAAAATTATGGAATAAACTTCTTTGAAGAGTGATTAAACAATCAATGAGTTAAATGATACTTAACAGTTTGAGAAATAAGATAGATAACAGTCAGATAATTATGAGGAAATAAAAGGTTTTATATTATTAAAAGTGAAATTAAAATAGATTAATGTATTTCACAAAAAATGAACTCTGCAAATGGAAAGCATCATAAGCAACATATTAGTGGAACTGTAATAGTGAAATTAGCCCTAAAATATTCATATGATATTAATGAGAAATTATATTTTTATAGAAATTCAAAGTGGTAATCAATTCATGGAAGTTTTTCATAATCTATTTACATTATAAAAATTTTTAAAGGGTTTATTCATTAGGCTTCTGGTTATTTTTACTTATTTCTATAATATTTTTATCATAAATATATGTTTTTGTGTGTGTGCATGAAAGTTTTCTAGGACTCTACACACAATTCTCATTCAAGTCAGTGGTCATTTGCACGTGTTAAGGAAACATTGTAATTTGCTTTTTTCAGTGATCTAGGAATTGCTGTGACATGCATTCTTGGCATCCTTAACGGAATGAGTAATTTTATCCATGTTTGTTGTTTTCTGTTTACCCATTCAGTTTCCTTTCACCCTCGCCTCCCTGTCCCATGCCCTGGGAGGTAGACCTCCACAGATCACTTCCATGGGTTTTCTTGCCTTTGGCTTCCAGTTGGATTTAGCCAATGAGAGGCACTGGCAGCAGGAAATGGGAACATGGGAGAAGAGTTCATGACATTTATTTCAACAGGCAATTTACCCAACTCCTGTCAAACATCCTTCTCCATAGAACTATATGCTCTAGGTTTCGGTAACTGCTCCCGTCTCAGATTTTTTCAGGCCCTGGAGTGATAACAGCTCCCCTGGAGAACTGCACTGTCTCTTGCAGTGTCTTTTCCATAAACCCAAGCCATACCTTCATATGTAGTCCTTTTTATTAAGCTATCTTCAATTAGCAAATTTCAATGTTTTCTGTTTTCTTCCATGGCTTTGATAATAAAATGCCCACTGTAAGCTGTGCTATAGAAAGAATTGCTATGAATAATAATAATAATAAAAAGATATCTATGCTCTAATAAAGCTGGGTTTTAGCAGTTTTCTAGATTTAAGGTCTCTCTGAGCTCATCTCTCCTTGAAGCTAAGCAGACAATATAGCTAGTATTTAAACTGAGATTAATTAATCTTTTATTTAATCTATTCACCAGTATCTTCCAAACTCTTACTATGTAATGTTGCCCTGTGTTTGGTGCAGATAACTGTAAGGTATGGCTTCTGCCGTTAGGTGCTTGCTCTCTTATCTGAGCCTCTCAAGGTCTTATTTTTAATCCCTATCTGTTACTAGTCTAATGAGCCATACAATGTATAGAATAAATTCTAATGTTCTAATTAAATAATGTACCTTAATCTAAATAAAATAATAAAATGTATTTATGTTTCCCATATATAGTAAATAGATGGAGATCAGCACATTAATCCCCATTACCTTTCCTCAGCCAACCTGTGCGTTCTGCAAAAGAAAAAGTATGGGCAGGGAGAAGATATAGTATTTTATTATTTAAAAATTAACTGTACTGTGCCGTTTCTCTACCTCCTTTCAAAGCTATGGGGAGCATAAACAGGGGGAAAAGATTTAAATAGTATTCCTGCATGGGTTTTATAGGGATCTGTTCCATGTATTTTTAACATCTCAGGATAAATTCAGTCCCTTCTATATGTATATTTAACTGGTTTAACTATGGGATTCAAATTTTACTGGATAATTATTTATTAGACATAACATTGACTGATTGAGTTATGAAATTCACATTTGAATGGGTAGTTTTTCATTGGATTTCTATACCAAGGACTATTATATAAGAAAAGAGCGCTGAAATTGCATGCTAAAAGCCTCAGTTAGGCGTTTTCTTCCCTTCCTCCCTATCTCTACCTGCTACCTCTACATTACTACATTCAATCACTCATGAAAGTCCTGTAGATAAGATCTTCACAATACTACTCCTTAATCAACAAAATGTGTATTAACTGATGTACACTTCTAGGGGTTTGGGACACATCTACAAACAAAACTAAGATCTCTGCTCTCATAGAACAAATGTTCCAGCAGGAACAGACAATATGCAGGGAACACAAATAATTATACAGTATGTTGGAAAGTGAAAAGTGCCATGAAAAATGACAAAGTAAAATAAAGTGAGGGAGGATTTCCTGAGGTATTGGGTGGACATAGG
Organism: Rhinolophus sinicus; assembly: GCF_036562045.2. Classification (NCBI taxonomy): domain Eukaryota; kingdom Metazoa; phylum Chordata; class Mammalia; order Chiroptera; family Rhinolophidae; genus Rhinolophus; species Rhinolophus sinicus. The sequence goes on along the minus strand of NC_133751.1, from coordinate 188,373,606 downwards.
AAACTGTAACAAGATGATGGCAGTTGAACAAATATGTGAAGGAGGCAAGGGTGGTAGCCATCTGTGGATAATGCATTCCGGGCACATGGAATAGCCTGTAATGGCCCAAATGTGAAACTGTACTTGGCCCATTCAAGGGAAAGAAAGAATGGCTAAAGTGTGGAAGGGTGCAGAGGGTTAACAAAGTAGAAGGGAGTAAGGAGTGATATGATCTGACTTACGTGTTGTGAAGAATAATTGCCTACTATATTGGGAATATGATGTGGAAGAGTAAAGGTAAAGTAAAGAGGATACTTGAGAGGATCCTGTGGTACTGCAGGCAAAAGCATCGGTGACTCAGGCTAGAGTGGTAGCAGTAGCGTGGCAGGAAATGGTTGGATTCTGAATATGTTTCAAAGTTACAGCTGACAGAATATATTGATAGGTTGGATGGGGAATTTAGAGGAGTTAATGATGACTGGAAAGAATTTGCCTGAGCAACTGGACAAATGGAATTTCCATCCACTGAGAAGAGGGACTACAGATGGAAGAGTTCTGAAAACAAAAGCTAAAAGGCCAATTCATAAATGTTCTGTTTGAAATGGTTACTTTCTTGCTCCTTCAGTTGTCTTCCCAGGCATCTACAAAATAAAGTAATGGGAACCAATATTCATTATTCAATATGGGAACCAATGTTCATTGAACATTTCACGTATTTTATTTTAATTCATTTCCTCTTTGAAGCAACATGGCCATGATTTTATCATCCCTATTTTGCAGGCACAGAAACTGAGGAATGACACCTAGCACACTGCATCATATATCCTGTCCTCTGGTTGTAGACTTCTTTAGAGACCTCAAAGTATGAAAGCACACTTATTCCCTGTGGGAGGTGTATACATCTCTGCCGCTTTGACATCAGGTTTGGCAAATGACTGGCTATGGCTAATGAAATATGAGTGAAAGTGGTATGTACCAATTCTAAGAATATGCTTTAACAGAGCTGCACTGTACTAGATCCAGGCTACTCTATTAGCTTCGATCCCAGAACAAAGACAATATTAAACCTAGCTGAAGCTCATTGTGATAAACGTGTGATATGGACAAGTAGAGATCGCTTTTCATTTGTGCTATTTGTGCCATTGAAAAATTAAGGTGGTATCTTATGACACCGTAACTTAGCCTAAACTATTTGATATATTCTCCCAAATCCTTCATCATTTTCTTTTATCTATATGTTTCCATACACACACACACACACACACACACACACACACACACACACACACACACGAGGTATGGCAATTAAGTTTGTGAACACATCCTAGAAAAAGTCCTACACACATCATTGCTGGATATCACTATGGTCACCTTTGAAGTACTCCCCTTGGGAAGGTATGCACCGATACCAGTTCCTTCAAAGCAATTTTGGAACTCTTTTTCTGGAATGGTCATCAGAGCTGTTGTTATATTACCCTTGATGTCCTGAATGTCATCAAAATGTCTTCCTTTCAATATTTCCTTTATCTTCAGGTAAAGAAAGAAGTCATTAGGGGCCAGATCAGGTGAATAGGGAGGGTGTTCTAATACAGTTGTTTGTTTACTGGCTAAGAACTCCCTCACAGACTGCCATGTGAGTTGGTGCATTGTCGTGATGCAAGAGCCATGAATTGTTGGTGAAAAGTTCAGGTCGTTTTCGTCTAACATTTTTATGCAGCCTTTCAGCATTTCCAAGTAGTAAACTTGGTTAACTGTTTCCTCAGTTGGTACAAATTCATAATGGATAATTGCTCTGACATCAAAAAAAGTTAGCAACATACATAGATTTAACTCTTGATGTGGACTGACGGAAGTTTTTTGGTCATGATAAATTGGCTGACTTCCATTGTGCACTTTGATGCTTTGTTTCAGGGTCATATTGGTACACCCATGTTTTATCACTAGTGATAACATGGCCCAAAACATCGTCTTGCCTCTCCAAAAGGTCCTGGCAAACTTCAGCTCTCCTTTGCTTTTGTTCATCAGTGAGCTCTTTTGGGAGCATTTTTGCACACACCTTTCTTATGCCAAAATTTTCAGTTAAGATTTTCCTAACTGTTTCTCTACTGATGTTTATTTTGTCTGCTATGCTTCTCACAGTCAGCCGATAATTTTGATGCACAATTCGACAAATTTTTACAATGTTTGTGCCAGTTCTGCTTTTCACTGGCTGCTCTGACCTCTTTTCATCAGTGATGCATTCTCTCCCCTCAGAAAAAATGTTTAATCCATTAGTACACTGCCTTTTTCTTCATGGCATTATCCCCATGAACTTGGACTAACATGTCCCTGATTTCCATTCTTGCCCAGTTGAACAAGAAATGTGATATTTGTTCATTGCTCTAATTCAAGCTCAGACATTCTAGTGATGGCACATGTAAACACGCAACAACAATAATGAATCGTATTCAGCAAGACACCGCCGCACGTGGACACGAACACAGCTGTGAGACATTGATATACCAAGGTTATGAAGCCTTACCGAGCTGTTTGCCCAGTGTTGCCAATGTAAGCGCATGATGGCAGGTTTGCAAACTTAATTGTCAGTCTACACCTGTATCTCTATCTCTATCTCTATCTCTATCTCTATCTCTATCTCTATCTCTATCTCTATCTATATCTATATCTATATCTATATCTCTATTCTATATCTATCTATATCATCTATCTATATCTATATTCTTTAGTAAGGATTTAAGGTGTTTTATAAAGATGCATAAAGTAAATACAACAGCCCAAATTAAAATTGAGCTAAATTAATGAAAACAAAGATAGGTGCAAAAGAATAGAAAGAAAAATGAGGCAAAAAATACATACCCACCAAAGTAGTCAACCAATATGGCTCTAAGTTTTCCAGAAGCTAAACAAGGGAAAATGTAATCAATTGCATAGTTTTAAATATTTTTGAGGTATAAACCCACCATTCACTAATAGAATGGATAAGTATTGTTGATATTAGGATCAGACAGGATTTTTTTCTCTAGAGGTTCTTCATAAGTAGCAGCATGTGTTCTAAAGCTGATTTAAGAAGCCATATAAGTTATGTGCATTGTATTGAAGCACACTAGGGATGAAGTGAGGATTATAATGTACTATTCATTTGAAACCTACCATATGTTATACCACATTGTTTCCTAAATTGTAAATCCTATCTCTTTAACATCATCAAGAATACTTTGGGGTAGGAAATGGGGGTCTGATCCAGGATTTCATATCTCTTACTAATCCTAACACCCTGTACAAAAATTAGGTGCAGTAGTATTCAGTAATGATTTGTTGGTAATGAGAATATTAAAGTCAGAAAAATTTTGAAAAAGGATCTACTTATGATATATTAATACATCTTCCTGATTACATATTCTATCACACAGATATATCTTGACTTATTTAGATGTTTGCCTTTGTTGGGTTTTCAGATTTTTCTCCAGTTTTTATTATTGTGTGTATTATAATAATGAATATAAATAGTGCAGTGATAAATATACTTGGATGTAAATTGTCGGCATGTTTTATTAATCTCTTAGAGTGGATTCCTGGAAGTAAAATTAGAAGGTCAGAGATGATATTTTATTACATGTTCTGATATGCTTAGAAACTTCCTTTTAGAAAAGATGTGGCTTATTCTTCCTTCTAGTAGTGTTGAAAGTATTATTTTAATACAGATACTATCACATCTATGCATTCACTTGTATTACTCTTAAAACATCTTTATTAATTTGTGGGTGAAAGAGTAGCATGTTTTAACTTTAATTTGCTTGATTAGGAAGGCTAGACTTCTAAAACATGATTTATTTATCATTTTTATATTATTTATACTTGTGTTTAGTGTTTTCTTATCAATTAGTATGGATTCAGTATTTTCTCAGATTTATTGCAAATGTCTTTAACCCCCATTTGTTGTTAAACTTTTGTTTTTTCAAACTATTAATGGCTTTTTTAAGGCATGCAACTCACTCTTTTTCTCTTTGTTGACCACGCCAGGTTTTGATGGCAATTAACAACTGTGATTCTTTTAAGTAAATGAAAAAAAAAAATATTACTAGAAAAACTGAAAATGAGATTAAAAACTCTTTTGAACTTTTGTCACACTTGCATCAGTGACCAAATCATCAAATACATCATTTCACCCAGAGAGAAGAGCTAATTCTGGTCAGCTAATCTAGGAGAATGGGGAAAATAATCTCATTGTAAATTAACAGGATGGTCCCATTTCCTCTGATGGTATGACAGAACTATTATATTTTAGGGGCAAAATAAACAATCTTGCAATCAGGATCTTAGAAATTGGGCACTTTTGTCCAGATTAAAAAAAAATATGTTTGTGATGCTGTTAGCAGATGTGTAGTCACAAATGAGTCAAATTGGATTATCCACTGATTTTGATTTAGCTATTATTTAGTTACTGAGGACGACTTGTAGTAAAAGTAATCATCATTAGTTTTACGGGTCACTTGTATTCTAATCTATGTAAAACTATTTATACAAGCTTTGCATATATTAGTGTAAGTACCATTGAATATATTCTAATAATACTAATTACAGCCAGCATTTATTGAGTGCTTACTGTGTGCCAGTCACCATCACAGATGCTTTACATCTAATCTACACTCCAAATCAATGAGATGATTAGTAATATTATTCAGGACTGATGCATGGAGAGCTCAGGTAATTTATCTAAGGTTGCACAGTGAGTAACTAGTGGAACCAGAGTACTATTTTAGGTAACGCAACTCTAGGGCTTACCATCATATTGCCTATAACATTATTTAATTAAAATTTTAGAAAGTCCCAAACTAAATATCCGTAGTTTCTCCTAAGATCAAATCTAAAGAAATAGATAGATTGATAATTTGATATTTATATTGTAACTTTTCATCGTGCATAGAAGACCAGAAAAGTTTTTTAACCTACCGTCTGAAAGTTCACATCAAATTTCCATTTAATTATTTATATGGAAATAACACATTACTATATTTTTGCTGTTTCATTTTAATTACGTGGACAAATTAATAGCTTTCATGTATTTCTTGAAAAACAAAATTGTTATTCCTTGATTATCATTATCATGATGAAAACCTCTGCAGATAATTAATAAAGCATTCATGGTAACAAATATGAGAATGAAAGAAACCAGCTGGGGAAACTACTACCGTTTTCATTCAGCGATCAAAATGAAATTAAAATTTTAATGAGCCTTAAAATTATCCATTTGGCTGTAAAGGAAATAAAGCATACTTCATTTGGTATTCCTTTATGGCTGATGAACTCAGTATTATGTAGGCAAGAAAGAGTACATCCTTTGTGTTGGTATATAGATGGATGTATATAGATTCCAAGGAGAATTTCAATAGATTTTAGCTGTTCAAAAGTATGTATGAAATTGAAGAGAACCTTATGTGATGTGTGAGTCTTTCGATCTTTGGGCGATATTTCTGATCTTTAGTGACACAAAACGCTCTCACACACACACAGAAATACATACAATGAACAAACACCAGCCAAATTAAAAACACAAATTCTGAAAATTGGAATTATTTTTTTAAAGAAATTTTACATTTAAGGGGAAAATTCCACTTTAAAAATAGGAAGTATTTCAGAATTAATACATAAATTGTAATGCTTAATCTTATTCACACCATGGACTCACTGTTTCACTTTGGGTAAACAAACAAGCGCTTTGGACTTTAGTTTCCCCATCTGCAATATGAAAGCATTAGATTCAATGATGTCTAAGACCCTTACGACTTTGGGATCGATCTGTCAAAAGGCATTTTGTGGTTTCTACTGGCCGAGTTTTATTATTCCACTGTGGTATAAAGTCTCTATATTGGCATAGCTGAAATAATACTACCTAATTAATAATTGGTGTAGCAATATTATGAAGTATTTTTTTATTTGTCTCTTAGTTCATGGCCTTCTCATTAAAAATTTAAAAGTAAATAAAGCATTTTATGATAACTTCTTTAGAGGGTAATAGAGTGAGAATTAACAAGATAACAAGATAGATATATAAAGTGCCTGACACTATTCATGACATAGGTGTTCATTAAATAGAACTATTATTGTCCTTACAAGGACTACTTAGAATACTGAGGAAACTTTCTGGTTATTCTTCAAATTCTGACAAAGAATAGATGAGTCATTTCTTTACAAATTAGCTATTGATATATTCAAATGGTTGATTGTGCTCTTTAAAGTGTCTGGAAAAAGGATAATGACAATGCTTATTTCTTCCATATATTTCCTTTGCCATCCTTTCCTTCTTAATAACCATTTCACCAGCTGTTTATAAACAACATTTATTGAGGTTGGAAAAAAAATTCCAATATGGTATTTGAACTCCAAGTTTTCCTAGATTTGTTTGAATATTTGATGTGTTCGTTATGTTTATGAAACATATTGGGAGTCATGGGTGCACATATTGAACAATTTTGTAGATCAAATTTATGCCATAGGTTAGGACTCTAGTGCCTGTGTCAGTTAAACAGTAAGAGTATAGGCAGGAAATACCAATTAGTTATTTGTCTGGTTTCATTCTACTTAGAATAGTTGTTAAAAACGATTTCACTTTCATTCTCTTATTTGTTACCATGAAAGTTTTATTAATTATCTGCTGAGGTTTTCATCATGATAATAACAAGGAGTAATTAGTTTAAAAACTTTGAAGCTGCGCTTCCATTTCTTGTTTTGAAAGAAAGAAATATTAAGTATGTCTCACTGAGTTGACCTAAATTATATACTACACAGGCTACCCCACCAGATAATCCGACCTGGTCCTTCAGGGAGTTTTCAGTGAGATGAATTTATACATAATTATAGCTAAAGACTTTTACCTAGGATAGGAAGGATAGAGTCCTACAGAGGAATGCAGTGGGTACATTCTCAAGGACTCCAGGGTTTTTTGTCACTGTCTCCTCCTCTACTGTACTCCGGGCCATTCTTTCCTGAGCTTGGAGGTGGGCTTTGCTTGTGACCAAAAGTTCTGATTCATAGCAGAATGTCTATAATTTCAGCGGTGGGCAAGAGCAATTTGGGCCAAGTGAGAAGTCCAGTAAAGAGAATCCATCAGAGGTCAGTGTTGCTGGGTTTGGTAGCATTGATGGGAAGGTAGAGCTAAAAGAATGATTGAGGAAATAAGGGCTACCATCCTACATGAGCAAAATGTGTATGGTGTAATCCCCAAAAGAAACATACACATTTTTATTCCTTCTGCACACTAAAATTAATTTTGATGATTGATCATTATATTTTTAAATTTTTCATTAGAATCCTTTAAATATTCATTCTAAATGTAGCTTAAGAATGAGAAAAAAAAAGTCAGAATCATATTTCTTATTCCCAATAGAATCCATTCTAAGGCCAAACTTCATTTCCCAATAGATTTTTTTTGTGTGTGTGTGTGCCTCTTTTAACTCAGTCCTTTTGCAATGATTTGAGTTTTATGCATGGAAATCAGTGATTTTAAAAAAAAAAGTCTGTTAAATAAGTTGACCAGAGAAACATCAAGGAGTTTTAGGAGCATGGCTAGAAAATTGGATTTTAAGAGATTCTGTGTCTACGATCTTAAAAAAAGAAAGAAAGGAAGGAAGGAAGGAAGAAAGGAAGGAAGGAAGGAAGGAAGGAAGGAAGGAAGGAAGGAAGGAAGGAAGGAAGAAAGAACAGCTTAAGCAAGGTATCTGAGAAAACAGAACTTACTGGTTGGCTATATCCATCTTTACAAAACCACAAATACTGGCAGACCATATAAAAGCCTTCAGGATTATCTTATATTTAATTTTAAAAAAATTATTGGCTTTGCCCTTTCAGGAAAGTTTTATAATTTTCTGCTTTTCCTGATAATCTGTATGACTGTTGTACCATTCGCGTGCTGAGGAACGTCATAACACTGTTAACAGTGATTTTCCTGTTGTTTTTTTTTCTTTTCTGCAAATGTTTCATCAACTTCCCTCCAAGGTTTTATTTCCTTGTGGTCAAAGTTAGTACAAGCTCTTGTATCTGAAAATCCATATTTAGTTTGCTATCTATAACGATTAATAAATGATTTCCTTTATCAGCCATTAGTCCCTACGTCATTAATCAAGAAAGGCTAGCTATTCTGTTTGTTCTTCAACATGACATACATGATGAGTACACATAAGAGCAGGAAAGAAGAAAGCATTTCTTTGATGGAATGAGAAAAACAGTGTAGATGTACAAGACCATTTCAAAATGATTTCTGAGCCTAGACATTACAAATTGTTTCCACACAGTTTATATAACACACGTAGAAGGAAATACAACAAATAACTTCTTAGCATTTTTTCCTGTTAGGCACTGTGTAAGAGTTAAGAATTTGGGGTACTTTATCTCATTTCATTTTTAGCCAACCCACATCGAACAGCAGGGAAATTTATAGGTAAATTATCATAATGAAATGTATGTTGATCTTCTCTCTGTTTCCTTCTTCTTTTGGGTGTTTCTCTGCAGGGCATCCAGTGTTTATCCACCTTTTCCTTATCGTAGGCTTAGAGGCCCATTTGGCATGCATAGTTCAACCAGGTTTCCCTTGAAGTCCTGGATGCATCTCTTTAACATAAATTTAAAGCTATTATACATTAAGCAACCTGAAAGCATGGTCATGCAATTTTCCAGCATAAAGTTAAGATCAGGGAAGTGTCCATTAATGGGGAACAAAATGAGACATTTGCCTGCCAAATACCATAACCTGGATCTTCTCCAAAGGGCTTTATTGTTTACTTTGCAATATCCATTTCTCAGCATGTCAGACACATTCCTTAACTAGAGACTATACTCTTTGAAGGCAGGAATAGTGTATGTTTTTCCTTTGCACATGCCACAGTGTGCTGTGGAAAGTATTCTCAATAAATATTTTAATTGTGTATTCATTAATTGATGAGTGATTAAAATAAGTTAAAATTAATTTCAAAGTCATAAAAATGTTAATTTTTGAATGTGGGCTGTTTGAGTTGCTTCTGTTCTTCTTGGTGGTGAGGATATTGAATTGAATATATTCATGAAACAGCTATTAATTAAGCAGCTCTTTTATTGCAGGCATGTGCTGGGAACTAGAGATACAGTGAAGTATTAGAGATACACCAGTGTACAAGAAATGGTTCCTGCCCTCATGGAACATATCCTCAGTTTTAAAAAGTTTTAAAGTAAGGCAACACTAAAGAGTAACCCAGTCCAATAATCACATTATTTTAACACTTAAAGTTTATTACCGTGTTTCCCCGAAAATAAGACTTAGCAGGACAATCAGCTGTAATGCATCTTTGGAGCAAAAATTAACATAAGACCCAGTCATACTATATTATATTATATTATATTATGTTTATTATATTATATTATATTATATTATATTATATTTATTATATTATATTATATTATATTATATTATATTATATTATACCTGGTATTATATTATATTAATTACATTATGTTACATTATATTATACCCAGTCTTATATTATAGTAAAATAAGACCGGGTCTTATATTAATTTTTGCTCCAAAAGACACATTAGAGCTGGTCTGGCTACGTCTTATTTTCAGGGAAACACAGTAGCATCTTTGTCTTTCAGGCTTTCTCTTTTTAAAATTTCCATATTTTAAGATTAGTATTAGTATTAAATATATCTAAATTAGATATCCAATACATATTTATTTATCTGCATAAGATTTAAAATCACTTTCCCTTTCTGAAACTATTAATATTACTTTCCTGTAGAGATTTAATACCCTGTTTGTACAGTATAGTGAGACATCAGGGCTATCTGACATTATAAATTCTGTTTGATACTTGCAATTCCTTATCTGAACATGTATTATAGGTGTGTTTTTTGTTGAGAAATCAGTCTTGATTGGGGAAGGGCATCTTACTTTTTGATCTAAAGAATTGTGTTAGTATTTTCTTCTCCACAGCAATCATTTTGGATAGAAAGAAGGACTTGTGCTTGTTGATGTAACTCTATCCTTTTTCTTTCTTAATATAATCTGCTGTCCCTCCCCCCCCAATGACCTATGTTCACTAACTGTAAATGAGATAATGCCCAAGAAAGAACTTTCAAACTGTGAAATGATGTGTTTGCTGGCTTTCATTCATTTCATATTAAGCCTTCTGTAAGTCTGGACTAAGTGTACAAGATTGCGATACACATGCATTGTATAATCACATTTTGGTCAAATATTTATATGAAAGAGAGAGAGAGGGACAGAGAGAGAGAGAGAGAGAGACAGAGACAGAGACAGAGACAGAGACAGAGACAGAGACAGAGAATATGAATGTGAGGCCATAAGAAAGCAATGGTCTAACAGCTATTATCCTAGGTAGTTGAATTAGAAAAGACTTTTATTTTCTTCTTTATATTTTTCTGTTTTCTAATGTATTTTAACCAAAACAATATAAAGAAGAAAATAAATTAACTGCCAGACGTTTCTGTCTTTGAAGTCTCTGTAAACTCAAGTAGTTACACCTGTCCAGATAGGTGGGCACCTGCATTAGGAATGTCCTGCATAAAAGAAAAAAAAATTCCATTTGAATAATATTGTATGTTTATCTCTCTGTCAGCATTTTAAAATGCAAATACTCTGGGCAAGGGTCGTTAAGCCACAAATTCCTTTTAGTGGATCATATTTTCAGATTATGTTTTTAGTAATGCAAAAATATTGATTGGAAGTTTATGTGAAATAAGATACTTAAATGCTTCTAGTTATTAATTAGCTGTCACCTTGGAAAAGACCCTAAAATTCTCTGCCTTAGTTTCTTCCTTGTATGTGTAAAATGAATACGATTCTCTCAAGCTCTAAAAGTTAGTAATTCTATGTTTGTCCCAAAGTGTTTAAGATGTAATTCTTTTCCATACTCTATTTACTATTAACCATCTATTTCTGCATATCCACATCTGAAGCCTCCTGACCAGGTCCTTTGGGGTGGGTGGGAATCGGGGGAGAGAGATGGAAAAGACCAAACGAAATTACATTTCTAGTATATTCCTTGGGGGGAACTTTACAGCTACTTCACAACCACCATTAGAAGCAGCGTTATTTTCCCATTGGAAAAAAGAAACCTGAGAATCAGGGAATTAGTAAATTATCAAAGTTAATATGACTAACCAGTAGCTGAATTAGGAATGGAACCCTGATATGCTGGTAGCTAAATGCCTGACTTTTCTGTCACACTAGGTTACCTCTCAGAAAAAACAAAACAAAACACATAACATCAAGGATTGGGGCAGGAAACTGCTTCCAAGCCAATTTTCTTTCCTTGCTGCTGGGCTGTGTGTCACTTTGAAAATGCCAGCCTGCATTCCTGCATTTTCTGTGGATGCTTTGATAGCTGACTGTATAGCCGGTAATTTTCAAGCTACTATTGTTTTGTCATTCAATTCCTTTAGTTCGCTGAGGGAAATACCAAGTAGGGTGTCCACAGACTGATGTCCAAAAACTAGAACCTAAGAGATAGAGGATAATTAAGTGCCTGGACACTTCTAGGAGAAAAGGCTGCTGGAGTTCAGAATTGGGGTGTTTAGTGACCAGGAACATAAAAGATTTCTTTCCTGAGAAGCTTTTCCTTTGTATTTCTCCCAACCCTAGAGGTTTAGCAAACATGAACTTGCCAAGGCAAAGCTGACAGCTTAATACAAGCACAGTATTTGTATTGTTCTGAAAGCTGTGGATTTAGGTGTTGGTTTTGTTTTCTGTGATTGCAAGCAACAGAGACTGATGACCCTGGCTACTGAAAGGAAATTGAAATTTATTGTAAGGTGTGTGTGTGTGTGTGTGTGTGTGTGTGTGTGTGTGTGTGTGTATTGGGGTGGAAGGCTCAGCAAGAAGCTGGAGAGCCAACTTCTTAGGGACACCCACAAATCATGGAGGCTCTAGAGTGGTCAGCCACAAGAAGTGCAATGACAGTCCCATAGCAGGAACAATTTGGTCAGTAGCAGCATAGCACCTTCACTGTCCCTAAAGAAATACTCCCAACAGTCTCCAGATCTTTGTACCCTTCACCACTCAAGACTCAAAGTCTCAAAGAGTGTCCGATTGATGAAATTTAAACAGTAAACGGAGAACAGATTAGTCCCTTAGTTGCATGTGTGTGTGTGTGCGCGCATCTGACTATACCTTCATTATGAGGCTTAATTTCCCTCTTGTTTTTCTGTTGAATTAAAATTTAAAAAAAAATTATTTTTATTTGATCTTTACAAAAAAGACTTTTAGAAAATGTCAAAGAGAAATTCATAGCTTTTTTTTTTTCCCCTGCAGGCTGCCGCAGGTACAAATCCCTAGTGCTTTATTTTGGAATTATCTGAACCTAGTCAAGCTGACTCAGGTCTCCATACAGGTAGATGTAATTAGGTAGATACAACTATGACTTCAGAATGACTAGATTTGATTTTGGTTAAGTGGAACAGTGACATCTAGTGCCTGAAAAATTATGTCACCAGATCAAAAAGGAGATAAGAATAGACAGGCTTTTAGGTTGATGGAAGATGGTTGAGGGATCCTTAGTTATATCTGCAGAGATTGATCTCTCACAAGGTTTCTTCTTCATTCCCATGGGCACCACATTAGCGACTGCAACTCCTTCTTGCCTGTTCTCCTTAATTCTGGGCTCACCACGTTCCAATATGTTACTCCTCGATTTACAATTCTTCAAGGAATCCTTATATTATATTTGCTCCTTTTCCCTACCAATCTTATTTCCCAGAACACAAGCTTGGTTTTTGTCAGAATTGATTTCTTCACTTAAAAAAAAAAATCAGGTTATTCCTACTTCCTCAAGTTGATTTATATTCCTTTTGCCTGGAAGATTCTTCTCACTGTGTTTCGTCCAATATTATTTATCTTTCAAGTTTCATTTCTGTTTTGAATTAATTGCTATTGTCTTTTATAGGATGTTTGGTCTCATCACTTAGATTGTAAATTCCTTGAGTTCAGGGAATTCCTATACTTCTAGACACCCTTTGCAAATTGTTTGAGCATGTCGGTCAATGGTTAATACATTTTTCATAGGTTCCTTTGGAAATTACGGTTTTCTGTAATTTTTGTAGTTTATTTTGTTAAATTTTGATAGTTTTTTTGTAATTGTTATTTTTATATTTTGATAGGTTCAATGTAATTTTATTTTCTCTATTGCAATAAAGTGAGTATTCCATGGGGCAAAGAAAAAGGCCATATGACCTTGATGTTTATTGAAAATGTCATTTAGATAGAGAAATTCTAATAATTTACTTAATGTTTCATCTGATATATATATATATAGGTACATCTAATATACATATAAATATTAGGTAATAAATTGATTGCCCATAAAAGATACAACTAGAAGAAATTATTTGAGTTAATTAACATAGTTCTTTATTTACAGCTGGGGACATGCAGGCATAGATTAATTGAATTTTATATATATATATATATATATATATATTTATTATAGTATATATACATGTACTGAGAATATATCCCAGAAAAGTTAAAATGACCACTAACAAAAAATGAAGCTTGTTTGGGTCCTGAATAGAATATACTAACTGAAAAGAAACAAAACAAAACAAAATAAAACAAAAAAAACTGTATGCAAAGCAAAACAAAATATATCTGTAGTCATGAGATAACAATGATGTGTTTTGTATTTATACATGTATAATTTACAGATTAAAATGATTTCTTTCATTTGATCCTTATGCTCTCACTGTAAAGTAAATAACTTTATCCCAATTTTATATACACTTATTCTAATCGTATATGTCTGCCACTCTGTTAGGTGCTGGAAATATAAAGGTAAGCATTGCTTGGTTCCCTAGCTTTGAAGGTGTTTTTTCCCCCCATTTGTTCTAGTAGATGAAACTGAAGCTGAAGATTGTCATAAGCCAGAATCACACAATAATAGGCAGAGATACAGCAGGAAAACAGAAATCTTCATTCTCAAACTTCAGAATTATTTCTCTATTATTTTGCTACTTTTGCTTCAAGTTATTTTGGAAACGAGGTATCTAATGACAACACCTGTAAACTTACAAAGAAAGAACAGCATCATTCATCAGGAAATTATTGGGTTATTTAATTTGCTGAAACAGAATAGCCACACAATGTAACTTAGCTTTATCACTCTTAAATTCAAACTAATGTATGCAATGTTTATTGGTAGATAGGTTATCATTTCCCCCAAGAAACAGAATTTGTAGTTTAGTCAACACTGTTCTGGTTGTGAAGTAAAGTTTTCTGCTTTGTAGGGTAAATTGTTCCTCTGTTTTCCCCTACTCCATATTACCATTCCTTCCCAAGATTGTATATTTTGTAAACTAAGCAATTGTTTTGTATCCCGTACTATTGTTTTTGCTTATTTCCTTTCAATGTTCCTTGTATATATTATACTCTTTATACAGTACCACTCAATGCTACTCAATGTTTTGTGCTCTGTGTACTTGAAGATAATTAACATTACCTATTTTTCTATTGACAAAAACTGAGCTTGCATTTTGGAAAATACAACATCAAGAAGCAGAGAAAAATTTGCAAAAGTAGAGATTCAAAAGGGAACTACCTACTTTAAGGTAATAATTGCAACACTTTTGGATCCCTAAATTTTCTGATACTGTGGATGTTAAAAAGCTGCTACTTACTTAAAAGAGAAGTGATTTCACAGCTTAAAGGTCCAGTAACTTGAGTGAAAAATAACGAATGGGTTATGCAATCAAAATTCTTTGCTATAATTAACATGGGGAAATTTTTCTTCTAAACAACTCATTATTATTAGATTAAAATTGTAAAATGTGAATTTTTGAATGCACTGTAGCAAATTTAGTGAGTATATGCAGAGAATTCCTGATTCAGCATAAAGACGGAAACTGCGAAGTTCATGTGGCATGTTAGGAGATAAGATGCACTCCAGATATTGATGATGAGTTGAGCCAAGTTTCATAAAGGATGAGTCAGTTTTCTTTGAACCAGGAGTGGCTGAGTAAGCAACTAAACCTGTTAGTTGGTTTGTTGGTTGGTTCCTGTCCAAGCATCTCTACAGCAACTGTGGCAAAGCAAAAGTTGTGGGTTTTTTTTTTTGTTTTTTTGTTTTGTTTGTTTTTTTTTTTTTTGCAGGTGTCTTCCTTTCACATGGAAATCAACGTAAGAAAACTCCCTCGGTGGAAATAGAAACAACTAGTTCACCAACTTGCAGCTTCCTCTTGCAGCCATTTTGTGCTCTTAACTCAGTCCGAATGACTTCTTGAAACTATAATACTTTATGGCTAAAGTTGCTTATTGTAGCATTTAACATCTTTCCTTATATTTTTCTAGAGTTGTCTTCTTTATGACAGTGAAAAATGCAGGTGTTTGATTTGCCCCTCTGCCCAGGTTGCCTGGCTCTCTTGGAAGTAGGGGACACTCAGTAGATACAGATGAAATGAAATAAAAAAGCAAGTAGGATTTCCCTATCCCAAACCAAACATTTTGAGTTGCAAATCCACAAGGGTTGTGGGGGTGGGGTGGGGGTGGTGGTGTTTGGGGTGTGAGGTACTGGTTACATAAAACCCAGCAGTGAAGTTTTAGTCTTAGGCTCAGAGTACCTCAAGGTAGGAGGGAGTTAGATGCTTCAGATTTAAAGGGTAATGAAAGGAATTAGATGAGAGATTACAGCTTTTTTTTCAGTCTCACCATCCCCCTTATTTCTGAATAAGGTTTCTGAATATTTCTGAATATTTTCCAAATATTGTGGTAGGGTGAGGGGGTTACTTAGAATATCACAAATTTATTTTAATGTAACAAACATTAAGTGATGATTGTAAAAACACACTTTACTTGGCACTATGAAATCAACCAAATGACAAAAAGGTTAGCCTTTACAGCAGTAGCCATATTTTATCTATAGTATATTTTTAGTGTGTGTATGTGTACATATATATATATATATATATATATATATATATACATACATGCATATACATATTTAATGGAGAGAGAATATGTGAATATTTCTCTTTACTTATATCAGGGCTAAAAGTTAGCTGTAAACATACAGTTTAAGGGCAATGAAGAGAAAGTAATTCTTACCAAGGGGTTGTTCCACCAAGTAACTGTTCCACCATAAGGTTGATGAAAATCCTCTCTTCTCTGAAATTACATCTCAGCTATAGTATAAACATTTAGCACTACACAAGTATAATTTGAAGTCTTACTTTTTTGACAGAGTGATTTTGAAGAGGGAGGTCAGTAGGATTGGGAAGGGAAGTCAGTGGGGGAATGCTACATATAAAACAAGTGATTACTTCAGTGGTTAGTATTGTTTTAAATAGTCGAACCCTTATTATAATGCCTACTTTGTGCCAAGGAATAATTTTAGATATATGTATGACTAGCCTGCTTTTCAAAAAATGAATTTTCATATGAAATTGCATTACGTTAGGAAGAGTTAGCCTGAGCCGCATGGTGTGGACTTTGCCTGCATTTCTACGTTCTAACTACCATCCTGACCCTTCTCTCCATGGCCACAGCTGTCGCCGTGGATCTTTTTCTCATTGGGCTATTGCAATAGCCTTCTAGTTGATTTCTTTCCTTTCAGTTGGGTCCTCTAATCCAAGGTACATACTGCTGCTAAACTCAGGTTTCTTAAACATTATTTTAGTCATTTTGTTTCATGCCTTCGTGAACCTCTCAATTGTCCCCATTTCCTTCTCCATTAAAGATGAAATCCTAACTGCTCCAAGGCTTTCCACATTGTGGTCCCAAATCTTGTGCTGCTTCATTTAATGACATTCCTGAATATATATAACACCTGTGCTGCATATTAAAGTTGGCACGCTGATGGTCAGGTGCCAAATTCAGCCGGCAAATTTGTTTGATTACATGTTTACTTTAAAAATATAAATTTCCAACATTGTAGAAGGATATTCCCCATAAAAATCCAGATTTTTAGTTCTCATGTAAAATTGGATGATCTGACTTTTGTCTGTAGTCAGTGTCATCCAAGTCTCATTGTTGTTGACGAATCCGGCTCCTTTTCTCCCTCCCTCCTCTGATTCTTCAGTGGAAGCTTCCTATGGGACTTATAGTCCATCTTTGGTTAGTCCCTTGCTTATCTTACTACAGGATTATAATCTCATTTGGGAATGGAGGGTATATTTCTCAGTGCACCTTATCACACCATGGACACAAATTTTGCTCATAGAAAATGCTTACAAATTTCTTATTGAATACTATTGTCTCTGTGCTCCTGGCAAACTCGGTTTGCAATCATGATTGTTGACTATTTCATCTCATTCTATATCCCATGTTCAATAAAAATCCAGAACATACGAACATTGGTGCCTCTCACTCCCTTTGCAATTTGGTGTTATAGAATGTGGACTTCAAAATAACATATGCCGTTCTATTCCCTGTCCTACTTGCTCTGAGCCCCAAAAGACAGGGTGCCACCTAGGTGATTATTTATGGTATCATCATGGCCAAGTGTGGTAATTGGATAAATATTTTATGGGGAAAAATAGAAAAGTTTAAGGATAAGACTTGTATTTATAGGGAGGACCTTTGTGAGACAAACTTTATATGGGATACTTGGGGATTACCAGTACAGTAATCTCCCCTTTTCTACAAGGGATATGTTCTAAGACTGCCTCCCCCCGTCCCCCCGCCATGTAGATGCCAGAAACAGTGGATAATACCAAGCATTATATATACTCTGTTTTTTCTATCTATACATACCTATGATAAAGTTTAATTTATAAATTAGGCAGAGTAAGAGATAAACGATAACTAATGATAAAATAGAATGATTGTAACAATATATTATGATAAAAATTAAGTGACTGTGGTCTCTTTCTCTCTCAAAATACTTTACTGCACTGTACTCACCCTTCTTGTGATGATGTGAAATGGTACGGTGCCCATGTGATGAGATGAAGCGAGAGAATGACATAGACATTGTGATGTAGTGTTAGGCTACTGTTGACCTTCAGATGATACGTAGGAGGAGGATCATGAAGCCATGACGATGTCTGTGATTGGATGTCAGGAACAGAAGATGTTGACAGTTGGGGAAATTTAATATTTTTGGACCATGGTTGACTGCAGATCACTGAAACCACCAATAAGGGGGGACTGTGGTACTTAGTGTATTGTTTGGCAAATAGTCAATACCATAATGACCACTTAAAATATAAAATAATATTGTAAAATTTAGTAGCTGAGTGTTTAAAATGGAGTTAGCATCTTGGGATGAATATCAAAGCCTTTTTTATTCAGTGCGATTTGAAAACATTAAAATGAAACATTAACACTGGGATTTTGAAATGGATGGGAGAAGAAGGTATTGTTTTATTTCACAATATAACAAAAGCATATTCTGAATTTGCTATCTGCTCATGAAACAAATCTATTTTATGGATTTGAGTAAGAAGAAGTGAAGATAATTTCCAACAATGTATTGGTGTAGGCAAGAAAAAGGAATGGAAACAGGTCAGGAAGTACATTGACCTTACAAGGCATGTCTCTGAAATTGGATTAATTAATTACCTTTGCATATTTGCTCCTCCCTCCCTCCTTTCGTCTCCGCCTCCCTCCCTCCCTCTCTCCCTCCCTCTCTCCCTCCCTCCCTTCCTTCCCTTCCTTCCTTCCTTCCTTCCTTCCTTCCTTCCTTCCTTCCTTCCTTCCTTCCTTCCTTTTTCCATCACTTTCTTGCTTCCTTCCTCAATCCCCCTACTTCCCTAAATTATTCTACAGTGAGCTATGAAAGGAGTTCTAAAGGAGTAACAAGAATTACAGGTTTTTAACTATCATCAAGGGATTTTACAGATCATTTCCATCCCTTCATGTTATACATGAGGATGGATGGCTTCACTGATTAGCTGTTCTCTAAACAGTAATTGTGTTTCACTTGCCTTTTCTAATTCAAATGCTAATGTCAATAATTGAAAAATGAAAAATGTCAGATTATTTAACCCCTATAATAGATTGTTATGCCACCAGTGATTTACTGATGGGCAATATTTCTAGGTACGTGTCATGTAGACTATTGGAAAATTGTTGTTTATAGATCAAATAGTAATCATTACTGAAAGCTTCTCTTTGCTCTCCATGCATGACTTTCTGTGACAGCAACTCAGATAAGAGTCACTTCACTATTTACTGTGCAACATATTTTCTGTACAAACTTAAAAAAAACCTTGCCCCTGTCAATTTGAAGATTCAATGTACAGAAAGATATATTTAGTTCCAAGTTACAAAAAGATACCAGGATAGGTTTTTTGAGCTACCAAAGAGATTACTTATAAAATTGATACCATCTAACAAGTTTCTCTAGCAATGAAATTTCAATCCATAAAAAAATAGAACGGCATTTTCCATTAATATAAAAATCCACATTTAGAATTCTAAACTCATTGTTTGCTCTCTTATTATTGCTACTTCTGATTTCCAGTAAACCTGCAATATGAAACAAAGGTGGGGAAAAGCAAAGGAGGTCATATTTTGGGTCTATAATTGCAAAGTTGGGAACAAATCAATATTTTGACATTGTAATATGAAATTAGAAGGGATACATACAAATGAGAATAGAACCCTACACAGACATCTCAGGAAAACAAGTAAGAGAGATGAAATTTGTTACAAAAATATTATGAAAGCACAAAAATACAAATAGAATTTATCTACAATTCGCAGATGAAATATATTAATGGAGTGAGTGGCTAGCGTCACTAAGACCGTTATCAGCAGCAGTTATTGATTATATAAATGAAACTGTACATAATGTGGTTTCATCTTACAAGTCTTGCAACCCAGGTGGAGGTAACACATACATAAATAACACAAGAAATAATTATTTCTAAGCCAAGCAAATGAGTCTGTAGTCTTTCTTTCCTAGACTATGCCTTGCTCCAACCTAAATAATTTTTTCATCTAATAGCAATATGAAAATATTAATTGATTTTGTTTTCCTGAAGATTTTGTTTCCTGAATATCAGTGGCCAGCTGAGATAGTTTTTTTAAATCTCTCTTTAAAACTTTAGTTTATTTTACACTGTCTTGGAAGATGTTAAACAATTTCAGAAAAACAGTTCAGTTTTCAAAGGAAGAAATAGCAGAAATAGCAGTCTAAAATATACAAACTAAATTGGTTGGCTCATAAGACAGGGATTGCAATGTTTTTTTTGTTTTTGTTTTTTGTTTGGTTTTTCAGTTAAAATTTATTGGGGTAACAATGGTTAGTAAAATTACATAGGTTTCAAGTGTACAATTCAGTACTACATCATTTATATATCACATTGTGTGTTCACCACCCACAGTCAGTTCTCCTTCCATTACCATATATTTGACCCCATTTTATACATTTGAATTCTTGAGAATTAGCTGTGCTCAGTTTTTCTGAGCAGTTGCTCTAGTCTTAACAGAAACTAAGAAAGCAACAGGGTTGTTTGAGATTATTACATAGTACCTTCAACTCTTATTCACATACAGCTATCAAATTTTAATAAATTTCTCTTTATGATGTTATTGCTAAGGAGTTTCTTGCATTTTTGAGGGTCAGTTCCTAATATTTGGGGATTATTATAATTCAGTTATAAAAACTTTTTTTTTCTGGGACTGAAACTTGGTATACAAAGTCTTTGTCAGAAATAAAAGCATTACATAAAATTTCCATACATGTCACTAACCTCACATCATTAAAAATTATTTTATGAAACACTAAAACCATATCCTTAGAACATATTCAGATGTGACTTATAGTTACATGTTTCTTGTTTCCTTGTTGTTACTTGTGTATGACAAATGTGTTCACCTACTTTTTAGAAAATCAGATTTTTGATTGTATCATTGAGACTGCATTGTTAAATTAATTTTAATATCAAAACATTGATGTTTATTTGCAAATAGTTAAGTATAGAACTATAACATATAAGTATAGCATATACAGTTCAGTACAAAGTTGAGTGTAAGGGAGTAACATATTTTATGTAATCAAATATGTTTTATAACATGCACACACTTTTGTTTATACATAAATATGTGTGTGTGTCGGTATCATTTAGTCAGATTTTCCTCTTACTGTTTCATTGTCATTATCTACATTAGTGAAAACAAAGTATGTTTTAGCTCATTTTTGAACTAATGAAGCATTTGAGAACTAGGAGTTTTAGAAAGAATATTTAAAATAAGCATTTTTAAGCCAATATTTATATTGAATATAAGAAGAGTTTAAAAGAAAAAAGTTTGTAAACTGTATATCTAAACTATTGTTTAGTCTCAATTACAATTTAATATGGAAGTGTGGGTTATATGCTTTCTTTTCCATCATGAGATATTCTATATTCCTCCAGGAGCCAAATTTCTTTTAGAACTTGTACGAAAATAGGAATGGATTAGCTATCCCTATATTTTAAACAAGACAAATGTTAAAGACCTACATGTATCAAAATGTATCAAAGACCTACATGTAAGACATGAAACAATAAAATACATAAAAGAAAGTATAAATACTAAACTTATGGACCTTGGTCTTAGAGAGGATTTTATGAATTTGACCTCAAAGACAGGGAAGTATTATAAAAACAAAAATAAATGAATGGCACTCTATCAAACTATAAAGCTTCTGCACAGCAAAAGAAAGCATCAACAAAATCAAAAGGCAACCAACAAAATAGTAGAGCAACACCTCTGATAAAGGGTTAATATCCCAAAAATATAAAGAACTCATACAACTCAACAAGAACAACAAAAAATTCAATTAAAAAATGGACAGAGGACCTGAACAGATACTTCTCCCAAGAAGACGTAAAAATGGCCAGCAGATAGACGGAAAGATGTTCAACTTCATGAGCCATTAGGGAAATGCAAATCAAAACCACAATGATATACTACCTCACCCCTGTTAGAATGGCTATCATCAAGACAAGTAATAATGAGTGTTGGAGAGACTGTGGAGAAAAAAGAACTCTCATACTCTGCTGGTGGGAATGTAAATTAGTACAGCCACTATGGAAAACAGTATGGAGGTTCCTCAAAAAATTAAGAATAGAGTTACCATATGACCCAGCAATACCTCTTCTAGTATCTATAAAAAAAATATAAATAAAAATAAATAAATAAACACTATGTTTATTGCAGCATTATTTATAGTGGCCAAGACATGGAAAACAACCAAAGTGTCCTTTGATAGATGATTGGATAGAGAAAATGTACATATATAAAATGGAATATTACTCGGCCATAAAAAAGAGGAAATACTGCCATTTGCGACAACGTAGATGGCTCGAGAATATTATGGTAAGCAGAATACATCAGACAGAAAAATTTAAGAACCATATGGTTTCACTCATGTGAGATAAAACTAAAAGCAAAAAATGAACAAGACAGACAAACAAACAAAAACTCACAAACGTAGGCAACAGTACGGTGGTTACCAGAGGAAAGGAGTTGTAGGGGAGGTAGAAAAGGGTAAAGGGGGTCAATTAAATATATGGTGATGGAAGGAGAATTGACTCTGGGTGGTGAACACACAATGCAATATACAGGTAATATATTATAGAATTGTATACTTAAAACCTATATAATTTTATAAACCAATGTCACGCCAATAGATTTAATAAAAAGAAAAAGAATCCTAGAAAGAACCCTGACTAACCAATGTCAGTCAAGCAACTATAAAACAGACAAAAAATACTGGCTGCTCTATGAGTTTATTTGCTGAAATTGAATGCAAGGCATAGTATGTTTTAAGATCAGCAGGAGTTAACAGCTTTTATAAATAACAGATAGCCAGGATTCTTTATAATAATTATGTGTATAACTTTGATAAAACAATGTGAATGCAATTAAATTTACAGCTCTCATGAATCCATACTGGACTCTGTTCTGCCCCACCACACAGAGTTGTGTGCCAACCTCTACTCTCAAATTACCCATGTAAACTAGCTGGATGATTGCAATGCAGTTAGACTAATGAGAATCAAGATAATTGAAAAACAAAGAAACAAACAAACTGGTAACTCCTTACTGGTTTTATTTGCATAATAATAAAAGCAATTGCATGTCAGATATATTTTTTCTTTTACTTCCAGGTTTTCTCAGCTAATATTTAAAAGGAGTAGGCTAAAATAATATTTACTTCATTTAAAAATGGCATCTAATTTTAAAAACATATATTTTCTTGCTCTGAAATTGAATTTGTTGAGTTTTCCATTCTTGGGTGACAGAATACTTATTTATAAAACTAGAGCCACAAAAAAGAAGTAAGATTAATATGATCAATTATTTTACTTTCATACTTCAAAGCATTGAGTACAGTGTATTCAATGAATAATCTAATCTGCAAAACAGATCTATTTGAAGAAGCAGTAAAGTACAAGAAATAAAAAGAACTCTCAAGCTCTATATTCTTTTTATATAAATTATACCATGTTATGTCATATCATATGAATTAATCCCCAAAGAGAAACAGACTGTGAGCAGACCACCTTCTATGTTAAGTGGTCATTTGTTAAAGGGGCAATAAAGATGACAAAATTGAGCTAATCAATGATCAGATAAATGCTATCTATTTCTTTGCAAACCACAGATACAGAGTTGGAAAGAAAAAAAAACTTTTTTATTGTGCATTTATTATGTGATATATGCTATCGTAAATGTTTTTTTGAATATTAATTCATTTAATTTTCATAAGACATTTTTAGGTAGCAACTATTATCATCCTTAGCTGGAGGTAATAGAGATGGGATGTCAACCTTGATAGCTGGGCACCAGACTCTCCTCTTAATCTGTACACTATGCTGCCTCTGTGGAATATTAGCTGAAAGTGGAATTCAATGGCTTCTAAAATTAGCAGCAATGTTTCTAAGTGCATTAACAATTTCCTAGCATCAAACCCCAAAGTGTTTAGAATTATTATTTGTAGGGCTTTGACTTTCTTAGCATTAATGTTTTCTTTCACTGGCAAAGGATCTTCTAATAAGCAGTATAATATTCAGAGACTTGGGGGAGGCCAATTCTGAATCTAGTTAAACAACCCATGTTATAGCATCCCACCTGAACCCTGTGACAAGATTTTCAAGTCCTTACTAGTAGATGTTTGAAAAGGGATTTTGTTGCTTCTTAAAATATGATAAATAATGTTACCTAGAGTACCTCCGTTTTGAAATTGATATGTCTAAATTCTCATCCTCACTAGTACTGAGTGCTTTATATAAGAAATCTCATATCAATGAAAATGTACTTTTGAAAAAAGGATATTAATGTTCTTTCAAAATTAAAATTTAATCTGAAGTTCTTAGAGACTATTTGTTTATATCAATTGCATTTTGAAAAGAAAAAAAAGTTATAAAGCATAGGATCTTTGACCTGAAAGAAACTTTAGAAATCAAAGTCTCACTATAAACCGTAATTGTGTTTCTGGCTGCCAAACATCCATTCTTTCCTGTGTTAATAATACTCTGGTTTTCTAAGGGAATCTTCTGCTCCCCACTCTCAGTCCTTGTGACTGGGTGGCACTGATCATGCTCTGAACCCCTTGATTTGATATAGTTCTGGTCAATCAAAATAATTCTGGTCATGACCGATTCCGATCACATGATAGTTCAGTTTTAGAACTGTTACTACTAGAAAAGTGAAGCTCTATCTTAACTTGAATGTTGGTGAAGATTAGATATTAGCTTCAAACTGTTGGTATCTGTCTTGTCAACCTCAGTATGACAGAGTTTACTTGAATAAAGCCAACATTTTGGAAAGCAGAGCCAAAAGTGGGAAAGACACCAATTCTGGCGGAAGCTGTCTGAGCACCATAATAGAGCGCTATAAAGTCCACTGAAAACAGTAACTTCTACAGTATTTATTTCTGTTTAAGCACTTCAAACTATAGGGGCATTGTGCCCTGTGACAAAACCAATGCCATTTTCAGCATCAATATATTTTAGAAATTTTATTATATTGAACATAGATTTGCTTCCCTTCTTTCTCATTTGATTGTATCTCTTCCTTCTGGTAATAAGCAAAATAAGTCCAATATCTTATAGGGAAGCCCATCAAATACGTATAGTATCTATCTTCTAAGTCTTTTATAGGTAAAAGAGCTATGGATAAAAAGATTATAAATAAATGTATCTTTAAGTCTTTCAGTTAAATAATCCAAAACAAAAACAAAAAAAGCCTGTGAGATATGTACTTTCTTTTAATAACAATGAACTTCATCAGTTATCCATTAATAATCCTGTTTTAAAGACAGAGAAAAATACTGCTAATTAGCTGGGTTAAGCAGTGAGTTGTTAGATGCACAGACCCCAGCTTCACAATCAAGGTTGATCATGTTATTTGAAGGGTGAAAAATCCCACCTGCTCAATATTATCTCCTGAAAGTCATATCAATTCAAGTCAAGGGTTAAGTGAATATCCCCTGAAGGATCTAGTTAAACTTAAAATATTTCTTTTAAGGTAAATAGATCATATCCCATTAACAGCAATTAATTTAATACCAGAAATTGACAAAAGGGAATAGAGTTAAAAATGTTTTTAAGAAAACGGATATAGAGAGGATTATCAAACATCAGATGATGTTCGAAGGGAATTTTTGGTGGGAATTATATGGGGCCCCCTTTAAAGTGCAGCTATTTGATTATGGGATGGTGATGATAACAGTACTAAGATGATAAGCTGATCCTCATTTGCTTCTAGTGGAGGGGCCTTGGTTTATCTTCAAATGCATGCTGTGCACGTGTGTGTATAAATGTATACATACAATGATTTCACCTAGATTTGTCCTTTACTCTAAAGGAATGTTGGCATTGAATAAATGGCAATCTGGGTCTAATTGTTTGTAACCCCTGAATCAACCTAAACCTATAAAGGAAATTTTAAAATATCTGTGTCCTACTGAATTAATAAAAGCAATTCTAACTTAATTTTTTTTCAGAGGCAATTGTGCAATATTAGATATGCTATATTAGTAGTAGTGATAAAAACAGCAATTTAAAGATGTGTCTATGTGTTTGTTTTCTATTGTTGCTGTAATAAATTAACACAAATGTGATGGTTTAAATAAGACATTCGTTTTCTTACAGCTTTGTAGGTCAGAAATCTGACATGGGTCTCTCTAGGCTAAAATCAGGCTTCGGCAGGGCTATGTTCCTTTTAGAGGCGCTGAGCGGAAATTCATTTTCTTGACTTTTCCAGCTTCTAGAGGCTAACTGCGTTTCTTGGCTCATGGCCTCCTTCTTCCATCTTTGAAGCCAGTGATAATGGATGAAATCCTTTTCTTCCTGACCCTTCCTCTACTTTTAAGGACTCAATACTTAGATTGGACCCACTCGGATAATTCAGAATAATCTCCCCATCTCAAGGTCAGTTGATTAGTAATCTTAATTGTATCTGCAACCTTAATTCTCCTTTTCCATGTAAGATAACATATTTACAAGTTCCAGGAATTAGGGCATGGACCTCTTAGGAAAGCCAATATTCTGTTTACCACAGTCTATTATATAGGATGTTCTATTAAGAAACACACTAGAGATAACTAGGAACAATAGAGGGTTGGAACAGGAAACTCAAAACCTTTGCAATTTAGACCAGAACACTAACAAAGATAATACCAACCCTAAAAAAGTTACACGTTTAAAATTATATATAGAATTTCTAATAAATATACACTACTTCACATATAAGGCTTTACTTTAAAAAACAGGGTAGAGAGGGAAGTACTTTGACTGAAGAAGGTATAAGGAATGGGTGAAGCTGCTGAGTTATAAAGGCAAAGCAAAATGTGCAGAAGACAAGGGAAATCACATAATAAGCACTTCCAATAATCACACAGTATGTGGCCCAACTGAACCAAGAGCGATGGATCAACCGGCATGCCTAGAATACTTACGTCACTGTGGCTTTTTGTGTTCAGATGTGTTATCTATTTTGTGTTCAGCTGTTACTACTTTAATGTGCTGTGAAAGTCAAAAAATCAAAGGGATTTCTGTGCTATATCATAATCTACCCTATTTAACTGACAGCATTTGAATTCATCCTCTAATTATAGTTCCAAAAACAAATTGTGTCACAGTGCTTAAACTTTGTGCAAAGAAGTTTAGAGTCAGAAGAAAATTCAGGGTTACCTAAAAGTCCCAAAGTCCCAAGATATTGCTAATTTACCATCATTGGCAATGACTCATGGCTAAGAGTCAGTCATTATGGGCTGGACATATTTCATGGAAAGGGCTGAAATATGCCAAACTGAACTTTTGTCATTAGCCGAGGCATACTCCAAGAAGAAGTATTTGCAAGAGAAATATCACAACATCATTGCAGAATTTTAAATGACCATGGATATTGAGAAATCACTAAGGCAAGGAATTGGGAATTCTTCTCTAAAACAGATAGAATGTAAGTTATGAAATCAAGTCACCTGTAACCACAGGCCTCACCCAAAACAGTAATACTTCAAAGCCTAATAAAATGGGGAAATGCGAAAGCCAAACGATAATGTCCTGCTGAAGGACAAAGATACTAAGAAAGTCAGAGAGAAGCATGTTGAAACCTGCAAGGGTCGATCAAGAGAGAACTGAGTATGTTTGTTGTATTTGTGATTCATTGTTAGTTGAGTAGCTACAGCAGCATCCTAATAAATGGGGAATTTGCATGAAACTCTGAGAGTATAGGTTGATCTCACCTCTATTCTTAATAAGTTATTTCTCTGGCTTATTTATTAATTCATCAGAATATCCAGGGTCTCTACCTAGTGCCAGATACAGTGCTGAGCACTAAGGATATAGTGGTGAATATTAAGAGGTTGTTTCACCATCACACATTTGCTATGTGACACAGATGTTAGGCAAATTGTCACGCTCATGTAATTACAAACGCTGATAAGTACAATGTAGGAAATGTAACAATGCTGTAAGAACATATAAGGAGGATCCATGATCTAGTGAGAGCTATGGGATGGGATACTTGGGTTTGCATTTAAATTATTATGACAAAGCGGTGTGCCATGGGAATCTAAGAGAGTGACATTTCTGATACTCAGCAATGACAACAGCATCAAGTGATATATCTGGACTGAAATTGAAGTAAACCCACTGACTTACTTCATTTGCTTTAACAAATCATGGTTGATTACCAATATCATGTGCAGACAATATTATTTGAAAAGTGGATGGCATCTAGGTACAATTCTAACTGGCACATCACTACATTAAAACTGTTATTGAATTGTTTTACGTAAAACTCCATATTTCTCTCTTTTGTGCCACCATTTTAGTATATCATTTGTCCACTAGGGGACAGTGCTGCCCTTTCTTAGAAAGGAGCTAGCTTTGGCAAGCCCAAATCTTCCATGTTACCGCGGATGTTGGGGGCAGGGGAAGAAGGCACGCTTTCTTTAGTTTGGAAATGAACGACAAAATATATATATATATACATTTATATATAAAGCAAATGGGTTTGCATAATTTTTTGAGGGCTCACTTTACAAAAATATTTATTAACTATTTGTTTTTAATCACTCAATTGAACAACTACAGAGAAATACAAACTAAGAATACCTCATCAAGGAATTACTCCTGACTGTGTCACACTATAAATTTAATTTGAAATCTGTATTGTTTTTAATCTGTGTCACCAAAAATATTTCAAAAACCTATTTTTTTAGTCAGAAATCCTGTATGTGGTATATTTACTGTATTGTTTATCATATAAAATGAATTTGTATAAGGGGCTTAATAATTGCTCATTTAATTTCTCATTGTTTTATCAAAGAACAGTAATGTTTAAGAATTAAATTTCATTACACAAACTATCTTTATTAATTTTAAATAACTGTAGAAAATCTATACTGATTTTTATACAGTATGAACAAGAAACAACCAAAAATTCTTCTGGGTGATCAACTGATATACATAACACTTGGCTTTTCTTGCAATGGCTAGTGCCTTTATTTTTCTGCATTCATCTAAGAAAAACATCATTGGTGAATTATCTAAGCATTTTATTTTAATTTTCCTGATGTGTTCTGCTATATGTATTTGTGTTTTAGCTGCTCTGGTTAACATATGAAGTACCAAAAATATTTCATAAGGTGAACGAGTGAAAATACATTCTTCCTTTATTTCTGATTCAAATATTTTCACAGTATTTGACATATAATTTATTTATGTTACACTCCGTTTATGTATATTACTTTTACCTCTTACTACAACTTTGCCAAGTATATTTGCCAAGGAGAAATATGCAAAATTGTTTTATAGTTGATTTTAGAATTTTTGGGGGCACAAAAGGGGATTTTTCTAACAAGCAACATACCTGAAAACAAAAATATAGTTAATTTAAGTCAATAGGTTCTTGATTGTGTGTTTTAAGAATGCCAATAGCTGCATTAACCAATAAAGGTAATACTCTCTTGGTTTCTTTCCTTAGATAAAATGTAAGCTTTTTTTTTGTTTGTTTGTTTTGAGATGGTTGCTAGAACTGACCTGGAAGAAGGCAATAGTAAGTTTGGGTTCAGTGCTGTAGTACTTCCATATGGGAAACTTACATTAAAAATACTTGCATAGATCTTTATGGATTAATGATGCTTAAAATAAATGAAAAACTAGACTGGCTTATATAAGTGCTTAAATGATTGCAGACCATGAATAGGTACCATATGCTGGTAATACAATGATTGTTACTACCCTTCCACCTGGCTCTGCTTTTCTTTTCTCATGGACCTTCTGATTACAACTCAAAAGGGGTCAAAACATATAATTTAAAATTACCTTCAGGTGATTTGATCAATAAAGTGTATTTTAATATATAACTCTGAAATACTGTGGGATGTTTGGGATTTCTCATGGCAAGTTTTCTGCTTTCTCAAATCTGTCCAAAATGTGTATTGTGTATTGGGAACCAGGGCAATGTCTGCCTCTTGCTGTTACATATATATGCACACTTCTAGAAATACTTTCAATTGTCTGGGGCTCTAAAGGCACAACCAGCATTCTCTTTTCCTCTCTGAAATTAAAACATGATCCTGTTAGTAAAAGACTAAATGAAAATGCAGTAAAATTAAGTATATAAAAGGTGATTTTATCCATCACATTTAAAAAGTTCTGGAAGAAAAAGGAAGATGACTGAGATTGAGTTCTCAATTCCTTGGGTTAGAGATGCTGGTTTTCCAGACAGCTGAGGTTTAAGAAAAACAACAACAACAAAAAACAATAATAATAATAAAGTAGAAGATAGCTTTTTGTCCGAGACTTAAAACAAGAATTTAAGGACAGTTAGCATAAGAAAATTTAGTTGTTCTGGGGATGTGTGAAGTAAAATAAAATTATGAAGCTGACTTATAATAACTTTATACATTCAGACGTGTCAGAAAAGAGAAAAGGTGATAAATTTATTTCCATGTGACCTCTAAAAGAGCTTATTAGCAAGTTCTCAGCCACTTCAGGAAAATGTACTCTCCACAAATGCAAAAGTAAATCTTTCTGAAACTTTTTTTTTTTTTTTACTTTTAAGATTACAACCATCTTTATTACTTCTGCAAATCTCAGATTCAGATATACAATAATTTACTTAATAAACACTTACTAGAGATCTTCTTCATAGCAGACACTTTGGTAGGCAATCAGCAATCAAGAGCAGGACTAGGTAAAATCATACTCAAAAAAAGCCAGACTTACCTGCTTTTAAGTCTGCCTGAGTTGCCAGTCCATTTACATTCTCTCTGAGAGGGAGATCAACTCGTTTCGCATATATTTTCCTCCCATTAACAATTAATGCCTAAGTTATTTCATGGTGTTTTGTAGGTTTATTACTCACTTTTGCTATCTTTAAACCAGTGGAAGATATTTACGTCTGTATTCAGGCTGTACGCAGAGAAAATCTCCTGTGTTTTACCTAAATCTAGGATGAACTTGGGCCTTCAAATCCATTGTGAAGAAGTTTTTTGGTTTTTTTCTTCTTCCCATTATTAAGCCATAATAACTTTTTTTCTGATTTTTAAAAAAAATTCAATTACACTTGACATGCAATATTATTTTAGATTAGTTTCATGTGTACAGCATAGTGGTTCAGCATTTATATAATTTACACAGTGATCCCCCTGATCAGTCTAGCACCCACCTGACACCATACCGTTATTACAATATTATTGACTATATTCCCTATGCTGTGCTTTACATCCCTGTGACTATTTTGTAACTACCAATTTGTGCTTCTCAATGCCTTCACCTTTTTCATCAAATCCCCCAACCTCAGGCCTCCCATCTGACAACCATCAGTTTATTCTCGATTTCTATGAGTCTGTTTCTGTTTTGTTTATTTTGTTCTTTAGATTCCACATATAAGTGAAATCATATGGTATTTGTCATTCTCTGTCTGACTTATTTCACTTATAATAATACCCTCTGGGTACATCCATGTTGTCGCAAACGGTAAAATTTCATTCTTTTTTATGGCCTAGTAATATTTCATTTTATGTACGTCCCACTATGTCTTTATCCTATTGTCTGTTGACACCTAGGCACTTAGATTGCTTTCATATCTTGGCTATTGTGAATAGAGCTGCAGTAAACATAGGGGTGCATATATCTTTTCAAATTAGTGTTTTGGATTTCTTTGGATAAATACCCAGAAGTGGAATTATGGGACATAAGGTAGTTCTATTTTTAATTCTTTGAGGAAACTCCATACTGTTTTACATAGTGGCTGCACCATTTTCCAATCCCACCAACAGTGCACAAAGGTCCCCTTTTCTCCACATTCTTGCCAATACTATTGTTTGTTGATTTATTGATGATAGCCATTCTGACAGGTGTGAGGTGATAGCTCATTATTGTTATGATTTGCAGTTCTCTAATGATTAGTGACACTGGGCATCTTTTCATGTGTCTGCTGGCCTCTATCTGTATGTCCTCTTTGGAGAAATGTCTATTCAAGTTCTCTGCCCATTTTGTAATTGGATTTTTTGTTTTTTTGACATAAAGTTCTATGGGTTCTTTATATATTTGGATATTAACCTCTTATTGGATATATCATTGGCCAGTATCTTCTCCCATTCAGTAGGTTGTTTTTTGGTGGTTTCCTTTGCTGTACAAAAACTGTTTAGTTTGATGTGTTACCATTGGTTTACTTTTTCTTTTATTTCTCTTACCGAAGGAGATATATCAGAAAAAAATATTACTAAGAGCAATGTCAGAGTTGACTGTCTATGTTTTCTTCTATGGTTTCAGGTCTTGCATTTAAGTCTTTAATCTATTTTGAGTTTATTCTTGTATATGGTATAAGAAGGTGGTCTAGTTTCATTTTGTTTTCATGCATCTGCCCAGTTTTTCCAACACCATTTATTGAATAGATTTTCTACCCCATTGTATATTCTTGCCTCATTTGTCACAGACTAATTGCACATATAGGTGTGGGTTTATTTCTGGGCTCTATTCTGTTCAATTTATCTGTGAATTTGTTTTTATGCCAGTACCATGCTGTTTTGATTAATTTTGGCTTGTAATATGCTTTGATATCAGGTAGCATGATACTCCAATTTTGTTCTTTTTCAAGATGGTTGTGACTATTTGTGGTCTTTTGTGACTCCACATAAATTTTGGGATTATTTGTAATAGTTCTGTGAAAAATGCCATTGGTATTTTGATAGGGATTGCATTGAATCTATAGATTGCTTTGGGTAGTATGTATATTTTAATGATATTAATTCTTCCTATCCATGAACAAGGTATATGCTACCATTTGTTTGTATCTTCTTTAGTTTCTTTCTTCAGTGTCTTATAATCTTCTGAGTACAAGTCTTTTACCTCCTTGGTTAAATTGATTCCTAGGTATTTTATATTTTTTGATGCAATTGTAAATGAGATTGTTTTCTTAATTTCTGTTTCTGAATTTGTTATTGGTGTATAAAAATGCAGTTGTTTTCTGAATATTAATTTTGTATCCTGCTACTTTATTGAATTTATTTATCATTTCTAATAAATTTTTTTAATGGGATCTTTGGGGTTCTCTATATACTGTATTTCCCCAAAAATAAGACCCGGTCTTATATTAATTTTTGCTCCAAAAGATGCGTTAGGGCTTATTTTCAGTATATGTCTTATTTTTTCACGTACAGCAATCTACATTTATTCAAAAACAGTCATGCCATCTTCTTCTGGAACATCGTCATAACTCTCCAAACTTCAGATTCTGGCTTGAATTTCTTGCGACTCCATTTCTTGTAGAACCATTGGCCCCAATCTCTCATGTCCAGCAATAGAGCTCTCCTTAAATGAACACTTCTTATCCATGTAGCCTGCTTGTAGTGCATTGGCAACACAGCTGTCAGTGATTTTATCCCATGAATTCTTCACCCAAGTCACGACCTCTTGCAGGCTAGGCTTCACAAAGTTTCCATGCTGATTACTCTCCATTCTATTTTCAAGGTAGTCATTGATTTCCATGCACAAATGGTCCTTGAATGGCTTGTTTATTGCAATATCAAGACTCTGGAGATAGGCAGTCATTCCTGTGGGAATCATTATTTGATCTATTCTTCTCTCAGCAAGGAAGTTCTTCATGTCTTTACTGCAGTGAGTGCTGGCTGAATCCCAGACTAGCAGACCTCTTTGTCCACCTTGCAAAACAAGCGGCACCATTAAATTGACCCACTTCCTTATAACTGTTTGTGTGCACCAGGCTTTTTCGGTTTCAAGAACATAAATGCCTGAAACACGTTCAACCTTATCTTTCTTGCTCTTAGTGATGATTAGAGGTGGGGCTTTCCTTCCATCGAGACGAATTGCCAAAATACAGGTAACAACATGTGCCCTTTTGTAACCAGTGGAGGGAATGTAGATTGATGAGGCACCCCTCTGATCAATTGTTGTTTGAGATCCTTGGCCCATAAACACTGCAGTTTCATCCACAGCAATCATTTTGGAAAGTTGATATTTAGAAAAGTGGATGCCATCAACAAAGAGCTTGAATGCAAGTACACATTTAATAACTTCAGTATCTTCCAGCTTGAACAGTGTTGTCGATCTTAGAGATTGTTCATATCGCTGAAGGAAGCCATCCTACCACTATTGTGGTGCTTTGAATTCTTCTGGGGATATTTCTAACTGTGGTGCCTTTGCAAGGGCAAATGCTTGAATATCAGCCTTGAGCACAACCAAAGCCTTTGCTCTCCTGTCAGCAATCCATTCACAGATGATATTTTCCAGCTCAGAAAATAATGGTTGCCGACCTGATCCACACTTGGTTCTTCTTAGCATTTCCCTTATCCACCTGTTGACTGAGGTTTTCGTACTCTGCTCGCTGTTTTCAGACCATTCGGAGATCCAACTTCTTCTCTGCAGAAAACTGTAAGATTCTTGCCCCGGGAGTCCTCCACGATTCCTCTCTTGTACTCGAGGGAATAGCTCTTTCTTTTTGCACTCATCTTTTTTGGGGGTCAAAATATTATTCCCTTTAAATCTACCATTAAATTAAGTGTTAATTGAAGACTTATGGGACAGGAGTGGCAGTAAAAATGATAGTTAAGAATGATAGTCCACACAAAAGCGATGAAAAATTGCAGATACCAAAATTCAGAAAACGTTTCTTTATTTACACGAGTGCATTAAGTATGTCTGCTACAACACACGACATATTGAATTATGAAGGTTCACATTAGAGACAACCATGTCCATTCATTATCAAGTGCACACATTATTCGTTCATTGTGTCTGTACTCTGGCTGGTCATTTGGCAATAATTCTCGAGTTCATCTGTTTACATAAGCGTTTACCTCTCAACTAAAGGCGTCTGCTAGTTATTTACAAATACTTAATTATAACTTATATTATTTAAGTATTAATGTCAGTAATATTATTTATTTATATTTAGTTACATACTAATATTTTTATTTTATAATTCAATATGTCCATTGTATGTTGCAACAGATGTACCAAATGCGTCCATTTGCCTGACGATCTTAATTGAGGCTTATTTTTGGGGTAGGGCTTATATTACGAGCATCCTGAAAAATCATGCTTATTTTCAGGGAAATATGATATAGTATCATGTCATCTGCAAATAATGACCATTTTGCTTCTTTCAATCCAATTTGGATGGTTTTATTTCTTTTCTTGTCTGATTTCTGTGGCTGGGATTTCCAACACTATGCTGAATAAAAGCGGTAACAGTGGGCATCTTTGTCTTGTTCCTGATCTTAAGTAAAACACTTTGCTTTTCCCCACTGAGAATGATGTTAGCTGTGGGTTTGTAGTATATGGTCTTTATTATGTTGAAATATATTCCCTTTATTCCTACCCTGATGTGAGTTTTTATCATAAGTGAATGCTGGGTTTTGTCAAATGCTTTTTTTGCATCTATTGATATGATCATTTGATTTTTATTCTTCATTTTGTTTAAGTGGTATATCATATTAATTGATTTGTGGTTATTGAACCAACCTTGCATACCAGGAATGGTGTATAAGCTTTATCATGGTGTATAAGCTTTTTGATATATTGCTGAATTCGGTTTACTAAAATTTCTTGAGGATTTTGTATATATTTTCATCAGGGATATCAGCCTCTGTGTGTGTGTGTGTGTGTGTGTGTGTGTGTGTGTGTGTGTGTATTTAATAATGTCTGTATAGTTTTGGAATCAGTGTAATGTTGGCCTTGTAAAACAAGCCATTCAGACCAGGATTTTTATTTGTTGGGAGTTTTATGATTACTGATTAAATTTTGTTAGTTGTAATCAGTCTGTTCAGATTTTGTTTCTTCTTGATTCTGTCTTGGAAGACTATGTTTCTACAAATTTATCCATGTCTTCCAGATTGTCCAATTTGTTGGTATATGATCATTCATAGTATTTTCATATAATTCTTTGTATTTCTGCGGAGTGGGTTGTCACTTTTCCTCTTCCATTTCTGATTTTATTTATTTGGGTCCTCTTTTTTTTTCTTGTTGTGTCTGGTTAAAGGTTTATCAATTTTGTTTAACTTTTCAGAGAAACAGCTCCTGGTTTACTTTTTTTTTTTTTTTTTGACTCTATTTTGTTTATTTCCACTCTGATCTTTATTATTTTCTTCCTTTTACTCATTTTAGACCTTATTTGTTGTTCTATTCCTAGTTCATTTAGGTGTATGGTTAGACTGTTTATTTGAGATTTTTATTATTTCTTATTTCTTTAGATAAGCCTGTATTGCTATGAATTTCCCTCTTAGGACCACTTTCGTTTTGTCTCATAAATTTTGGGTCATTGTGTTTTCATTTTCATTTGTCTCAAGGTGTTTTTTGAATTATTCCTTGATCTCATTGTTAACCCATTCATTGTTTAGTAGCATGTAATTTAACCTCCATGTGTTTGTCCTCTTTTTTTTCCTGTAATTGATTTGTAGTTTCAAGCTGCTGTGATTGGAGAAGACACTTGATATGATTTCAATCTTCTTAACTTTATTGAGACTTGTTTTGTGGCTTAACATGTGGTCTATCTTGGAAAGTGTTCCACGTGCACTTGAAAAGAATGCATATTCGCTGCTTCGGGGTGAAATGTTCTAAAAATATCAATTAAATTCATCAGGTACACTGTGTCATTTAAAGGCCCCTGTTTTCTTGTTGATTTTCTGTCTGGAAAATCTATTCATTGATGTCAATGGGGTGTTAAAATTCCCTACTATGACTGTATTACTGTCGATCTCTCCCTTTATGTCCATTGATATTTCCTTTATATATTTAGGTGTTCCTGTATTGGGTGCATACATGTTTACAAGAGTTATATACTTTTGTTAGGTTGATTCCTTTATCATTATGAAATATCCTCCTTTCCTATTATTATAGCCTTTCTTTTAAGTCTAATTTATTTGATATAAGTATTGCCACCGTTTTTGTTGTTTGTTTGTTTCCATTTGCATGAAATATCTTTCCATCGATTTACTTTTAGTTTTTGTGTGTCTTTCTGTCTGAAGTGGGTCTCTTATACTCATAGAAAGCATATGTATGAATCTTGCTTTCTTATCCATTCAGTCACCCTATGTCTTTTGATTGGAGCATTTAATCCATTTATATTCAAAGTGATTATTGGTATATTTGTAGTTTTTGCCATGTTATTATTTATATTTATGTCATTTTTTTCCCTTCTTTTTCTTAAAGAAGTACCTTAACATTTTTTTGTAATACTGGTTTAGTGGTGATGAAATCCTTTGTCAAAGAGCTTTTAATTGTAGTAGACTTGTGAGGAGTATAGAATTATTTGACCATATTTTAAATGAAACTCTTATTTTTCTCATAGTTGTTTCTCTTGTGAAATCTAATTTATACCCAAAGAAAAGCCATTTTATCTTTATTCAGGGTTGGATGACTTACTAAAGCTTAACCAGTTACACTTGGTGTAACATATGATTGTCTGGAATATTTTATCGATAGTAATAATGTAAATCAGATCGCCTTTATTTGATTACCTTGCAATGCTCATGGGTTGAACACTTATTTCCTGATGATTGTTTTCAGGGCACTTTACTGCTTCACTCTCTTTAAATCTCAGTTTATTCTTTTCTTTCTTCAATATTCTCTTCTTCTTGATCATGGTCCTAGAGTTATTTTAGTTCTCCTTTGTTGTCTAATAAGCATTCCTTGTAGGTTTCTTAGAATGCTAATTATGGTTCAGCAGTCTTTATTATTTTTAAAACTTTTAAACCTTGGATTAAATGCCCCAAAATAGTTAAATACATATAGGATTGATTAAGTAAACTCTCAGAAATGCATAGAATTCTTATAAATATTTTTATGCATTATATAAAATGTAACATATGTGCTCATGTTTGATATTACATGTAGAAATTTTAAACTTAATTACAGGAGCGCTAAGTAAATGCATACTCAGAAACACAATTCTTATGCACTGACACTATACTCCTTATTGTTATCATTATTCATATTTATAAATTAACAGTTGTGATCTTCACATAATCAATGCTATAACTAGAGTGGTTTTTTTCACTGTAAATTTTAAGTGAGTTTTCTGTTGAAAACTTCTCCTAGCTGTATACTGGCGGACATATTCTTAATTATTATTATTTTTTATATAGATGAATAATGTCTTCATTTCCCAAGTCACCCATACTTAACCTTTTGATGCTATTCTTGATTCCTTTTATTCCACTACCCTCTCCTTCAGGCACTGAATCCTATAAGTTCTTCCTAGGAAAATGACCTCAGCCTCCTTTAATCCCTTTAATTCCCACTGAAATGATCATGCAGTCATATCCAAATTCCTAGACAATGTACTCCTTTCTCCTTGGTTGGACATTCAAAACTGCCCAGAATCTGGCTTAGGTCATTTTTCCAGGCCAAGCCTACATAGGCCTCCTATTTGAATGGTCTACACAATTTCTCCAGTCAACCTGTTACCGTTTTAACATGTCACATACATTTCTGTGGCTGTATCCTTCCCTTCCTAGAGTTCTCAGCTCCACTTCCCTTATTCCAATGGTTGCGTAACAATCTGTCTCACAAGCATCTCATAATTGGCCACCATGTTTTAATTTATTTTTGTATTTATAAGATCTCTCTTCAACTAAGTTACTGTAATGAATCATATTTATTCCATCTCTGTATTCCTAATTTCTAGAAGTGTCTTTTATTTAGTAAATATTCTTATTGATTACTTTAACTCTTTGCTACCAAGTGTGTAAATAATGATATTTATTATGTCATCATGTCTCACTGAAAATGTTATTAAATTTTCATGACTATTGCTATTATTATAGCAATATTATTTTCCTCCATGGAATATTGCCATCACCAGGCCCTTTGAGTGTAAGGACAATAATAACACAAATTTAATTTAAAAATGTTATGTACTCCCTAACCAAGTGGATTCCCTTTTCATCAATAAGACAAAAGCCCTATTGAATGTGTTATTGCACAGATAAAGTAATTTCAAAATTAGATTACAATGCAAATGAGTTGGCTAGGTTGTATTTTATTGTTGGAAGAAATATGAGAGAACTGATATGTGATTATGACAGACTTCTAGTTGAAATAGCCTTTTTTTCTAACTTGTAGAAGTATGATCTAAAAATATAAGCTGCCAATTTCAAAGCTTAGTGTTTTTCTGTGTAGAGAAATAGTAGTCTATGTCATGAATGAAGTAAAAAGAAAAAAAAAAAGCCTTGACATTTACATGATTTACAAATAGTAACAGCAGTGATTCTAACTGATATCATAAAATTTATATTTAATTTTGTATTCGATTTTTAATGAAGAGGCACACAAAGGAGGAAGAACTAAGTCAAATGGATATAATGAGTATAGGCAAATGTATCTCTCAAAGTTATTTTTAGTTTAAGAAACACAATGTGTTTGTTTTATGTCATATTTTTGCTATTTTCCTTCAAGATCAAAAATATGTCTGTATATTGAAAACTAAAGACCTTATACTTTCCATAGACTATTTACAGTTATCCCTTTGGAAAAGGAAAAATAAAAAAAATAAAAAAAGAAAGAAAGAAAGAAAAGAAGGAGAGAAAGAGCATATTATTGTCAAGCCAAAGTAGTTTCATCACAAAGTCATTTTCAGCAATCAACCAGGTCAGAGCATCCAAACAGCTTTTGCTTTCCTTGTTTTAGATAAAGTTGTTTATTTGGACTTCTGTGCATTATTTTCAAATGAAGAAAATTGTAGCTGTTTATTTTAAAATTTTGTCATAATAAAATTTAAATTGCCAAATTTATCAAATATATAATGCAAGATAATTACCTCAAGTATTTTTTTAAGAATGCAAGATATGATTTGAATTTGGCATTGTTCTTTATAGTCATAAGTAATAGTATGCTTACAAAACATAATGATAGGGTATAACAAATAAAACTTTAAAAATCAAACATGATTTGTCTAAAGCTCTATGTGTAGATGAAAATATCTTATTGCTTTTACATGCCAGTTTAGTACATTTGTTTCTGTAAATTATTTATAAATTGTTTTAAATTGGGTTAAATTTCATAAAAACACACATATGAGAAAATATTTCATAAATTACATGGAGTAGGTATATATAATGTGCCAGGTTCCAGACTTTAAGTGTTTTTAAGATCATAATATCACATCTCTGAATACATCATACCAGTTATCCTTTATATTTCTAATTTACTGAAGTAGGCATACATTTAAACATAAACTTGCATGAATTCAAATTTATGAAGAAATTACAATACATTTTAAAACCCATTTTATATACTAAATTGATATAATGATGACAAAAATCTTCCAAGTTATATACTATGCGGGTATAATTAGAATTAAGTTATGTAAGAAAAAAATGAAAACACAAAAAGAAAGACATACAAAGATTTAATGGTAAGTGCCTAAATATTCCTTGGTTTATAAGACTGTCATATAATGGAGTATGTATTTGAGACTCAGCTCCTTGAGAACAAACTCTTGTCTTATGACAAAGCTTTTAAGCTTCAGTGTTGAACACAACACCTAGCCTATAGCACATTTGTTGGATTCAATTGAACCCATAGCAGCAGGATTTGTAACAGTTGTTGAATCATATGAAACAGAAATATATGATCCATTCTTGCATAGAAAAGAGCTAGAAATACTAGTTCCATTCTTTCTGGGGTTATCTTAGCAAACACAGAATGAACCTGATTAATTATGTTAATTCCATCTGAAAGTCTTGTGCATGTATTTTATAAAACTTGTTTGGATTTTCATCTAAAATATGGACAATAATTATATTTTATTTATTTTTATATCACCTCACATTGCCTAGTAGAGAGAGCTTCCCACCTAATAGAAATTAAATAAATGTCTATTAAACTGGCATTGTACCAAATCTTCTGAATACAAACCAAAAACATTTTCTGAAACATGGTTTTCATATTTTTATCAAAAAAAGTATGTACACACCCATATGGAGCTGTAACTGTAACTATATACATACATATTCATATATGTATGTATGCATGTATGTATATGTTATAAATAGATATGAAAACATGTATCAGAGTTAGCATCATTCTTACAATTTTTAGAGTTAACTTTTAGTTTGAAATATAGATTGAAATGAATTATGTATTTTATGTGTTTTCCATGAAAACTGCCACTATAATTTTTATTTATTTAAATGTAATTTTGATTAGAGGTGGAGTTTGGAGCTGCTGGGGCTGCCACACGGAGGCTGGGAATGGGACTAGCAGAGTTGAAGACAGACCCTAAGCACTCATGACTAATTGAGCCCTGCAGCAATTAGTGTTCAAGACCTCACCCTGGACTTTCACTTCTGGGACCACTAATTCACTGTTTGGCTTAAGATAGTTTGGGTCAGGAATTCCACTATTTGTTGCAGAAATCCAGATTTGTCAGACTTTTCTTTTTCTTTAATTTTTTTTTTTCATTTACAGTTGACATGCAATATTATATCTAGTAAACTAGTACAACATAGTGGTTAGGCATTTATATAACTTATAAAGTGATCACCCTGATAAGTCTAGTACCCGCCTGCAGAATTGTCAGTTTTTTCTACCAAGTGTTTAAAATTGTTCATTATTTTGTCATTTGCTATTTATAATGAAATTACAATTTCAACGAGCTGTCTCAAGAAGACAAAACTATAGTGAACATTTTTATTTGAGATATAGCCCCCTGCTTTCATTTTTTCACATCTGTTATCCTATTCTTTCTCTCATAAATATATATATATATATATATATATATATATATATATATATATATATATAAATATATATGTATGTGTATATATATGTGTGTGTGTGTATATATATATATATATATATATATTTATAGAAGCACATTGAATTAGGTTATATTTTAGGGAGGGAAAGGAGTAAAAGTCAACATATATACGTATATGTATATATGTAACTCTTGAACTCTTGATATTGCACTGTG
Source organism: Rhinolophus sinicus (assembly GCF_036562045.2). Taxonomy (NCBI): domain Eukaryota; kingdom Metazoa; phylum Chordata; class Mammalia; order Chiroptera; family Rhinolophidae; genus Rhinolophus; species Rhinolophus sinicus. The sequence continues at coordinate 188,331,755 of NC_133751.1, read as the reverse complement.
AAGCAGATTTCTCTTTAAATTTCTACTTTCCTTTATTCAAAATTTTTTCACAGTGCAATATCAATAGTTCTTTCAATAGTGTTTTTCTATATTGAATTGTAGGAAGGGACTTTGAAGAGATCTCTTTTGAAACCTTTGACATTTAGCAAGCATACCGTAAATGCAGTACATTTTTAAATTTATCTTGACCCTTGAAGGTTGGTCTTGGTCTGTTCTATTTAATCCATTTCTTTACTAGTTATCTATAGATAGATTAAGGGAATGTTTATCAGATATGCAAATGGGTTTAAGCTCATTGAATTAGGTTATATTTTAGGGCGGGAAAGGAGTAAAACTCAACGAATAGCTTTTATAAATCATCTCACAAAAATTACTTAGAGCACAATGGAAACTAGTATAAATAAAGGAATTATGAAAGGGAAAAGCTCCTCTACTTTCACATCTCCCATCCCCTCCTAACTTAAGATGGTTTCTTGACCCCAGTATATTACTGAAGGTGCTCTCAGCATCACCCCTTTATCTGTTCATAGTTGCCAGGTGTATTAGTCAGTGTTTGCCAGTGAAACAGAACCAGTAGGATATATATAGGGGATTTATTATAGAAATTGGCTCAAGGGATTATGGAGGCTGAGAAGTCCCATCATCTGCCATCTGCAAGCTGGAGATCCAGGAAACCTGGTCATATAATTCAGTCCAAGTTTGAAGACTCAAGAGCCAGGGTCACTGATGTTCGAAATTCCCAACATTTTGGAACCTCTGGGAATCGAGAATGGATCTTTAGTCTACTAATCCATATAAAATCTCTTCCAGAGATGTCCTCAAAGACACACCAAGAAATTATGTTTTGCCAGCTACTTGGGCCTCCCATAGCCCAGTCAAATTCATACATAAAATTAACCACCACACGAGGTATATTAGTTTTCTCTTGCTGTTGCAGAGCAGGAAGATCCAGTTACTAATCCCAAGTCAAGCTGGAGAATGACAAAGATCAACAAAAAAAATTTCAACCACTAGAAGTATGAGCCCGCAGACCTCAGCCTACTGCATCTTCTGTGGGTTTGGAGATACCATGGAGGGCTCAACACACAAGTGTTGGAACAAAGCTTTACTCACAGAAGAGATGCAGCAAGGTCATCATCTTTAGTGTATGCCTGTCTGCTTTGGCCAGTTGGTCCCTCCTGATAGCCAACACAGGGCAATGGGGAGGACAAGTACTCCTCTCATGATGCAAACTAAAGAGGAAAGATATACTGGTGGGGCTGACCAGGTGCCACATAAAACATGTAGGCAATATGAGGACGTTTACTGTGTACCTAGAACAAGGGAAAGATTTTTCTGAATAAGGAAGAAGAATTTGGAGCCAAGCAAAAGCTCAGCACCCACCTTCCATAGAAGGGAATATTCCTGGTTCAGGACACTGATTCTGCAGTTCTGGAGAGGAGCAGTAGGTCCCATGACAGCTGCCTCCCCAACAGCTGTCCTAACAAATTACTGAAAACTTTGTGATTAAAACAACACAAATTTATTATCTCACAGTTCCTTTTGTCAGAAGTCCAGGCACAGCATGGCTTAGTTGGGTCCTCTATTGAAATGAAGAAGTCAACAGGGCTGGCCTCTTATTGGAAGTTCTGGGGATGATTTCATTTCCAAGCCTATTCAGGTTATTGGAACAAATTCAGTTTCTTGTTGTTGTAGAACTAAGGTGCCCTATTTTTTGGCAAGTGACCCCTTTCATCTTCAAGCCAACGGTAGTATTTGGAATCCTTTGCTTTGATTCTCTGCCACTCTTTCTGCTACCAGCTGAATGAAGATTTCTGTTTTTCAGGGGCAATGTGATTAGATTAGGTCCAAGCAGATAATCCGAGGTAAATTCATTTGATTAATAACCTTCATTGTATCCTTTATGTGACCTAACAAATTCATAGGAGTAACACCAGGGGGTGAAGATCCTAGAGACCAAATTCTGCCCACCACACCAGGTCTAATTGGTACTCTTTAGGGCTTTTCTTCACTGACCTCTCTGCAGCCTTTGACACTGAATTATTTACTCACTGAAGCTCTGCTTCCTTGGATTAAAAAATAAGTTTATGTTATTTCTTCTAGTGGAACAAGCTTTTCTTTTTTTTACTCTCCTTTACATTCTCCCCTTCTTGAGTTCATTCACCTTTTAAATATTGGGACTTCCCATCCTCACTCAGCATAAGTCTCTTTTTAATTTTCACTTCCTAGACAGATTTTATGCATGTTCAAGATCAATAATACTTCTCCTCATCATCCCAAAATCTATTTCTTCTGACTTAACAAGCATTTACTGAGGATCTGTTTTTCTTGTTAAGCTGAATGTTCCGGGAGGGCAAGGATCACAATGGAGCTGGGAATTTTCAGCATCTATCCTCTTTGTAACATGGGCTATATTTTTGAAAATTATGTGTATGATGAACAAATGAATAAATAAATGGGGGAATGAAACCATGAAAGGATATAGTTATAAACATAAAATTACAATATAATATGGTAAATGTTACAATTAAGTGTGCTATAGAATCCTACACAGAAAATCAACATTTAAATCCATGTGTAATTTCAAGGAAGAGCCCTGGAGGTGATGATACCTGGACTGGGTCTTGAAGATAAATCCCAGACTAGAATTCTTTTCTGACTCCAGACATATACTCTAGGTATCGATCTCATATGAAAGTCAAAGTCATTATATTTCTGTAGAATTGTTGCTTTCCCTAATGTTCTTTGTCTTCAAGAAAGATATTTCATCGGTCCAGTCCCTCAAGCCAGACTTGGAGATTCAACCTCGACTCTTCCCCTCCCTTAACTCCACCCACACTGTCGCCATGGAATTGGTTCTGTAGATTCTCTTCAATCTCTTGGAATATTTTCCTTGATTACGTATTACCCTTTGTCATTATAACCAACTGATCCACAAATCACTATTGCCACTCCCCTCCAATCCATTCTCATCTCTGCTTCTCATGTACTCCTTCTAAAATGTAAATATTACCATGACACTCCCTGCTTATACCCTTTCAAGCTCACCCTCAACTTATGTGATCAAGTCCAAACTTGTTTGCACAGAGCTCTTCATGACCTAGTGCCAGCCTTGCTTTCCATGTTCTTGCTGTCCAGTGCACTCTGTAATCTATGCATACCAAAATACCTTCTATGCATACCTTCTAAGACTCAAATGTGTCAAGTATTTCACACATGACTGTGGCAATTCCGGTTCCTCTGCTTAAAATGCTCAAACCATATATCAGTGAAATCATCCATGTTGTCGCAAATGGTACTATTTCGTCTTTTCTTATGGCTGAATAGTATTCCATTGTGTATATGAACCATATGATTTCACTGATATGTTGTATATAAAACCAAAAACAACAAAAGAAAAAGACAAACAAATGAAGAAACAAAAACTCATAGATGTAGACAATAGTTTAGGGGTTACAGAGGGCATGCGGTAGTGGGGCTCTAGAAGAGGGTAAACAGGGTCAAATATATGGTGATGGAAAGAGAACTGACTCTGGGTGGTGAACACATAATGTGAGATATAGATGATGTATTACAGAATTGTACACCTGAAATCTATGTAACTTTACTAACAGTTCTCACGCCAATAAACTTCAATTGAAAAAAAAAAAATCTCAAACCAGCCCCCTGGAACTGTCATTATTTGGGAATTCATCTGTATCCTTCAAGTGTCCTAGTAAGCTTTACCTTCTCTGTGAACCCTTTTTGGACTTTCCCCAATCCCCTCAGCTTATTCTACTTAGTTTGGTATCTCCTTTGTATTCTCAGGGTGCCTTATGCATTGCTTGGATTTTACAACTACCCACGTTTTTGGAAAATTTTAAATTCCTTATATGTCTCCTCTTTAGTAGGCAATGAGCTCCATGAGGGAGAGACTTCTCATAGATTTATCATTATATTCCTGCTTGTATCCCTAATAACATTATTAAATGTGTTATTATTTCGCTATTTTCACTGTTCTAAGCATTTTACAAATATTAGCTCCTTTAATTCTCAAACTCAACTGGGTACGATTATTATCTCCATTTTGCAGAGGAGGAAACTTAAGTACAGAGAAATTAAATGACTTACTCAAGGTTCTCACTTTGTAAGTGGTAGCGCTGGGACTGCATAGGCATTCTAGCACTTGTGTTTCTGGTCTTAATCTGTACGCTCTGTGGCTTCTTCTAGAAAACTTGTGATTTACAAGTTTCCTCAGCTGTAATGTGAGCACTTTGTAAACAGTGACGGGTTCTTTGTATTAGGTTGGTGCACAAGTAATTGCGGTTTAACAGGTTAAAGATAATGGTGAAAACCGCAATTAATTTTGCACCAATCCAGTATTATCTGCCTCTTCCTGCCCTCCCATCACCAACACGTACAGAATCATACCACCTATGGCCAACAACCAATACTCAAAAAATGTGTTAAATGAACGTTAACATATTCAATAATTGGATGTATTTTTTCCAATAGTCTCCTGTACTTACATGTCCAGCAAATTAATTTAGTATGTATATTATTTTTGAAGTTTCATTCACAATATTCCTTAAGCCATATCCATTTTCTAACATTTGGTCTTTCATATTTTAGCTGCTTTTTCTAGGTATTTTCTGCCAAGTCATTAAGAAAAAAAAAAAAACAACCTACAAAAATGTTCAAAACCCATTTTCTACCCTTTTACCTACTGTTTACCAATGATTCAAAAACCGAACCTTTAACCCAGCTACATGCTTATTCTTTTCTATGAAGGGAGCTTGTGTCACCTGCTCAGACCAATAAAACGTGTCAGTGCAGATGTCTTTCCAGGAAGACTCAGAGTAGGAAAAGGGTCCCCATGTGTAAATATTCGTGACATCACTTTGAGGAGGAAACTAGTAGAAAATATTTATAGCTTTTCTTTACCATCCTAGTATGAAGGGGACCTTACTGTAGCCAGAGGCCGTGACTCGGTGTCTGGACTGACTCTGCAACATTAGCCTGTAGTTAATGGGAACTGTCAGCTACAGTGCATCAAGCTGTCACTTTTATAGTGTACGTGCGAAAGCCAAAATGATGAAATTTAATTTCTCCTTGATATGCCACCATTCCCATCTCCAAAGCTATCAGAAATTATGGAGGGATTTAACATCCAAGGTAATGGTTTCAAAGAAAAAAGAAAATGACTGGAGTCTTGTTAATTGCTGCTGGTGATTCTGTTATCATACCTCTATATTCTCTTTGAAGCATCATGTGAATACACCAATGTTTAAATATTTGGTTGTACAACACAGGTAAATTTCTTTTTTAAATAAGGAAGGAAGATAGGGAAAGGGCAGTGTAATAAAATATAACCGGTTGATGGTTAGCAAAGTAAGCAACCATTGTTGAGTTTTTAAAAATACATCTGGGTTTTTTTTCTGGAAAATAAGAAACATTCAGTGGCCATTCCTAGCAGTTTTTCTCATAAATATGTTTTAAACACATAGTATATACTTCTGGCAGTGTTAACCTTGTGTAATATGGGGACATACGCAATGATGATGTGCTATTTTTTAAAAAATGTTCTTCAGGTTGGAAATACATTTCGTTTACATTTCACTTGTTTTTCATATTTTAGCAAGGGTAACCACTAATGAATTACCGACTAAGAATAGTGAATATGTCTTGTGGTTTGAATCACAAATTTGCTAGATTTTGGATTGCTACAAGATGATCTACTTACGGTGTTTCCCTGAAAATAAGACCTAACTGGAAAATAAGCCCTAGCATGATTTTTCAGGATGACATCCCCTGAACATAAGCCCTAATGCGTCTTTTGGAGCAAACCTTAATATAAGATCAGGTCTCATTTTCAGGGAAACACGGTAGTTGATTTAGGTGAGGAGCCATCAAATTTTTATATGATAGTTAAATGGGAAAGAGTGTAGCTTCAAGTAGTCTCTATTATTGCCATTTTTAAAAAAGTCTATTTCAGTCATTTTTTAGAATAATATTGAGGGACACTTTAGAAATTAAGTTTATTAAATAATGCATGCAAATGTTTCTTATAAAGACATACCTTATTTTATTACACTTCAGTTCATTGCACTTTGCAGATATTGCATTTTTTTATTAATTGAAGGTTTGTGAAAATCCTGCATCCAGTAAATCCATAGGCGCCATTTTCCTAACAAGCTCAGATGATGGTTAGCATTTTTTTTAGCAACAAAGCATTTTTCAATTAAGGTATTTTTTTTTTTAGACACAATGCTATTGCACACTTAATAGACTACAGTATAGTGTAAGCATAACTTTCATATACACTGAGAAACCAACAATTTCTATGACTTGCTTTATTGAAATATTTGCTTTGTTGTGGTGGTCTGGAACAGAACCTTCAATATCACTAGGGTATGTCTATGTATGTTTTTCCTTTATAATCTCTACATTTTTTATTATATGTCTTTTGCTGAACCAGGAAGCAAAAATTATAAATGTCAGTTTATTCATTCTGAGTCTGCCTGGATTTTAAGATTATGCAAACTGATGGATAGGAAATCTTAAAGCTTCACAGTGCCTTATGAGTATCGAAATCAGACATGATAAAGACTTCAGGTTTCTTCCCAGACAATTAATAAGAACTTAAGGCACAGTTCATATTATTTATTTGTATGATAGAATCAAACAAAATCAATAAAATAGGTTATAAAATAGGTTGATTTTCTAATGTTAAGTTTAAATTAGGTAATCTATTGGTAATTCTCCTAAGAACAAAAGTGAGTCAAGAGAGGAGAATTACCAATGGCTGTAAAGAGCCATAAAATTGAGCAATTCTAGGACAGAAGAGCACAGGCTCCTGTGATATAGTAGAAAGAACACTGGTTTTATTATTTAAAGACTTGGATTGAAGTCAACCCTTACTAGCTCTGCCATCGCTGAGAATTTACTGAAGTTCACCTAACTTTGGTTTCTTCATTTTTGAAACGCAAGGTAATCTGTAGAGTGATTATGAAATGTCCAATTTAAGTTTCAGATGAGAAGTCGCCTCACCTTATAATTCCTGGTGCCAAATGTTGCCCACACAGCCCATATTTTCCTTCCCTCCCTTCCTCCCTCCCTCCCTTCCCTGCTTCATCTATCTATAAATGATACACACAGAAATATGCTTGCCTAATGTCTAATATTGACAGTCAAGTTCAAAAACAGCTGTGTTTCTTGAGAGTGTCCGGTTGTATCAGGACATTATCTTAAATCCCATACCCCTTTTGTTAGGATGTACTGTCTTTGGATTATAACTTACTATTCATGGACTGAATACAACTTCCTCAGTGACAAATACCACATCACTACCATTAAATCAGCATCTCCCTTACTTCTCTTACAAACATTAGTTTTGATACCTGTCCTGAGAAATAGCCTCCAAAAGAGATACCATCAAAGACTATCAGTTTATAACCCTCATCTTTTGAGGTACCTATGTTAACATACGGGCCATCTCCCCCAGTATTTATCAGTTATTTTTTTTAATGGTTGATAACTTGGCAGTGTAAGAGTTCTAAATAATACTGCTTTAGCCACACATAACATACACACTCATGTATTTACATATGAATATATATTAATTCATTATTAGCTAAGAATCTGTCCCACTATATTGGAAAGTTACACCAATAAATGTTATGTTACACCAATAAAATAACAAACACACAAGTACATAAACGCACAAACACACACTCTTGTTCCTCAGATAGGCAACCCATTGTTTTGTAAACAAAGTGACAATAGGTGCTGTGAGGACAAGCTGACTTCACAATCCACTTATTGCTTCACATGGCTCTGCCACTGGTATGACATCATCTCTTAAATCCTGAAAATAAATCTGATATCAACACTGTAACCATTGTAGAGTCTCTCTAGTGACTAGAGAATGCAGGGAAACAAATTATACATCAAGGCCATTCGCTGTGCTGTTTGGAAGAGAACAGAAAAGGAACATCCAGACTCGTAATTTTAAGCATAGTCTTTCTCCCTCAGCTCTTTCACAAAAGGACAGCAGAATGTGTTCCTGTATTTCTCATGTTTTGAAAATATTTATTGAGGATTTTCATCCCCAGTCTTTCTTCCAAGAATGCTGAATCACAATTGCTTTAATAGGCCAAAGCAAGCTGACAGCCCACACACAACCTGTTATCAAGATGCTCCTGGAAATATGTTCTAGTTCTAAATAGTCAAGAAACGTGTGTGTGTGTGTGTGTGTGTGTGTGTGTGTGTGTGTTTAATTTCTTTACCATACAGCTCTCTCCAATTGAATTGCCCTATTCAAATAGTGCATACTTAATAACAACCACTTTCCCTTCGAGAGAGACTACAAGGAAAGTGCCTGTTTATTTAGCCAATCACTTGCTTCTTTGTTGCCTAGCATAAGGTTCCATTGTACAGGAAAGGCACAGAAGCAGCGCCCAATGATTTGTACAGTGTTCTTAAAAATCTAGTGGCCACAGAGTGGATTTGTACTTCGAGTTTTTGCTTTCAGCCTGTGACAGTATGACTTAAACTCATATTATTTCCTGAAGGTGAAGTTGAAAAGAAATATAGAGAAGAAAGCGTCCATTTGAACTCTCTATACTTTTACGTGAAAAGTAGCCGCTGTTGGTGGTGGTTTTCCCTACAGGTGACACAGAAAAATTAAATTGAGTTCTTCAATTGTAAACTCTATGATACGAAAGACAATTTTGTCATTGTACTTTCTCATTCTGCTCTTGAGTGACAGCATCAGCAATGTAGAGTCACCACTTAATAAATGTTTGCATATTTCTGTGCTTATAAGAGAGCCTCTGTAAGTAAAGTCTAGCCTTTAGGAAAAAAAAAAGTTGGCCAACAGTTTAATGTGTTCCTAGGCGGTTAGTTGCCTAATTATGTGCTTGGTTTGATAGCTTTCGAGACTTGTTTTGAATAAGAAAATTGTATTTGCTTGAAGTGTTTCCTTAATTCTTGTTTTTCCTATTTTCATCAACTTCCACCTACTTTTTTATGTCACTAGTTCCTCCTCTTTATTGATATATTGAAAAGCATGTGATGAAATAAGTTTGTACAGGGGGTTATTGATTCAGTGTTTTCATTTCGATAGACAATTTACATTTGAATAAATGAGGAATGTTATAAATGAGTAATACAAAGAATGCATGAATAATAATGACACTTCCAGTAGCAGATCATTCCAGAGTGGTATATTTTGAAATTTAAAAACAGGCTTCTTGGTCCAGCTGGGAAGCTCTTCTTCCTTGGTCTAGATTCTACCAAAAAATACTGCCTGTTTCTACTGAATACAACCTACTGGACTTGACCAAGTTTGCCCCCTTGCTTGATTTCTGAATGGAATGTCTTGGACAATTGCTGCTCTTTGCTTTCTGTACTGAGACCCATGGTGCCAATGTTTCTTACCAGAATTGGCTTAGCATTTTGGACTCTGTGCCTTGGTTCACCAATTTATGTCCAACTGCTTCTGGACCATTTCCTACTTGATAAGTTCTTACATTTTATTCTAGGAATGAGTGTTCTCCCAGCTTCACTAGTCTCCCCATGTAGCATCCTGTATTGTAACCAAACATGGCTCTTGCTCAGACTTGTTTAGTTTTTTTGATAGTCTACTTTTGGTGTTTCAAAAATAAATCAATTATTTTTATTGAAAAATAATTACCTTGATTAGAATCACATGATATCCTTGAATATATCACAACCTGGTACACTGTGGGAACATGTTTAATAATTATTCTAAATGTCATTTTTTCTAATATTGTTTCATTGAAGTATCATGGAGGGAAGCAAGTTTTAATCTGTCCTGAGAAGAAGTAAAAAAGAGGAGGAAGAGAGAAAAAAATAGCAGAGGCCATGCAGTGGGGCCCCTCCTGGGTGAAAAAGGGGAAGGGATTAAGAAGTGCAAGTTGGTTGTTACACAGTAGTCACAGGGATGTAGGGTATAGCGTAAGGGATATATTCAATAATACGGTAGTAACTATGTATGGTATGAGGTGGGTACTAGATTTATCAGGGTGATAGATGGCAGGGGCATTGGAGGACAGGGTGAAAAAGGTGAAGGGATTACAAAGTACAAATTAGTAGTTACGAAATGGTCATGGCGATGTAAAGTAAAGAATAGGGAATATAATCTATAATATTGAGATAGTGTGGTACAGTGTCAGATGGTTGCTGGATTTATCATGGTGATCACTTCTTTAGGTATATAAATACTGAACAACTTTGGTGTACACCTGAAACTAATATAATATTGGATGTTAACTACTGTCAATAAAAATCTTAAAAAAAAAATAGCGGAGGCCACCTAAAGCCTCATCAAGGTGGAAGTACGCAGCTAAAACTCCAAAGAACCTTCCCTAGAGTACCTAAATGTGAAAATCTTCAACATGAGGCCCTTTAATATTCCCCAAAAGAATATCTGCAGGCAGCAGTAAAGGGAACGGAATGCTTTCATTGATATTGTTGACTGTACTGCATGAATCTCTTGCAAATTTAAGTTCCTGTCAATTATAAATTGCTGTGATTCTATATCAAATGGGGTAAAACACAAGTAGAAAATGCAAGTAGTACTCAGGCTTGTCTTACATAACAAGGTTGCATATGAAAAGCATTTTCATAAAATAAGTATTGGTTCAATTACCTCTTAAATTTCAGAATCAATCTCTCTCTCTTTCTCCCACCCTCCCTCATATTTTCCTTCCTTCCCTCCCTTCTTCTTTTTCCTCTCTCTCTCTCTCTCTCTCTCTCTCTCTCTCTCTCTCTCTCTCTTACACACACACACACACACACACACACACACACTCACCAAGGTGCATTTTGTACATTTCCCCTTCTCGTCCCAGGTTACTGTTCCTTCCACCTCACCTTTTCTTTCCTGAATCAGATAGAGTCCCCCCTACTCCATAAGGTTCTGCTTAGATGCTACTGATTTGCTTTGATTAAGTTCCATCTCCATGCAAACTGTACTTTTCATCATGGTTTGCCCACTTGAAAAATATATGTCATTAATCTTATAGATGGCGTAGACAGGGAACAGTTCAGCACTAAATATAATCAGAACCAGGGGGAAAAAACTGAAGAATATTTCTTACCATCACTCTCAGCAAAGTCTTTTTTTGTATATAAAGACTGCAACTTTGAAAAGGGGGTAGTTATTGAATGTTTTCTATATACCAGGAATATTCTAAAAATTTGAATGTATTATTTCATTTAAAACTCATTATATAACCAGGAAGCAGATAATATTATTATCACCTCTTTTATATATGGGGAATCTGAAGCCCAGGTTGTGGAAGTAACTTATGCTGGATCACACAGCTTGTAAATACCAGAGTCAGGATTTGACTGTCAGAAGTCTGGGTGCAGAACTTGTATTCCTTACTCCTTCATTACTGAGTATCTACTCTGGGTCAAGGATTGTGTTGGAAGCTTCTTACCTATCACATTTAAGCCTCATAAACCTCTGGGAGGTAAATATCATTGGGTTCAGAGGATTTATTGGACTTGCCAGTAAATAAAAGATCTGAGGCAAACACCTTCTAGGTCTAGCACTCACTATACCACCACAATACTAAGCTGAACCCAAATGAATGCCATGGATTACATATACATATTAGGGGTCATGTTTAAGACATGAGGTCATTAGAACGTTTTTCTACAAAATATTGGGTACAGATTATCGACTCTTATTTTACAGCTTTTGATATTGTGGGATATTTTTCATCGACTTGGTGTCTACATCATTGGAGGGAAATTTTCTAATATATCAAGGTTACAGTTAATGGAATCACTGTGAGTACACACAGTAGACAGTAAATAGGGATCCTAAATTGATGCTATTAAGGGGTGTTGGAGGGATGGCCAGTATTTAGTAGACATCAGAACAAATCTCATGACCTAGACATGATTCAGGGTTGCTCTGGAAACACAGGCATTTGATTTGCTTTCTCTAGTAAATTCCTGTGCTTAAGTTCAAATGCACCTGAAGCATTTAGTACTGTTTGCCTGAACTGCCTGGGACACTTTAATAGTGGAAACAATTATGTGGCCACTGGATGCCACTGTTGCTCAACCAGAAGTCACAAAATGGGAATTCCTGTGGCAATATAATATTAGCTTAAAGAACATTATGGCTATTATTGACTGTGGATTTATGCTTTCCAACTACTTTTCTTGATGAATGAAATCCTATATGTGAGTTGCACTTGCCGAGGGCAGAGAAAGTTGAGAAAATATATAAATAAGTGGTTAGCAATGCAGTTTTTGATATCTTTTACTTTCAACCACTCTGCTATAAAAATACTTTTTTTTTTTTTAACCTGCTTCGCATACTGTAGCTGACAGTCTCCATTAGTCATCAGCTAATGTTGCAGACTAAGACCAAACAAGGTGTCATGGCCTTAAGCTATTAGAAGGGCCTCTTCATCCTAACAGAGACCCTGGGGTGAAATAGTTTGCATGAACAGTCACTGGAATATTATTATTCAGACTCACTAAGCATGCATTGCAGATTGAGGGAATAATACAGCATCTCCACTGACACTAGGCACAGATACATTAAAAATAACTGTGTACCTTTAAAAGGCAACCTAAAAATTCTGTGCGTTTGAAAAAAGATCAGACAAGTTTGGGGACTAAAAAGCTGAAGTAATACATAAACATGAGGTCAGTTTAGGAACAACCATAATTGCTTTGTATGACAAGATTTGCATAGCAAACACTTCTGATTAATGTACAGTGAAGGCCACGGGAATGGGAACCAACCTCCGTATCTTTTCAGGATCTGTGCCTTCCAATCTTGAAGGTATAGTTTTGGCCTGCACAATTAGTCATTGTTTACTGAAAGGCAGACACAGCCACAGTTTCCATTTAAATACATGAAATATATTTTTTTTAAATCCTGCCAGTTATGTTAATTTTACTTGTATTTTTGTGGTCAAGAAAAATAAAAATGTCAATTTTACATTAATAGTGAATTTCCATTCACTTCAAACATACTGAAGGAGAGTTTCAAGAGGATAACCCTTTTCAAGTCATAAATTTGAATATATAATACAATTACAAACATGCATAAAATATTCCAATTACCTAAAACATGTATTTTTCCTTATTATTTTAAATATGATCCTTTTATTGCCTGTGTCTTGATGCCTTTGTAATTAACACGTGACTACCATTATTATTTGCTGGCATCACATAGGGTAGTGAAATGCAGTACTCAAGACGTTTTTATTTTCTTCCTTTCTCATTTAAAAATAAAACTATAATTATTCTATTTCAATCTCTTGATGGGGAACAATGTGGGAAAAGGTAAAGAAAGGACTCATACCCTAGAAATATTTACTTTGGTATTTTTAAATGTGTGTCATACTAAACTGGAAAAAGGCCATAGACTATTAATTATTTCAGATAGTTCAAAAAAGGTGAAAGTCATGTTTTTAATTTTACATATACCAAAATTATGGGTGAAATTATGCATATATGCATGTACATATATAGAAATATATGTGTCAATGGCTGAAATATTTCACATCAAATACTAGAAAATAACATTGTGCTTAAATATAATCATGTTGAGACAAAACTAAAATTAGTTTGGGATTTAGTGGTAAATACTATCACTGATTCATGATCTTTAAGTAATATTCTATGAGAGTTATTACTCAAAGAACACAATGACAGTATTCAGAACAGTATTTTAAAAAGAAATACTATAGAGACAGAAAACACCTACAGTGATCATTATATTTTCAGTAATGATCAGCATACTATCTTCTCCAGTATGTTGGGGAGTTCCTAAATGGAGTGGTAAGTAGATGCAGTAAGACAAGTAGTAATTCTATTTGTCTAAAAGCATTCATTTAACAAAGTCACATTAAACTGTATGAAGCAGACCTCTCCTACCCTCTCACTCTATCTAATAGACAACAATAAATTATCACAATTGTTTTATTTTCTTTCAGTATTTGATTAGACAAAGGACATTTTTCTTTTTCTATCAATTTTACATGAAATGACTACATAGAAAAAATGTGGAGTCAGTATATATGTACTATTAGCTGAGATAAATTAATATCTTATATCATAATACCTGTTAATATATTTTTCTTGAAAATATACATAAAATACACAAGTTTGTCAATGGCAGTACTTTATACAATGTAAGCAAATATTACAAAGAAGTATCTAGTGGAGTGTTTCTTCATTCAGCAGTTTACACAGAGTAATATGAATTGCTCATACATTAGTTTTATTTTAAAAGTAAGTTAGGCTCATGATGAAAATCCAGAAGTGATCAGTATTCATTATGGCATTGCGTATTAATATAATAACTTTAAATAGACTGTATATTTGAGAAAGTCTGTATTTCAAAAATTGTATAAACAAACATTCCCCATTATAGTTAGATAAAAGTTTCACTGAACAAAAAATATTTCTCTCTACCTTTATATAGTTTTAGATTTTTTTCCTTATTAAAATTATTTTTGTAAATGTGGATGTTTTTACCTCAGATTCAAAGTATTGTCCAGCCTCACTTTTCCTTATCTTAATAAAATTATATTGGATACTGACATTATTACACTGAATTCAATATTATCAGCTGTTAGGATACTTTATCTTTCTTAAGCCATATCGCTTTAATATAGTAGCACATAACCAATGTGTTTGTTATATCAGCAGTTTAAATATTCAAAGGTAGATGTGAATCAAACTGTATTCATGGTTGGATTTCTTAAATGATCATCGAAAACCTCAAAAGCAAACATATACCAACTGGTGTTTGTTTTTGTATAGGCTTTAGGAACCTTTATGGCACATCAAAAGGGAAAACATTTATAGATTGATCAATGTAAATTAATAACCATCCTTCGTTAAAAAAATACATAAATACTACCACACATCATTTTAGTAGTACTTTCTCACTTGTCATCAAACATGACGAAAAGTTTAACTTTTGCCATTTATCCATTATAACATTTTTGCTACTACTTTGTGAAACTCGATAATTTTAATAGCTTCTCTGCTGGACCCTCTCGGCTGATGAATTATAGTATTAAATGTTTTGGAACATGGAATATTCTCTGACATTCATAACCTGGGAAAGTTGAAAACTGTGATTCATTTGGGGCCAGGACCACGACGACAACCCGCCAAATGTCTTGGGCCTCATGACAGATTTTTCAGTGGTGAGGAGAAGCTTGGTAAGGATAGGCACCAAGAGAATTGAGAACTGCAATAAAAGAAAGAGAAATGGGTTATACTGAGAGGTAATTGATCAGGCAATGAGATACCAGGCCATTAAAGTGTTGAAAGAAGAAGTCTCAACTGGTTTAGGATCCTCTTTGAACAACTAGAATCTTTTTGCTGAAGCTTTGAAGATTCATGCATTCCTATACAAACCTGAGAAGAAAATACATGGTTCTTAAATGATTCCTTTAGTTGACTATTTGGCCAGAGTTCAAGAAAAATTCTAAGAACTCTTTGTGACCTTAGACAGAATAACATCCATTGTTGTGTGCATGGCAAATGTAACATTGGATTCTTTTGACAAATCTGTGTGTTAACCATAACATGATCAAGCTCTTTGCTAAGTTAAGAATACAGAAGGAAGGAAGTGCAACATAAGAAACTACCTGAAAAAGAAACTAGCAAATTTTATCTTGGTTCAGATTTCAGGCCAGGTACAACCATAGCCTCAGTAAGTAACCTCATCAGTTAACTTATCCATAAATATATAGACATGAAAAAAACAGAAATATTTATTTTCTTCTTAGTTTTCAATGACAGCTGTTATTGAAGGTTTACTTTATCTTTAAACTTGCAAAGCAGTAGAAAAACCTATGTGGGACATAACTTAGATGAAGGAAATATATAAAGCGGATACAAAATAGGAAAAGGTTTTACTAGGAATATCATTTTTGCATAACTTTGTTGGAAAAGAATACTCTGTCTACAAAACTGAAATTATTTTGCAGTTTCAACCACAAACCAAAAAAATGTCTGTAAGAACTTGGACAGACACTGATGAATGGACATAAAAGCAACACGGATTTATTTGTGCTCAATCACTCCTCCTTAGCATTTAAACAATTAAAGCTTAATCATACACATGGAAAGAAAACAACATTTACTAACCAAAAGCAAAATATTCTTTGGGAGGTCTTCCTCTTTGGATATTAAATTAGCAATGGCAACAAAAAGAATATTTCTTTAGTTAATGTATATTCATGCATTTTAAAAGATGTTTGAAATTTAGATTTTCTTTTTATCTTTGGAAGGTTGACCACCAAAATATCAGAATTTCAGAACTCTGAGAGTTTGGAGCAAAGGTGTTATTCGATGAACAAAGAAAAAAAAAACCCCAAACCACCATTTGATTGATCATCATAATACTGAACCTGCTAGGTATTTACCAAAATTTCTTCTTGGCTGTTATAATAGTAAAGATCCAAAGTCTTGAGCACTTCACAGTACTACACTAGTGAGCTTATTTGGATATTTTCTTATGACAGTTTAAGATGAGTTATGTTGGCACCCCATAAGAAGAGGTGTGTGTGGTTAAATGGGAAAAAAAGAGGAAAGAACGTAAGAAACAATTGAAGGCTGTGAAAATTATAACCTGCACTTAGTACGTGATCAGTCAACCATAGACTCATGAAATCTTAGATTTGGGACATAACAATCCCTTCCTTTAAAGATGAGGCAATGGGCCCATGAATATGAAGTGAGTTGCTTGTGATCACAAGATCACTTACAAAGATGATGGGCAGGGAGGGAATTTAAGATCCTATAGTTATATGTTCAGGAGAAGATAATTGAATTATCATAGGGTCTTGCTTTTTTCTTTCTTTGTTGACATTTGTCTCAAATTTATATTCATAACCAAGAGCAAAATGTCTAAAGTAGCAAGCTCTAATTTTAACTTTAGGGAAGTTTCAGAAACAAGCTGAAGATTGGAGTGAACTATAAGACTAAGGACAATGTATCTAATTCAACATTGAACTCTGAGATCAATGCATTCTTTTCTCCCACCAGTAGCATTTTGTCACTCATGATGTCAGGACTCTTCAAATTCTATTACTAATGGAAGAAATGAAGTGAAGAAGGGGATACCCGGAAGCATCAAAGACCAAAGGGATGTCTGTGTGGGGGTTATGGCTTCAGACAAGGGAAATCATGAGAAACTGGGAAGGGAAACTAAATTTGGGCCATAGCAAGATAGCTTCCTCAAGGGGCATTATGGCCTAAATGATCTCACTCAAGTTGGAGAAGTCCTTTTTCCTATTTCATTCTGTTCTGGTTTCAGGTAACAAAAACAAAAAATGAGCTAGCTTAAGGAAAAAGGGGGGTTGGGCAACTAAGCCACAGGAAGAACTTGAATATTCTCCAGAACAATCTGGCCTTGTGCTCTTTTAAAACGTCAGCTTCATTCTTTCTCACTGTAGCCTTGTCATCCCTACACAGAAGCCAGCTCTGGACTTTCATATCTCAAAGCTATCAGTGAGTGACTGAATATGAACTCTTTCCTTCCCAAACACTAAATTTCCAGAGAAGAGACTCAATGGGAGTGACCATCTCTCAACCAATGAACAGTGACCGAGGCATTTTGTTTTGAGTGGTCCAACTTAGCGCTGTGAGTGGAAATTGTTGTATCATGGAGGCGGATTCAAGTTAAAAATACAGAACTGAGAGAAGGGAAGTTCCTAGAAAAGAGGTCCTGAGCAGATAATTCCAGGTATTCCCCTGTGATTTGCAAAATAAGAGATTGGTTACTCAGATTTGTTTTTTTTCCAGGTCGCAGATAACAGCGACATATTTTAGTTAACTGATAGGGATTTATTATAAGGATACATGGGGAAGTGAAGAAATACAGTGATCCATCTCAGAAATTCTCTAGCAATCCAGTTAGCATGTCCTTTCCACATCAGGTAGTCAATGTCTCCAGCTTTGATGTTCTTTTCTTATGATGACTCAGTTGAGATAGGAAGCAAAAGAGAGCAGATACAGAAAAAATTACATCTTGATTCTAGCTCATGGCTGCTACTTTCTCACGCTTCTCGTGGGCCCACACAGGGTACTACTTTCTGTGTAAGTCTCTAGGATCTCATATTCAAATTGTTTGAGCTAGATTCTGATTGGGTAGGCCACTCACTATAGGCTACATGATGCTTTTTTTTTGGAAGGGGGTGGTAAAGCTTTCATCTCTATTTTATAGGCTGCTGGTCAGATACCCAAGTTTGGCCAGGTATCAATCATTGTTTCAATCAGTTCGAATCAGGAAAATAGGGTCAAGGCAAAACAAATTGAGAATTAGAGGCAAATCATGGGTATATCAAGTAATTTTTTTTAAATTAAAGTTTATTGGGATGACAATTGTTAGTAAAGTTAAATAGGTTTCAGGTGTATGTCAAATAATTTAATTGGTGGATACCTTGTATGAATGGGCAGTGTAGCATCCCCAAAAATATAAACTAAGGATTTTGTTTCTTTCCAATGAATGTTAACTGGAATCCCTCTTTTGCCAAGAATTATTTTAGATGTGTGGGTGAGACCAGGGTATATAGGAGAATTCCTGCCACAGAAGATCTATAAAATTGATGGGGGAGTAAAAACTATCACCACAGACACAAGTAGAAAAAAACCCCAAAATTAAGCTAAAATACACAATCTATTTTTTCACTTCTTGCAACATAATTGTTATCAGAAATGAGATGTCTTTTTTTAACACAGAAACTTAAACTTTTCCAAAAGAATGGAAATTTAAAAGCTAGTAGCTTTCATGGAAGAAAGGTGCCCGAGACTCATCATAGGAAGCAGAAGTGTATATAAGGAAAGGGGACTGAGAAGAGATTGAGTGAAAGAAAAGAAAGGGAGGGGGGCGATAAAAATAGAAAGCAAAGATAATCCGGAAGGGTAGCTTGCATGGTGCTACTGCAATCAGTACCACTCTAGTCAAGTCACCATCATCTACTCTAGGCTTAGTTTTTCCAGGCCCGAGGCTGCTTCTGGGTAAAACAGTATGTTTATCTTGTTTGACCTCCTCTCTGTGCCTGTTAACTCGCTGTGGGCCTAAGAAAGGGGAGACTTCAGGCTTCCGGATGAGGCTGCAGCTTCTTTCTGTTCTTAGCTCCATGGAAATTCTATGGGGACAATGCTATAGATAAAAGATGTGGGGGAGGAGTGGGAAGGTCTCAAAGGATGAGTGAGGAGGCAGGATGGCTTGATTTTTAAGTTCCCCTGATACTTTGTATGTATGCATTTGCTGCTTCTAGAGAAACTGAATAAGGAAAACAATTCATACATAGAATGCCTGTGCAAATAGCAAACCAATAACCTAATACTGGCATGCGATTCTGGTACAGTTTAAGAGCTGTAAACGGCAAGGGATATTTATACACTGATAGGATCCAATCCCAGGATACGCAAATTTTAGATCAAGAAAAGCCCAGGAACTCACATAGTAGCTAGCAATGACCTGGGTATTAGGGAGTGTGAATTTGCAGAGTGAGAGCATAGACAAGGCCTAAAGCTGGGTGCATTGGAGAGAGTGAGTTTAATGATTTGAGGTTGGTTCTAACCTAACATGGCTATCTTTCAGATGGAGCAGTTTAGGCTGGGGACAATTTCTAGCCCTTTAGAACCAGATCGGTAGCTATGGACTAGAATCTGCTTAATGAGAATGAACCCCAAACCAAGTTGTCCTGGGCTCCAAGTCAGGTGAAAAGACTCATGAAGCTAAAAATCAAAGGACGTAGATCTACAAATGTGGAATTTTAGTTTGACTCAGTGTTCATCAATTTAGATGGGTGGGAATGGTGGCAAGAACATATTACAGGAGATTATATTCCCCAGGATTACCTAATCTACAGAGGCTATCAATTACTGAACCAGCTTTTAAACTCCTTTCTGACTGTGGAGCAAGAGGGGGAGAGAGAAGGGTGTAGGCTTTATGCCTGAAGCAACGTTTCATGTTCTTCTATTTCTACGGAAAGTCTAGTCTGTAGATGAGCACCATGGGGTAATGAAGAAAATGGTGAATTTCTTGTTTAAAACTATATATATATATATAATTTGTTAGTATCCCTCCAGTGGTTTGTCACTCCGCGAACCAGCTGTCCCAAGCCTCTGATTCAACCTGTGGTCTCGGGTGAGCCCTTTAAATCCAGCTTCCCCCGCCCATCCAACCACGCTCCTGCTCCCTGACAGGTGTTTTCCCAACTCCTGAGGCCGACGATTTTGGGGAGTGGCTGAGCCAATAAGATTTCCCATTGGGGAGGGGGCGGGAGAAAAGGCGTGGCTAGTGGGTCATAGCGGGGGCGGGGTTTGCGCGGCTGAGCAGAGCCAGCCTGGTTGCGTGGAGGGTTCTTTTATCCGCCCCCCTTCCACCTTTTTTTTTTTTTTTTTCTCCCCCTCTCCCGGAGTCTTATTAATTCCTGTGTGAGGCTGCAGCTGGAGACCGCAGGGCGTTGGAAATGACGCTCGGAGCTTTAATTACCGCAGCCGCCGGACAAGTGTGAGGAAAGCTGACGGGGAAAAGGACTGACTGGATCGGGGGAGAAGCAAGAAGCTTTCCCCCCTCCCTTCTTCCCAATTTGGACTGGAGGTGCAAGAAAACTAAAAAGGGAGCCGAACATAATAGCCCGGCTAGAGCAAGAGGCCGGAAACCTACCGCCTCTTTGCAATCAACTTTTTTTGGAAACCTTTTCCCCCTTCCTTTTTATTGTTGCCCAACCAGTGAGAAAGAAAGTGAGGAGGGAACGAGACAGCAAAGGATCACACAGGGAAATAGCTGCACAGTCCGGCCAGGAGCTCCACGCTCGCACACTGGAGCACCCTCTCACACGCGCATACACGCACACACCCGCGTACACTCTCCCCCTCCTCCAGTCCCCGGTCCTGGACCAGCGATCGCTGCCTGGGTCGCCCGCGCTCGGAACCGGTGCACCGCGCGCGCGACGTGCCAGTCCTCTTCGCGCCCCCACGCGCGCCTGGCTGAGGGATCTCCTCCTCGTGCCCGAGAGGGGCTATGCCATTTGGACATGTAATTGTCAGCACGGGATCTGAGACTTCCAAAAAATGAAGCTAGCGACAGGACTGTGCATCTGGGTGAGCCTTTTGGTGGCGGCGGGGACCGTCCAGCCCAGCGCTTCTCAGTCAGGTGGGTCGCGGTTCCTTTTCGCGCTCCAGGTGTTGAACCTGCTGCGGTCGGCTTGGCTGTGTGGGGTTGCTCCTTCACCCCCTTCGCCCAACCTGAGATCCACTGGCTCTCTGGCGAGGTGGACCACTCCACCCAAGCCATTTCCATGGGCTCTCGGTCTCTCCTCATTCTGTCCCTAAACTTACCCTCTGTGTGTGCATATGTTTTATTTATCGTGAAAAATCACTCTGCACCCGTCTCCTTTTACTCTCTCCTTAACTCCCTTTTTTTTTTTTCTTTCTCGCGCGTTTTCTATGCGCCTGAGCGAGATTGTTTCTGATCGCGCCTGTTGTGCGGGACGTGGGAGATCGAGATCGGAGTTAGTAGAGGAGACGCTCCTCTTTGCGTCTGGGCCCCCGAGGGAAGAAGCCTGGAAGAAGCAATGGGTTGATTATGCACATTTCGCTGCTCACCGCCCGGGCAGCGAAAGGACTGGGGTCCCGGGGCGGTGCCAGCTGGGCCCTGTGTGCGGGAGGGCGGTGGAGAGTGGAGCTCCGAGAGTAGGCTTTGCACCTGTGTGTGCTGCCGGGGGCCACTGCGCCCCCCGTCGCCCGAGCATTGCCAGGTCAGACTTGACTTGAGCCCAGCCTGGGCAGCTGGAGCGGCAGGCGGGCCCGCCCTGGCCCGGGGGCCCGGGACTCGGGGCCTCCTCGCCTGGCGTCCGGGAGCTCTCGCCCCATTGGCTTGAGGGGAGCTTGCCTGCCTGCCTGACCTCTTAAAAAAAATAAAATAAAGGTTGACATACTTGAGCCGGGAGCCTGGCCTTCCCGTCGGTTGCTGTGTTTGGCTCCAGGAAGAGTTGTTTCTGCAGTTTAACTTGCTATTGGCCGGAGTCCCTCCAACTTCTGTTTACTGCCCGGCGCAGCTGCCTAGCCGAGCCTTGGTGCGAACTAACTGAACCCGAGGCCGGCGCGGCTGCGCTGGGTGCGCGGCCACTGTTTGCAGGAGAGCTTGAGCTCCAGGTACCTGGACAGGCAGAAAGGCTAAGTGACCCCCGAGAAGCAGCGCCGTGAGGCCGGCGCGCCGCGGCGGGCAGGGCTAATGACAGCACCTGCAGTGCGAGGGAGCTCAAAGTTTCTGACACTTGAGTTTCCTGGGGCTGAACGTGGGACAGGGAAGGACTGAAGAGAACCGGTGTCTGACGTGGCCAGGGGGACCTTTTGGAGAGCCGAAGAGATTTCCGGAACCATCCGGGGCTGCTCCCAGCAGTGTGGGAGGCAGCTAGAAGAGATAAATCCCCTGGGAGTGGCGATAGGGAGAGCTTTAGGCCCCGGGAGGGTGTCTTTCTGACCTCACCAAGAAAACAGCGCGCTGTAGTTTTCCCGCTCCGCCCCCGCCGCCGCCTCCCCTCCTTGCCTACTAAATAACAAGTTACAATCGTGGAGCGTTTCAAAATGACCTTCGAATGGCACAATGTGTGCCGTTTGTGCTGGTCGTTTGCACCCTCCTGATTCCTCTGAAATTCTTCATGCATACCAGGTCCGGCGCTCCAGCCACCTCCGGAATTACACCAACACGGACTTGAGATTCCAAGCGGGCTCTTAGATACATCCCTTTTTATCTCCCTCTCCACTCAGAGTCCCTTCATATTTTCCTTCAATGGGTTGATTATGCACATTGACCCATTCAAAAGCAGTGGCGACTGACGGGTAGGCTTAGTTAGCCGAGAGGAATTTCTAGGAGGCGACCTACTGAGGGCTGTCTGGTTCAGCTTCAGCCGCTGGGGGACCGGGCTCCGAGTCCGCAGCAATTTGGTATTAACTGTGTGGCTGGGGTTGAGCTATGTCGAAAAGCCCTTTTCAGAATTTCTGCAAGGAATGTAATCCAAATTAGTTCTGCAGCTGTCCTCTTCCTCGTCTCAGGCGACACCGGCTCGCGCCCTCGCTGGTCTCTTCTCGCTTCCCCCCGCGAATTGTCAGACCTACAAGTGAGCCCATTTAGAACGCGAGGATTAGCGTGCCATTGTTGTTCCCTGTGTGACTCTGTACTTGAAATTCTGGGGGCACAAAGGAGAGTCTCACTTGCTCAAAACACAAAGTGATCTAGATGAAAGGGCCGCACAAAGACAAGCTCTCGGGTGCATCCCTGGTATAATTGCAACACGCAAGCTAAGGTGATCCACTGGAAACTGTAAATAGCCCTGGGGACTCCTTTTTTTTCTTTTCTTATCCTACCCCACCCTCACCCTGCGGCACCTGGCAGGGAAAGTTCAGCTGGTTTTAATGCAGTGCTTTTATAAAACCAAGTTACTGCCTGGGATATGAGTGAAGATCTGTGTGTTTGTGTCTGTGTGTGTGTGGCTCTATGCTCCCAAGTAAATACATATTGCGTGTCTCCCGTCTCGCGGTTAGCAGTCAGTAGCAGTTTGGAGGAGTTTGTTTTGGTCCAAATGAGAAATTAAGTGCGGATAAGTAAACTAAGCTGCCAGAGGGCGACAAGATGTTGAGTGAATTGCTTTTAGATGAAACAAATTAAGGAAACGAGGGAAGACAATCTGCTTCTCGCATTATTAGACACGCTTGGAGTTCAGGGGGAAAGTGGCATATTTTTGAAATGCTAATTTCTTAAGAAGCAGAAGGAATGCACCTTATTTACTGCTCTATGTGAACAGAATAAAAATATGAGGGGGGGTGATTCTGTTGTATAGATCTAAGATAGTTCTTAAAATAATTGTAATAGGACTTATTTTTATTTTTCTTCTTTTGCTTAGATAAAAATCAGCTTTAGAGAAGGCGATTGTTTTTAGTAATTATGAAGGACTTTGCCTCATTTCCAGTGAATCATTTTATGGAGAAATATTATAGCCAAGGACCCTTTATATGGCCATTATAAAGCCTTTGCTCCCAAAAGGAGTAATTCCAAAATTTCTATCTTCCTGGTATTATTGAAAAATAATCAATATCACCTTTGTATTGAAATAAAATATATGGTAGTATTTAGTGATAGTCTTACACACCTTAGTAGACATGAGCAAGTTCAGTTCCCATTTCTTATTTGCAAGTCCTGCTTTTCATTCTATAAAACATCAGACATTTTCCTACATATTTAAGATAATATCTCCAAACTTAGGAGTTGTTTTTACATTTGAGAAGGAAAAGGTTAATAAAACTTAGTTAAGTGATGGAAGAGATGTTAAATGTATTTTAAAAAAATCCTCTTTCTTACACGTTTACTGTAAGCACAGCACACCCATGGGTGTAATGCTTCCTTTTTTTTCCTTTTAATTTTGAAATTCTTATATATGTAAAGGGGGTTTTGATAGAAGGTATTGGTTTTTCTTCAGAATGCTTCTAAATAAATTTATACCTGTTACAACTAAACTATAATATATACTGTTATGATAAAAATTGGAAGACTCTGTGTCATAATTCCTCTTTTGATTTTCTTCCCTTAAGTGAAAATGCTTTTATTTATTTTAATCATGCATGCATCAAAAGCCAAAGTTTTTTGAAAATCAAGGCACTTACTGCTTTATATATATTTTCATTTAGTCACTGGAAATGTGTTTTAATTAAGAAATTACATTAGAATATTTACCAGGGCACATGCTTCATGGAAAATTTACCTATTTTTTCCGTCTAACCTGAACACAGTAAGTTTGCATTGGCTGAATTTTAGAGTTTGAATTTATTTGAGGGAAAATCATATTTCCTGCTTAAAGTGGATTCAAATATTTAGTATTCATGAGCTTTCATCCCTTTGGTTCTTAAACAGAAGTACTATTTATCATCTGTCTTACGCATTCACCCTTTCCATTATTATAGATACTTTCTTTTTACATCTTATTATTTATTGAGTTTACACATGTGAATATATATTTTCCCCTCCACCACTAAGCATATTCTTTTTCTGTGTGTCTTTCCCAGCAACCTGCCACTCAGCCACTGCAGGAGTCCTCAGAGCCAGTTTTCATTATTTTTTTCTGATAAATCTGATATAGCTGGTTGGCTGGACAATCGCGAGCCATTCCATTGCTCAGATTTACCCCTGAAAGAAAATAAAAAGGCATCGATCTGAGATCACTAGCACATCTCAAAAGCCCTGACTCCAAAGCCAAATCATTCTACAGAGAAGTCCCCATGTCCCTTTCTCTCTCCCTCTTTTCAAACCGTCTTGACCAGGGAAGGAAGGTAGACTACTATCATTTAAAAAATGCTAGGGATGCAAGGAATTGGGCTCTTTCTAAATATTCTCTGAAGCTTGATAATTAGAGCCATTTTGAGATTAATGACTATGTAAGGTGCACATTTTAGACAATAAATTGAATTAGGGTGCCTTAGACATTGCAGTGTTTTAAAGTGGTGACATGTTTATATTATTTCAAGCCAGTTGGTAAGAAACTTTAATGTATATTAAAAATAGAAAACATTTTTGCTTTATTTTACAGTGTTCTGCTGCTACTGGATATCCATGTGTAATTTGTAAGTGCCTAATACATAAATGAAACAAATGATCAGAAAAGATGTGCTGTTACCTGCAAACTTGTTGGCCCTTGCTCTGTTTGATTTCATCTTTTTTGAAGCATACAGCTTAATAGAAATGCTAATATTACACTGAAATTAGCTTATACATGTTTAAGCCTACAGCTGTTCTACAAAAATTAATTGTCAAATATATTGCACTGTCTTTTACAATGGTGACTGAGTAGGTTATGCAGGCTAGAATTTAATCATATTGTAAACTTCTGTCCAGGTAATATCATTTTAGAAATATTCTATGTTACATTTGACCATATGGAACCAAATTGCATCTTTTATCTAATACTCATTTCCTAATTATATAAATATTGGGCACTTGGAGTAAAACCTTATATTTCATGCTTTCTAATACAGCTATTGATTGGGGTTTAGTTTACAATGACATTAATCCCTTAATTTTCCTTCTTTTTTAAATGGAAAGATCCTGAATTAATGCTGCCTGAAATTTTAGCTCTTCTGCATAATTTGAAGGAGATTTTAACTGGTTATGTGGTTATGTGTGAAATAGGACCTAGCCAGGTGGTTTAAATCAGGATTTTGACATTGTAGGGACAGTTCCTCCATTTTCTTCCTGATATTTTGAGCAGCTCATTCCATGTCTTTGCTACCTAGCATGTGTGCCCTGGGGGGGCGGGGGGGGGGCACATGCATGTAGCATACTCTGTTTCTCCACTGTATAGCAGTTTTCTGAAAAATGTCTTAAAGTCTCCTGTGATATTGAGGTACATTCTAGTAACAAGTTAATTGACATATTTAAACATGCACACGTATTTTAATAAACATAATGTAAATTTTCTAGATGATCTGTTACAGGAGCATCTGTCTAAATGAAATAAAGAGGTTATTAACTTTAAAACGTTTGTATTTGAAGGCCGTTTCCCTAAAGTATTACTTTTCAGAACTGCTCTATGTTTTCTTTAGATTTCGTTGTATAAGATTTTTTTTCTCCTTTTCTGAGTTGTTGATAATTCTAACATGTTTATGAAAGAAATCGACCTATTTTCCGATGCTTTAATCAAAGCTTAAAGCTACTTTCTTGGTTGTATATTTGACCCTTAAACTAGTGCTTTCTGTGTGTACTAAGTTTTCAAGAGGAAAGGAAACTGCCTCACTTTTGCGACACAGAGGTGAAATACTTGGATATTTTTGGGCCTAATTATAAAGTGCTTTTTTTGAAGATGTGGTAATTATTTTACAGTTATTTTCATTTTGAATGTAAGTGATTGCTCTGTAGGCTTGCTCCTTGGCACAACTCCAGGGGGCAGCAGCCACACAGAATTTAATGGGAATGGTGCGTTCCTGAGCTGTGGATAGTGCAGGGGTTGCCCTGCTGTTATGTGATGCTATGGAATGAAGAACTAGAATCAAAGGAGAATTGTGGTCATACAATCATCTTCTATGTAATCTTTGGTTAGACTTCTTGTTACGTGTCTCTGTTTCCTCATTTCTATTAATGTAGCTAAAAGTGATATCGAAACAATTACCATGATTTTTCAAAATGATTTACTTAGACAGAAAAAGGATGTTTAGACTTTTTAGAAAAATAAATCCATTGTTTTTCAATTATTTTTATAAGTGGGTCTCTTTTTGATTTTGAAGTGAATTCATGTGTGTAACCCTGGTATCTAAAACAGGTGAAAGGGAAGAAGAGAGCTGCTTTTGTTAAAGCTGCAGTGAGAAGCTGACTTTGTGTCCCCTGACTGTAGCTGTCTCCCACTTTCCTTCCACTCTTTCTTCCACTCTGCTGTGCTGGCTTCACAGAAATCGAGCACTATTTTGGAACCACTGACCCAGTCTTAGCCTCTCATTTTTGAGTGAGGAGACTGGGAGCACAGAGCAGTTAGGTGATATAAGTTCATTGGTAGCTCCTGACACCAATATCATTTCCACGAACACACAGAGAAGTACTTGAAAAGTTACAGACACTTAAACAAAAAAGAGTAAATAATCTCACGATCCACCCTTGTTATCGCAAATGGCATTATTTCATCTTTTCTTTTGGGCATATAATATTCATGCGAAGTGAAATAAGTCAGACAGAAAGTTCGAGAACCATATGATTTCACTTATATGTGGGCTATAAAACTGAAAGCAACAAACGAACAAGACAGACGAAGAAAAAAACAAAAACTCATAGGCACAGACAACAATTTAGTGGTTACCAGAGGATAAGCGGGGAGGAGGGTGGTAGAAGAGGGTGAACGGGATCAAATATATGGTGATGGAAGGAAAACTGACTCTGGAAGGAGAATATTTCTATATTCATGTGAAACCTATATAATATTACTAACCAATGTCACCCCGATAGATTTAATAAAAAAATAAATACAAGGTTATGTTGTTTTAAAAGATAATTGCAAAATTGAAATTAAAACAAACGGGTTGGAACCATGGGCCTAATTATCAGACTGTGAAGTTCTTTTCAAGGGGAAGACTGGGATTATCAGCATCTCTAATTTATATTTAGGAAGTAATCATTGATTGCATTTATAATTTCCAGCACATTAGGATTAAAGACATAAAGCAACTTTGTTAAGA
Source organism: Rhinolophus sinicus (assembly GCF_036562045.2). Lineage (NCBI taxonomy): Eukaryota > Metazoa > Chordata > Mammalia > Chiroptera > Rhinolophidae > Rhinolophus > Rhinolophus sinicus. The sequence continues at coordinate 188,303,528 of NC_133751.1, read as the reverse complement.
CATAGTTCTGTAAGAGGATCTGTTTACTTGGCAAGGCCTGTTCTGGACATAGAATTTTGATCCTAAAAGTCATATAAGAGTTGCCTATACTACTTTCTGTGCATAATAGCACCTTCAAGAGTTTATTTTATGTAAGGCATTATAAAGGTGACCAATACATAAAGAATGGTTTTTTCTCCATTCTGCATTAAGTTCCATGCATGTGTACATAAAATTATAAAGGACAAGCTGAGTTTCTCATCACCAATTAGTTGTTCAGGATCCTTTACCAGCAAACCCGTGGGAATACTTCAGATTCGTCCATGCCAATCCTTGGACCCAAGGTAATTTATGTTTTACACTGTCTTTGTTGGGTCCTTGTTTTTCTTTAAGTCCCTGCTAAGATGACAGTTGTATTCTTTGCACAAGTGCGTAAGCTAAGCTTTAAATACTAAGATTTCATAAAATTATTTCCATGGCACATTTGACTCCCTTTAGTTGGCTTCTGCAAGACGCTGCCACTGGGCCTTGTGAGTTTGCAATGTTGTTGATTTAACCTTAACTCTCTCCAGTTGTCACTGACTTCCCTCAAGCACCAGAGCTTTTTCGAACATGATCAGCATTCTCATGGGCCATAGTGACAGAAGTTGAGTTTGATACTTGTTTTGGCAGGAAGAGTCACTTCCCTGTTAGGCATTTGAGATGAAGATGGACCCCCGTGAAACATTACTATAGATACCATGAAACTTCCCATGCAGCATTATTAAACCTCTCCATTGAGAAGTAGAGGTAAGTCAGTATCATTATTGTGAAGCATATTATTTCCAACATTGTAAGGATTACTGAAGCATACTAAGCACCAATGAGAATATGGAAGATTCAGTTTCTGAATCCAGAGTGAAAGTAATAGGATTCAAGGTTGTATGAACACGCACACACACACACACACACACACACACACACCAAAAAATATGGTGAATGTTTAAATTTAAAAAATTATTACAGTAAAAGACACATTGCCATTAATCCTCCTCAAAATACTCCCCTTTTGCTTTGAGCACACTTGTCCCATCGTTCCTACCACTTTCTGAAGCAGTTCTGGAAGTCGTTTTGTGAGTGTCTTCAGTTACGCTGTCGTGGCTGCCTCGATGTCCTGAATCGATTCAAAATGTTTACCTTTCATGGTTATTTTGACTTTGGGGAAGAGCCAGAAGTCACATGGTGCCAGATGTGGTGAATAAGGTGGATGAGGACACACCATAATGCTTTTATTTGACAGAAATTGCCGTACCAGAAGCGATGTGTGACTAGGAGCGTTGCTATGATCGAGGATGGTTTAACGGCACAGTTTAAAACGCACCTTTTCTCAACGATAGCTCACACCCGACTGACTGCACTGAACAAGTTGAAACTTGTCACACACTGTTAGTAAGGTTCAATGTGCTGCTTCCCTTATTGAAATCCCTGCCTTTCCGTTGGATGGCACTCGGCAGCAGCATTCACCCTTTTTTTCATTACACCTTACACATATACTATATACATATATGTATATATATTAGATGTATATGTACACACACACACACACACACACATATGTGTGTTTGGAACATAGTCTAAAGGGGTTTAAAGAGAAGAAAATGGTGCAATAAACATTTGATTATTTTCCCAAAAGATCAGTCTTGTAAATGACCAGTTTCACCTATTATAGTTTAACTATTCTTTTGACATTTACTTATATCTGGTTCCATATACATCTGGTATAGGTCGACATTCAGGTTTTAAGCTTTTAGGATACAAGTGGGGATGGCTTTCAAAAGATGCATCTGCTGGTCTCCTGTAGTCTGCTGAGGATATCTCATGGCTGGTTAGAGCTGAAAACAATGACAGCAAGTTGTCCAGGTTCTGTGACTATATCTCATATAGTTATAGCTTGACTAATAAGTTGTGCAAGCCTATATTTCAGGATGGGTCCCACCACTAGCAGGGGATGCCCAATTAAGGTCATGGATGACAGTGACTATTTTGCTTTAGGTGAACCCTCCTTTTACTAAAATCTTTCTTGTCATCATTTCCTCTTTTTCCCTGTAGGCTTAGAGAATATGAATTTCTTTCTATAGGAACCTATGAAAACCAAACAAAAATAAAACAATAATATTTCTTTTAGACATACACTTTTATTTTTAGGAGTTCCTTTTGTCTGGTCATTTTCTCTAGTTAGAGCAGTTAAACAAGATTTTTTTAAAATAAATTTTATCACCTGGCTTATTAAAACCTATTCTCTACCATTTTTATTGACCTCAACTAGTCCTTAAAAACCTTGGAGCAGGGCTATTGCAAGATCCTATTTACTGGTCCCCTGTTTCGATGTACTCTTAACCTGCAGGACTTCCCTCTTGTCATCGACTGATGATCATTTCTAATATAATACTTTTATCATCCCAGTTTCTGTTCCTAAGCTTTCAATAGATTCCCACTGTCAAGTTCAAAGCCTCCAAAAATAGTCTTTGTTTACTTTTTACTCAAGTCTTAAGAGTTTCTTATGGTGTATTCTAAGAACCAGGCTGACCATGATTGTGTCTTGCTGGATGTCTCTGCCTTTGCGGACCTCTTCCCCTGGGATTCATGGTTTCCTTGGAGCCTTTGGCTGCCCCAACTGTTGAAACTTTTCAGTTCTACATTTAATCATACCTCTTCATTCCATCTTCCTTCCCTGACTACCCTAGACTATAAATTATCTATACCATTTCCTGGGAGAGCAAGAGTTTTTATCCCCTGCAGAGATTAATGTGGTGCCACACACATACTAAGCTCTTCAAAAATATATAATTTTTTTAAATAAAAGAATCCCATAATTTGCTGAAACAGTTTTAAACTCATTCACAGATGGTTATTATTTGTAATTAAACCATATAGTGCACAAAGTAAGCTGTTCTAAAAACATAGATATAGAATTCTTAATTATAGATATTAGACATGTTTACCCTGGGAATTTCTTTAGTTGCTTTCTCAAGCTTCCTAGGGTATTTCTTTCAATGGAGTATTTCCAAGAGTGTATCATTTGCCCCCATTCCCATTTTTAGAGCCTGCTCATAATATGGTTACGAAGTATTTCTGTTGATTTTATTTTTGGTGAGTTAAATATATGTGAATGCCATTCTTAAATGTGTAAGTGTTTTGTAGTCCACTATTTTTATGTGTCCATTACATTGCGGTGTCCTATCTCCTGCTTTTATTTTTTTTTTACTTAAATTTATTGGGGTAACTTTGGTTAATAATACCATATAAGTTTCAGATGTTCATCTTTAAATACATCATCTTTATATGCCATTATGTGTTTACCACCCAATCAGTTTAAGCAATAAGCATTTACTGACCCCTTATTGTAGTTCAAGGTCATGTTAGGAACTGGGGAGGACCTATCAGAAACTCAAGATGCCAACTTTCCCCTTTCATTTAAAGATTGACAGACAAGACCAGTAAAACACAATACAAAAAATATGTCACTAAGTGATTTCCCAAACTCTTAGGAAGGAATATTTGCCTCCAGAGGAATACTAATAAGCATTTTATGAAAAAGGGGTTCCCAACAGAGTGTGGCGTATTCTATTCCTAGATATATGTGGTAATACAACTTTGTTATAACTAACATGTCTCAGTATGTAAAAATAGACACTAGACATATGCTTAAAATTTCAAAAGAATCCTACAAAGGAAGCACTTGCAGCATAACTGAACTGAGAGGTGCCTGGGATTCTCTTAGCTGCTCTCTTAGATGATTCACTCTGCATTCTGAAAATTGGTGAAATGATTATAGTATTTATCGAGTCAGATTCTACCAGTGAAAATGGTCTTCCAGACATTTCTTCTCAGCTTACCAGATTCTGAGAAACTGTCTACCTTTCTAGGTCACTGTGGTGCCCTAATTGTACCTTAATTTATAACGGCCTGAAAGAGTTAATACAACTTTCAAACTTTCCTAACAGTCTGCGGAGTAATCTGTTAATGAGAGAATTGGGCAATGGGGATATTTACACCTCTGTCTGAAATTCATTTAGAACTTTTCCTGATTGTTTTTCCTTGGCAAAGACCTGAGAAGAAAGTTTGAGTCAGGGATTGTTGTTCCTTCTTTGTAGATGAGGAAATAGAGATATGAAGAAGCAGTATGTAAGGGCAAAGCCCGTCCGGTGCATCAGTCTTGTACAAATTGCTTGTCTGTCCTATCCTGAGAGCCAGCTGGTTCTGCTTTCTGCTGCTCAGCCTCTTGCACGCCTCTCCCAGTGACAGAAGCTAGTGATGCCTCTTGAAGCTGTGGATCCTCCACTCTACCTGCCCCACTGTGCAAGAAAGGGATGGAAGGCTAAATACACCAAATCCTTTTTCTACCTTTAGGTCAGCAGCAATTTTTACTTTCCTGGTAGCCACATGAAGAAACTTGGCCAATATATTTGTCCTTCAGGGCGTCCTCCTTTAGGTTACTATGTATGTCTCCTCCTCCAATATATTCTCCAGAGTTCTTTCTTTGTACAGTGTATGTAAAGGAAAGAATCACAGAAACCTTGTCTTTTTGGAAAAAAAACTTCAAAGCAGAGACATATACAAGTTTTTGAGACATGCATTTTTAAAAAACAGTTAAATCGCTTTTTCTACTACATGTAGTTAATGTCCACTATTACTATAGAAGAGTGCATTATTGAGAGAAAAATTTGTGATATATAGTAAAATTACACTGTAAAGCACTTCAGTATTTCTTTGGAGGAAATAATGTACTATATGGAGATAATTTTCAGAGTTTTCTCTCTAAGTATGAACATGCCTAATCTTGACATGTTTTTAAAAATGGGTCATAGAATACTGTCTCTTATGCAGTTGTATAGTTTATAACGGTTGGGTGTGATTTAAAGGAATCTTACTAATTTGGGTATATGAAAGCTGTGTTACTAAAGCCTTTCCCCTTGAAATATAACTCATTTAAGTTTTGATGATTTGTTATTTAGCACAGATAAAAATCTATCTTTGACTTTTACCATATGGCTAAGTTAAATGTGACCATTTTGGTGATAATAAACGTTATCACTAGCTGTGAAAGAAACAATGCATCTAAATTAACATCAGTACTCAGATAACTCACATACTTAGTATTTTAACTAATATAGTCACACATTTAAATAATAATAAAAGGGTACGTATTTCAAGTCATACTTTTACTATGTAAAAATATCAGCTAAAGATTTAATAATATTTCCCAGTTGTTTTAAATTCAAATTTAGCAGACCATTGTCCCTGGTGATGTATCTAAACCTCCAAAAGTGTACTTGGAATTAATGGAAACTAAGTGATTGGTATTCAGATATAATTCTTTAGTGGCTTTTTTCTTTTCTTTTTTTTTTTAAGTACAGGATGAAATTGAAAGTATATAAAGCTTGGAGATAAATTGAAATAGACAAAATATTTTATGCAACTGTTGGTGAAAGGGACATTTATTATTTTTTCTGCACTTTATTGCCTGTGGCCAGAATTAGCACACCATGAGCCAGAGAAAGAGATAAGACAAACAGAATGGCACGTAGCTAATTTTGTTTAGTAAATTTAGATCTGATGCATGTTATTTCACTCCTACAAACTGACTCAGTCACTCTTTGAAAGGTACAGATGAAGTTTGTCTCCCACAGTTTAACAGCTTTCACTCAATATTTATAGGCTATATAAAAATAAATTTCTGTAAGTACCATATTTCTCACTGGCAGGATGAGCACTGTGAAGGTAGATTTATTAATGAGAAAAAAAGGAAAAACAACATTTCAATTATTCCAGGTCTGCAGAAAATAAAATATGTCAAAACATCAAAAATATCTTTCTTTCAAGGACACAGATAGTGAGCTTTTGGTATTCAAGGATTTTTGACTACTTGTGAATGAATCAGAAGTCCCATTATGTTATGGTAATTTTGTGATTTGAATCTGGTATACAGTTAGATTCATATTCTGGAACTAGTCATTTATTTGCTGTATAAGCCAACAGGATGTAATCCACTACAATGATCAGGAAGTGGCTATAAACCAAAACAAACCAAAAACACAGCCCTTGGTCTTTGTAAAAAAGAGACATCCTTCAAGAGAAATTTTAGAGATATTTCTAAATGAGGGTAATTTATATGGAAAAGCATTCACAGAACATGTAACACTTAATGGAAATGTGATTCTAGAAAAAGCCAGGAATGTGTACAATATTATCCATATTTGGGAATATCTCAAGGAGCATCACTAAAAAGTAATTTCCAGCATAGTGAATTGTAAGGTATCTGAAAAGTTATGGCATTATTTATATATCTGCTAGAGCTTTGTCATGGCTCAAGACTACATTCTCCATAATCAAGCTCACTATAGAGAATAATTCTCATATTCATGAATTGTTCATCTCATCATATTTCCAGTGGTTATTTCAAGGTTAATTTTTTTCAGACAGCATCTCTCTTGATTAAAGTCTGTAGTAATTGTATATGTGCTGATATAGCACATGAAGGTTTTAAACTAAAGACATCTTTGATTTTATACAAAGTCAATAGCAAATGCTTTTTCAATGCTTCTTACCTGCTGAAATATATGAAAAAATAACTTTAATGTTTATTTTTGATTTATATTAAGAATGTGCAGACTTATGTTTGGTATTTTCAAAATCCTATAAACCCTTGTGTATGAGTAACAAAGTATTTTCTATACCAGGACTAATATTAAAGTCCTATGTTTCTTACAATTTTATTGATTGTTAAAATATTGAAATACATTTTTATCTGATTGGCTTTCTCAGATCGCTTCCCAGAACTTCTTCCTTAGACTTTCGCAGAACAAACAACTAAAGAATTAATACCTGGCATAGTAATGGACCTTCAGGTCTCTGCTTTGCATATGTTATGATCCAGTCTGATGTACCTTTTGCCATTATAGTCACCGAATATTTTGAATGTTATGCTTACACATAATAAAATCTTTACCATATTTTAGAGTAATAGGAATAGGGATAGTATCATACTAACTTTGCCACAATTCAGTATTAGCCAGTTTGAAGAAAGCATGTTTCTACATTGTGTATCACAATATAGGTGCTTTTTTATTTGACTTGAGGTTTGAAAAGAAACACTTTGAAAATGATCAAATGTCTAGCCCACCGATTGAATTAGCCTAGAAGAGAAATCACATGAATGAGGCAGGCCAAAGGACTTAAATAAAGCCAATGCTATGAATTTTCCTGAAAGTGGGTGCAGATACTGGTGTGTCACATGTGTCTATTTATTGGGCTACTGAAGAATCACAATTTAAATTTGTGTGTTAATAACTATGTTACATGCTTATCTTTTAATCAGAATGAAGAGTTATCTGGCAAGGTGTCAGCTGTCCCACATGTGTGTATTAAGTCACTTAAGACATGCGCCTATCCTTTGAGAGCACCACACATAACTTTCCATTTGTGATAAGAAGAAAACGTCTGATTTAAAACTTTTTTTATGCAATTAAAATGTAATATTGCGATAGAAGTTATGAGTATCAGCATAATTATGATACGCTTGCTAACTTAGATTTGGACATGTGATTTATTTATTTATTCATTTGCTTATTTATTTATTTATTTTTTTGCAAAGAAAACTATATTGCAACGGAGTAATGGAGTACCATTGCATTTGAAGAATGATTAAGGAAAGGAGATGCCAAGAATGAAAAAGAGGAGGCTTGGAAAGAGGACATGATAACTATCTTCAAAAGTTAAAGGGCGGTTACATACGAGAGGGATTAGCACTGTTCTGTGTAGCCTTGGAGAACAGAAACATTAACAGCTGTTTGGAATTGTAAGGCATCAGGTTTCGCTTGAACACCATCAAGGAGTTTCTCACAGTTAGAGCTTTCCAAAGTTGGACTGGTCTGTCCTGGGAGGTAACAAGTGCCTTCATGCGTGATGTGGTAGGCTGTGATCTAATGTCTCCGATGATGATAAGGAATGAATGAGGCAGCTGAAGAACAACTGGTCAGTGAGGTTGGGGATGGGTATTGGGATCTATGACTTCTGAGGGTCCTTCCCACCCGGGGAGTCTGTCACAAGCACACCATGCCCAAATATCCTCTCCTGGACTCCAGGGAAACAGAGGCAATGGAATGCAAACCCCATGTCTCTGTGGCTAGGATTCCCACCCAAGTGCTTTTCACCATCGTACCTTCTTTTCATAGATCAGTGGACTTGTGAAGAGTCTTTTAAAGATTGTTTTCCTTAAATATAAAATATTTTATTCTTATTTTTTTTTCTCAACAGTGTTTATATTAGACATTCATACCTCTAGTCCAATATACTATCACACATAAGTCATTCTCAATTAAAAAAACAACAAAAAAACAACAGACAACATAGAATCAAAGTATACCAGCTTAAAGAATATTTCCTTGTACTCCTGGGTTATCCCAGCAGGTATTTATAAAAACTGGGTCTAACTCAACCAGAGGGAGATATATATATATGCAGGTGGGGACATAGAGCACAACATTAGAAGTCGGGGTGGAGGGTAATTGTAGTGAGTGGAGGGTAATTGTTGAGAAATAGTGAAAGTGCTTCCCTAAAAGGACTGAAATTCAAAAGGAGACAAACAGACGAAGGCGCATATTATGCCTCACTTTGTTACAAATAAAGTGGCTCTTTATTAGTTAGCTTTGGAAATATTATATTTTACTTCAAGGCCTTTGCCATTTCAATGTCTTTTACTACCTCTGTTAGATATACCCTGTAAGAACACCCAAATGACAATGTTCTGCTTTTTTTCTTTTGTGGCCATTTTATCATTATTGTAGGTTCTCCTGGTATGAAAACTGCATTTCTGTCGTGTATCCTTTCTGCCTTAAGTCCTTCTGATTTACCCCTTCTCACTGTCTTCAGTCTATTATCCATCTTAATGCCTCTTCTACACCAACCATTGTGACTATTATGCTGGTACTTTTATGCATTGCTGCCTGTGTTCCCTAAAACCTGAATGGTAGCTGATATTAATGACATTTTATAGCTAAAGAAACTGAGACTCAGAAGTACATAATTGGCCAAGATCACAGAGCCCATTTTGCAGTGAGGCAATATTCTAATAATTCACTTGGCTATTTTGGGGTATAGTTTAGACTTCAATTTGGGTATCTATCTTTAAAGGGACACTGAGTAAAGACAACCCACTTAGCAACAACAGAAAGTTCTCAAGCTTCTACCTATGCTGGGTCTTCTTCACACCCTTTTGTCTAATTTCTGGATGCCTTTCCCTGCCTCACTTCTGTGTAGATTATTCGGAGCCCTTACTTCTTTGCCTTCCTGTCGCTGCTGCCATCTGAGCATCTTTACTTAGATATACGTATGACTACATACCACCGTGTCTCCAACTCACTCTGTTCAATATTTTACTCTTTTCACAACTTAATGTGCTTTTCTTATCTTCATTGGTATACCTTCCTATGAAAACACAAATTAACTCTTTCTTTGGGAAAAAGCCAAGAAATGATAATATCTAGCATTCGTTAAAGGCCTACTGTGTCAGGAAGCACGCTAAGGACACTGAGATACAATATCTCACCTATTCTTCACAGCATGGACACATTTTACAGACAGGGAAACAAAGTCTAGAGAGATCACATGGCTTACCAAATGGCACACACCTATGCAGGGGGCAAATCAGTGATGTCCAATGTCCTAACTATTAATTTCACTTGGTACAAATATCAGTATTTTACACTTGAAAATAAACTAAAACGTCTAAGAATGGTATTGACAATATAGATTAGTTTAGTAACTATTTTAGGCCATTAATGATTTTTTTTGATGTCCATAATAGTTATTAATAACCAGGTGTATTTGTTAATATGCCAAACTTGGAAATAATATAAAGAATATTATCAGTAAATGCTAGTTTTCTATTGTTACATTACAATTTCATTACACTTATAATACTTCAAATAGGGTAACCACTTTAGTCACTTTTTAAAATTGATAATATTAAGTAAAATATTGCAGAGTTGAAGTAGAGGTTAAATAGAGGGACTTAAGAATTAAATGGCCCAATTTTGACTCCTAACCATGTAAAAATGGACTAATTACTTAATCATTTTAAGATTCAATTTTCTCATCTAAAATGGGGATCTAATACTAAGAACTTCATAGTTGTGAGGATTAAACAAATGCTTGATAAATATTAATTACGTTATATATACTATAGTATTAGTAGTAGCATGATAGCTAAGGCAGTTAAAAGCAAAAAAAAAAAAAAGAAACATCTTAAATTTAAAGTTCCAAAATGTTAAATGTGAGAAGACCATGGACTTTATTTTTTTCATAATTTGAATTTAAGTTCTGTGTTCTATGTTTATAAACAGATGATGGAATATTGGTTTATAGAATCACTGACTATGAGGTCTGGCATGAGTACTGTAACTCGGCTATTTAAGGAAGAATTCGGCTGTCTCTGAGGGGCAGTTTTCTCAAATCATTTTTCCTTCGTATTCTGTTTTTATAGTTTTGGTATTAAAAAAAAAAAAAAAAGAGCTTAGAGAGACAGTTGTGTTCCAAAGATTTATGTTTACCTGGCAAACTCAAATCCTCTGTCCTTTTATCCTTATTGTTTTTTAAAGTGCCTTGAAGAGAAAATGGTTTTTAATCAAATTCATGAGATAACTTTTTATGTTACGTTTTATAGGCATTTAAACTTTTCAAGATAGAGAGCAACTAATATAATGTATGACTGAATATATTTTTTGGAAAAACTTTCTGCATCCTCGAGCAGAATCTTGAAGATCTATACACAAATACTGAACAGATTTTGCCACATGGATGATAATCTGAAAATTCTTGTGTTTATTAAATGCTTGCCCTGTATCATGGTTTTTACACATTTATTTAGATAATTAAGGAATCAGTAAAGACTACGCATGTCATCATAAAGTTGTTAATTTTCAAAACTATGCCAGTAGTGCTCACTCACTGATTAACATTGGAACACCTGTAAGCCTTGCATGCTTAGAAACAATATAATGGAAAGGACAATTTTTGCTTTTTAAAGTTAACTGCTCGCTTTCTTGCAACAACCTCAAACTTCCTACAGCCAGTGAGTTAGATTAAGAAAATAGTTATTTCTTCAATGTACCAATCTGGAAACTTTCAAGGATGCTATCAATTGCCCACTTTGGCAAATAAAATAAGTAAATAAAATTTTTAATGATTAGGCTGTTATCTTTAAACTGAGAGGTAGGTAGAAATTTACTTCACAAGCTCCCTCACATGTCATCTTGTTTTGCTGACAGGTGGTGCGTCAGAATAATATGGGAAGTGGGGATGTCTGGTTAGGTTTCTTTCAGAGTTTCTGGGAAAAAACTATAAATTGTACCCTGGAAATAAAGATCTTGTAATGTAGCAGTTGAATTACTAAAATTTTCAGATGTGAGGATAGTAACTTAACAAAATAATTGTCACATGCCAACATCTTTTTAAATTTTAAATCTATTTTTCAGCTACAGGTGTTGACTTTGCGATCAAGATTTCATGTGACTACAATAATAGTTTTTAACTTGAATGCAAATCAATAAACAGGAATATTAAGCTATAATCCAAATCCATACAACTGATAATTGTCCATTGATTTTGTTATTATTTATCATTAATACGAAATTGTCTTTAACCTATGGTTAATCACAAATTTTGAGGACACAAGGGTTACCTGCATATTTGAATACAGAGACATTTAAAAATATATTTATCAAATTAAGATGGCCTGATATATTTTAAATAAAGATTCCATGTGCAGATTAGACTTTCATGAATGCATTCTACAAATGATAATAGTTGTTACTATGGTAACCTTTAACCAGGTACTTGGTGGTGTAATTTGAATTAGTCCTATTCTACAATGAGGGTGGTGAGGTAATGGAAATGAGAGTCATTAACATTCAAGATTTGAGTTTAAAGAAAGACAATATACTAAGTTTATGAGAGAAGCAGAGATATTGAATAGGGTAAATTACACTGCTAGAGATGAAATGACCACCACATAACTTTCAGCCAGTCTCTCCTGCCTTTATTTCACTCCATGCTGGCTTTTGTTTTAGATCCCGTTGTTCTCCACCCCTGAGTGGTTCTAATTGCATCCATGAATCAGGAACCAACTCATTCTATTCTTACAAAGCAGTTTTAATCTTTCACTGCCAGTCAATATCCTACTTAAAAACCAGTCTAGAGAGTGCCTTTCCCATTAGAAAAGGGCAGTCAGTTTCTATCGGTTTTGGTGCTAATTTTGACTTTAAAGTACTATGGTATTTGTTAGGTTCCGTGTTTCTATGAATTAATACCCTGCCCCCACCCTTACCACCAAAAATCCAAGCAATTTTCCTCTTTCCTGCTTGTACATTTGTAGGAGTTTGCCATGATTCTAATTGTGTCACTCATTTCTTCAGCAGTGATTTGATATACAGTCTTAATCTGTGCGTAGCACATTGGCTTTTTAACTTTTGTTTTATTTCAAATGGTTTTGCACCCTTATTAAGGTTTTGCAAATGTACTAAAGTGGATTGTCTGTGGAAATATCTTCCTTAAGTGAATACAGCTTAAAAGCAGAAAATTATTGATTTTTAAAATGAATTATTTCCGTCAGATTTTAGTGAGGCCGATTTCCAATAGCCATTTTATTTACCCGTTATCATTTCTTGCAGTAGCTTTAATATCACCAAGGCCACTATCACTATCAATATATTCCCGAAAAAGATGATAATTTGTAATTTTTCTAAAAGAGATTTGGGAAGTTGTGTGTATTAGATCAAATTTTGGTATATCACATAAAACTAAAAATCATAGTTTAAATCATAATTCTTATGTTTCTAATATTGATAAGATTTTAAATTATTCCAAATAAGTATCATTTACAGAACTTTAAAAATCAGGGATGAATTATCTATACTACATACTTGTATATTGCTAAGAAGAAAGTTAGCAAGCTTCTCTAAATTTATTTGCACCTTGAGAACTAAAGTTTAGAAAAGCCGTTTAGATTTTATAGGTTTTCCATTCTTCTTCACTGAAAATCTTGATTGAGAACACCAGGGCATATGATTCCGGGAACACACAAGAATGGCAGGACTGGTAGTCCCAAATAACTATTTCAGAGGAGGTTAGAAACAGCTGTCCCTTTGGACTGTGATCCCTATTTGGAATAGTCCCAGGACTTGTGAAAGAAATCTTCTCTAGGATTATTGCCTGACATGCAACTATTCATGTCCTGAGACCTTACATTTACCCCCCTCCCACACACACACACACCCACACATACACACATACCTATCCCCTACTTCCTCCCAGCTCACTGTTTCTCCTGCAGGAGTTAGGTGTGCAGTTAGAGCTGGGCTAGCAGCATAGTGGTTATTCCTTTGTGACAGTTCTCCCTCCCATGCCTAAACTTGAACTATGAGCGAGTTCATCGAACAACTTGAGCTCTCGATTCTGTTTAGAAACTATTAAGTAAACGTGGATTGCCAAAGTTGTCCTTCATAATGAGGATCAAAATTGTACCTAGCAGGGCCTTGTAGTACCACAAAATGTTTAGTTTTACACAAATATTTAGATTCTTAATGGTTTCATGCATCGCTGCAATTCTCTTAGAGCATTTTGTTATGCTTTGTAGTTTTTACAAGTATGCAAATGTTGAAGTATATTTAATAGCCCTGACACTATTAAATGTCCAGTTATTTCCCAAGATTTTTTGGTAGGTCTTGGAAAATTCTGAGATGAAATTATGTAATTTGTAATTGGGAAAAAAACAACCAAAAACATTTGTTTGAATTTGAATTATAATCACCAATTAAGAAAAAGTAATTCGTGTCATATCTATGACTGAAATCAGACAGTGCTTAGAACTACGTCTTCTAAGATGATTTTTCTAGGGATGGACTCTCTCTGTCCCTAGAAAACTGCAAACTGAGATGTACTTATCTAGAAAATAAATTATTTATCAATTAATTTATTAGTGTATTAGACTGATTTGTGGTCAAAATAGGTCTGTGATAGCGTTACCAGAAACTATGCATTAAATATATATAATGTGTATATCTCATAGTTGAGAACAATTAAAACTACGTAGATATTCTCAGTTAGTGATAACACACTTTGACGTTTTCTAAGTTTTGTTCTTACTGGAATAGAGTATTTCACAGGTTGAAAATTGAAATGGGTCCACAATGTAGGATTGTGTTATGTTTTCTTTAATACAGTGTGCAGTGTTTAAATTCTTATAATAACAGGGTTGCTCAGTTTTCCAGCAGGAGGCCCCTCAAAGCAAGATGATGCCTCTCGCTTGGCAGATTTCTGTATAAATAAATAACACTCTGCACATTCCTTTCAAATACCCAAGTAAGTGAGATAATGCTATATAACTTTATTTTATTAAAAAAAAAAAAGCTGTATTATGTCAGTGACCTGTAGTAAATAGCACTGCAAGCAGAAGTGACAGCCTCATTCACCTTGCACCCATGCAGAAATAACTGAGCTCTATTTCCATGGCTGGAGAGAGAAGAAGAAAGAAGAGAATGAAAGAAAAGAATCGACTTTGGATTGCAGTCACTCTCATGCTAACAAGGGGGAGTTTACAACTGACTATTTTTGTTACATTCAATGTACCACTCAACACCCTGCAAATAACCCCTTGTAGTCTAAGCATTCCGGTAGTCATTGATGATAATCGTGTCGTGGATATCTAGTAAACAGTCTGTTTCCATTTCCCCTAATTCCATTTATTTTTCTGTTAACTTTTCATCCATAGGCAAAATATTGTACTGAAACATTTTTATTGATTGAACATAATGGTGCAGTGATTACACATACACTTTTTGGACAAGGATGGCAATATATGTTTAAAGCTTTTCTAATTCAAGACATGACAGTATCATCTTCACAGTGTCCTCTACTCTCCCTAAAAAATTCCATTAATTATTAGGCCTGTGCAAAGGTAATTGCAGTTTAAAAATAATTGCAAAAACCGCAATTACGTTTTCACCAACCTAATATAAACACTGAAATGCTTAATAAAGAGCAAATAAACCATATGCTATAGAACAGACTAAACCTAAGACCTTTAAGCTCTTTCTCAATGACAGTTTTAAATGATTTGTTAATTTTGAATTCTCAGTTGTGATTCACAAACATTGTTACTCAGAGACTTTCAACGGATGTCCCAATTTGCAGTGATTGTCGCCCTAAAATAAAAGCCTTCTCAGACTGATCTCACATTGAAATTTATGGAAGTCATGCAAACCTAATTCGGTGGAACTCAGGCCATTGCACTTATTTATACATTCTGCCTAGTCATTCATTGGCCAACACCTAATTGCACAGTGGTGGGATCAGACAGCCTGATGTACAAAGACAAAAACCAAGGATACGTGGCCCTGCCTCCACAATTAGATTATTTCAATTTATATAGAAAGTCAGGACTATAGGATTTAATGTATTTACCATCCATAAAAGAATATCAGCAACAACAGCAACAACACTTGAGATACTCAGAACTTCTGGGTGATTTTATAAATAAACACATAAATTCAGTGTAATCTATTAAGGCTGCAGATTATTTTCATTATTACCATATTAATACATTTTAATGTTTGCTCTGTTTCTAATATATATGAGACAGAATTGTTTGCAGGAAGAGTGCTTAAAATGATAATTTTTTCCATTTATTATACAGAAAATAAATTTAAGACTCAGAGAAGTTATTTGCTTAAGAATAGGCAGCCAATCAATGGAAAAGATTGGAACTCATGTCGTCTGATATTTTTTTATTACCCCTGCAACTATTCCACACAATTGGAGGAGAAATAGACTGCTAGACAATTCTTACACTGCATTCTCTTTTGTACAGTTGAAATATAACTTTTATATTATTATTAAAATCATATATTCAGAAAAATTAATATATGCAAAAGTGAGGAAAAAAGCATTTGTAATATCACCACTTAGGCATAACCACTACTAATGCTTTACACAAATAAATTGTGCATGGTGATAAGTGGCATTTAAAATGCAAGTGATTATATGTATGTGTCTGTGTGTGTCTATAGTAATTTTTACAAAAATGGTATATTCTGTTCTGTTCTGAATTGCATTTTGTATTTATTTTATACCATGTACATATTTTCATGTCTGGATTATTTATTTATATCAACATATTTAGTGGTACATATTTTTATCAAATTTATTATTATTATTATTATTTAGAAACAATTTATGTATTCAATTCCCTTTTGTTCGCTTTTTCTTTCTTTTTATCAATTTTTATTGTTCTCTTCTGGTAAAAAAGCTTCAGAGAACATCCTTTAGTTAAATCTTTGCACATAATTGTGATTATTTTTCAGAATAAATTCCACAAATTCAAAAATTAAGGGAAATGTAAGCTTTTTATATTCATGGCCCTGAAGAAAGTTTTTAT
This sequence comes from Rhinolophus sinicus, assembly GCF_036562045.2. Lineage (NCBI taxonomy): Eukaryota > Metazoa > Chordata > Mammalia > Chiroptera > Rhinolophidae > Rhinolophus > Rhinolophus sinicus. The sequence goes on along the minus strand of NC_133751.1, from coordinate 188,287,078 downwards.
CAATTTTCTCTCTTGCCAGCCATTTAAAAATGTATTTATTTTACAGTATTTTAGATTTCTTTTTATTTATTGGGTTTCCTAAAAGTGAATATGAATATGAATGAAGAGTTCAATTATCAATATGTAAGATAACTCTATAATAATGTTATTTCTTGGGATTATTATTAAGAGTTGTGTATATTGTGAATTAACTGTAATCTCTTTTAAAGATTATATTGAATTTGAAACTGTTTTCTAGTATTGTATATGATAGCATGAATTCATGAGTTTCTATTAAGACATATGTTATATTTTCTAAATTTATAATCACTTATGAAAATAATGAATGCCCAGAAGGAAATAAAAAATATTTTTCCCTTGTTCCCCCCAATTTTTTTAACTTCAATGTACAATTATTATGTGGACTATAAACCAGTTAGATGAACATTAAACATTAACAAAAAATATCTTTAACCTGATCTCATATAGTAGTGTTAATTTTAATAATTTAACCCAAAACAGAGTACCTAATATGTATCAGATATTGAGTAGTGATAAATTTGATATTGGACATGTTTTTGTAGCACTTAGTATTTTTACTGTAAAAAAACCCTCTGTGTTCAGTGTACCACCAAAGCTCTGAGCCTTATACATACATATCCAAAAAAAAGCATCTCAGTTTTCCTTTTTTCCATACAGGCTCACATTTTGATAATTTTGAAGTTGCAGTCTTTTTTATAATATTATATTTTCAAGTATATAGATCGGTGAATGTTTACTAACATATCTTGAAATTAAATATTATATACTCTTAAAAAATACCTCCACAATTTTTGTCTCATATACTGGAAGCTGTTAATCTTCTAATATTAATAAAATATTTGCAGTGATGTCTATTTAGGTGACTAAATGTATACATGTCATTGCTTTTGCCTGTTCTGTTTTTTTGATTTGTTTTGTTTTTTGTTTTTGCAACTGGTTAATTCTAAATGTCATAATGAATTTATTTTTGACACGTTTTACTAGATTTAGTGCAAGTACATACAATTTTGTGGGGGTATATGAAAACTGATGTATTTGAATAATGATGAAAATTATATAAACAGGATAATATTTAAACAATAAAATGAAACTTTAATTAATGTGTATATCATTGCTTTTAAGCACCTTACTAACTTTCTTTGTAACAAAGGTAATCCTTCACATTCAACTTTAGAAGGATATAGTACCATCATATAATAGGAAAAATTGTGCATTTTGTTTAAGGAAATATGTTGTCAATAATTATTTTAGGAGGTTTTATCAGTGCTGCAAATACATTTTAACATTTTCAGTGCAATAGATCAACACATGTGTTGTTGATGGTGAACAAACATAAATTTAAATAACAAAAGAAAAAAGTTAGTTGCAGTAAAATGCTCTGTTATCTTCTCATGTATGTATAAGTGATTTTTTTTTTTTTTTTTGCTTTCGTATAAAGTTTGTTGTAGCTTTCTGAGATGATTTCAAATTAAGAATGGATAATAAATACGGTAATATATGGAGAATGAATGGTCTCTGTTCTAGAGTATAATAACTGAAACATGAACTTTAGAGTAAACAAACCTGAATTAATGTTCTAGGTTTGGGACTTCCTAGCTGCGTGATTTTGGAAAACTAAATTAACTTCACTGTGCCTTTGTATCCTCATCTTTAAAATGGGAAAAATACTTCTACTTTCTAGGGCTATTTGGATGACTATATAGGAAAATGTGTATGAAGCAGTTAGCAGGTCATGTAGCTCATGGTAATTACTTCAGAAATGTTACCGTATTTTTATGTGAAAATCTTTTTAGGTGGTAACTTTTAATGCTCTTTTGAAATTTTTCACATTAATTTTGAAGGATACTTTGTCTTTAGTATTCCCTTTCAAAGTACTGAATGTACAAAAGCAATTTTTTTTCTTTCATTGAACCCGTGTTTATTGAGTGGCTACTTTTGTACCATGAATTGCATCAGGAACATTTCTGATGTAATTAACATAAAGACTAGTGAGAAAGGCAAATGCAAAAATAGCTACATTCAGTAATTAATGATAAATGGTAAGCAAAAGGTGCTCTGGAATGAAAAACAGGTGCATTTATTCACACCTGGAGGTTGGAAAGATGTTGGGGGAGAGATGGTTTCTGAAATGAGTCATGAAGATGAACAAGAATTAGTCAAATGAAGACTGGTAGGGAGGGTGTTCCAGACAGAAGAAACTGCAACAAAAGATTAAAAGAAGCTGGCAATTATCACAGAAGGTACAGTGGACATTTAATTCAAAGTAATTAAAACTTAACTATGTCAGAGATGGGGAAAGGATGAGACAAAACGTAGAGACAGGTCACAAGGAACAATTTATGTCCAACTAGGGACTTGTTTTTTGTTTGTTTGTTTATTTTCCTTTCTTAAAATCATTGATGTGGGTTTATATACTGGTTTGCTTTATAGAATTTACCACCTAATACAGTGTGTGTGTTCATCAGGTACACGATCCATGGTTCAAATAAACTAATATTTAGCAACCTTGTATAGTAGAATATATAGAATGAAAAAAAAAAAAACAAAAAAAAAAAAAAAAAAAAAAAAAGACTAATAGGTCTGAGAATTTGAGAGAGAGAGAGAGAGGAGAGAGAGAAATTTAGGCCATACTCCTTGGAAAGCTACTGGGCTTTGTTTGTAGAAAAAAGAGAAAAAAATTATTTTTAGATTTAAAACGTTTAAATATTGATTGCTTCTACCATGTATCAGGCTCTGTGCTAGGCACTTTCACATAAATGTCTCTATATTTCCGACAACACAGACAGACCTATTTAAAAATATCTATATCATGTCTGTATTTGTATCTATATGTATTTTATATCTATATCTAGATCTGTCTTCTCAAAAGCGGTTAAGTAATTGCATACATTTAAAAAGTTCAGAAGATACAAAATGGGAATTTCAGTCAAATTTCCCCTTACTCCAAAGGCATGTGTGTGGAAATTATTGTGGGTATTTCAACAGTGACTTCCATTACTTACTCCTTACTGGCAGAGTAAGATTTAGTTGAGTTGTCCCCATTCCTGGGAGGAGAATCATTGTGCATCGAAACAAGTTTTCATCATTTCATTTTACATCCTAGTGCTTGATTCAGTTATGAATGGGATAGAAATCTGGTCAGGGAAGTTTGGCGGGCTTCAAGAGAAAGGTTTTCTCGCTAATGAAAAGAGATACACAGGGAAAGCCCTCCCACATTTTGGCTAGACATCATCATGTCAGCATGTGAATTGTGGAAGTCCATCCTGCAGTCCCAGCGGAAGACACTGATGACAGCCCAAGAAAGGCAAATTGGAAAGACACTTGGATTCTCCATGACATTTTTGAGACCCTGAACCAACCCTGGGATATCATGATCTCTGGACCTTCTATAATCAAGGAATTAAATCCCTTATCTTTTAAGCCCCTTTTTCAGCCAAACAGTTTTAACTGACATAAGCCCTGAATGTTCAAATGCAATAGCCTGACTTATTTATTCAGCTACGTAAGTAGAGGACTTATTTAAATGTCTTCTCCTTACTTGAAGTTAACTCTCTCTTTGGGGCCATGAAGAAGAAACAGGTTAAGTCTGAGGGAAAAATTAGGCATCTATTACCATGTTTCCCCCAAAATAGGATCTAGCCGGACAATCAGCTCTAATGCATCTTTTGGAGCAAAAATTAATATAAGACCCAGTCTTATTTTACTATAAGACCAGGTCTTGATAACGTAATATAATTAATATAATATAATATAATATAATATAATATAATATAATATAATACAATATAATACCGGGTCTTATATTAATTCTTGCTCCAAAAGATGCATTAGAGCTAATTGTCCAGCTAGGTCTTATTTTTGGGGAAACACGGTAGTGTTAGAGAATCCAGATCTGAAAAAAAAAAGTGAGAATGGAGACTAAAGACTAAGGTGCTTGGAGTTATAAGGAACACAGTTATAAATTCCAAACCTCTGGTGTACAGATAATAGCATAATTTCATTGTTTTAAATTTGTCCTACATTTTATAACAGTTACAAGAGAAATAATAAAAGTTTATGGCTCTTTTTTGATATTTTTAAGTGTCCATTATTCCCTGAACACTATACCTGCTGTTTACATTATTTGATTCTCATGAAAGCTCTGTGGTTAATCTAGAAGGTATTTTACTTCCTACAAGTTTTGCCTGTGGAAGCCTAGTGTAAAATGTTTATCAGCTTTCAGCAAAAAGGCATTCTGCCTGCAGAAGCCCTAAAATGATTTGAGAAGAGACAGGAAGGAAGTCAAAACTGAAGTGGCATCTTGGGTTCTCTATGTCTACAGTAAGTCAAACTTGTTCATATGTTTTCAGGTAGGATTATTTGATTTGGAGAAAGATGAGCTGGTCTCATTTTAAAATATCTACTTATTGAGCGTTGCCATACACAAGAAACAGGACTAATCATTGAGACATAAGTTATTGCATGATGTTTTTGAAGTAATATTTTCTTAGTATTTTGTTATGATTTATTTGGCTATAAATCAAATAGTCATGTAAGTAATAAAGTCATTTGGTACTCCTGGTAATTCCACATATATTTAGGAAATAATTTTACTTCAATTGTCTATTAATTAATGGGCATTTGAACTACTATGATTAAAGACTATTAGCTCCTTCCAGATATAATTTTTCCAGATAGACATTTTACTGGTGGAATATGCATGAAATGTTCATATTAGTAAATGTCCCGCTTACAATGTTGAAGACTGACATATGATTTTAGGCTTTTCAATCAGGTAAGTATAATTTACAAAATATGAATTGTCCTGCTATTCTACCTATTGGCAATTACGTTGTACTCTTAGTTAAGGAATTTGTTAAGGAATTTCAGAGTCTGATAATGAATTTCATTCCTACCATGCCATAATGTTGTATTAAAGTTTTTCTCCAGTAACTTTTAAAATGTCTTAACAAATAGTATCATTGATTATGCAAAACACTTTAACCAAATCCTATTTATAATTTAGGATGCTGAGATGTGAGTTGACAATGTTGCAAAGATCTCAAAATGTTTTAAAATGCTTGAGCTACCTATACACTCTTCTCCTTTCTTCTGTACCTGTCAAACCAGTTTATCACTTCTGTAGTTTATATAAACATGTAGACTTCTGTACACTTCATTTTTATTTATATTACACAATAAACATATTTGAAGTTACCCAAATTTATTGGTGAAGTAATCTATTAGATGGGATAGTTATATAATCATCTTACCGATACCTGAATGATCATGCTTTTGTGTCAGTTATAGTAGTGACCTGTTAGGTAGGTAACTACAGTTGACTCTTGAACAATGAGGAGTTTAGGGGCACCAATCTCTGACCCTTCCCTTCCTCCCTCCCTCCACCTTGCAATTGAAAATCTGCATGTAACTTCTGACTCCCCAAAACTTAACTACAGCCATCCATGGGTTGGGGAATTGATTCCGGGACCCGTGCGGATACCAAAACCTGACAATGCTCAGGTCCCTTATATAAAATGGGGTAGAACAATTCATATAGTCATCCTTCTGCATCCATAATCAAAAATAGTGTTTTTGATACATGGTTGGTTGTATTGTGGATGGGAAACCTCATGATGATATGGAGGACTAAGTGTATATTTATTGAAAAAAAATCAGCATATAAGTGGAGCGGTGCAGTTCTCACCCAGTGGTCCAGGCTCATGTGTAAAGAAATACGTTATGAGAGCAAAGTGAACTGTAATAGTTGTGGCATGTCTTTTCAGATTTTAAATGTTCCTAATGTTAAAAGAGTTATTTTTATGTTACATTTGTAATGTTTCTGTAAGTGCATGTTACATGCTGATATTTGGTAACAGATTCTTAGGATAGTTCAATGCTCACTGCTTGTTAATTAAGTATTGCAAGTCTGAACATCCCAAATTGAATAAACTATTTCATTAGGAACAGGTAAGCGCTAATGAAAATAAAATTCATATGTATATATCAACAAGTTCTAACTGACCTAATAATCAATATGTAGTATTAGTGACTACAGTTGTTTTCACTGCTGTTTTTGAAATACATACTGTATGCCAGGCTTTGTGATAGATGCTTCACATAAAATATTTCACTAGAATCTGGAAAACATCCTGCAAGATAGGAATTTTCATCCACATGTTAACCAACGGAGAAATGAGGACATTGAAAGGAAGTAATTTCCCTAAGCTAACGTAGCTAGTAAACAGTGGAGGCAATATTTAAATTCGTGTTTGTCTGACTCCAGAGCTAGGTATAGATCTTCCCATTTTTATATTCCATATTAAGAACCTGTAATGTAAACTTATTTTGCATAACTTATTTACAAGTAATTCTAATAATGATAGTTCACAATGAAGGACCACAGAACACTTATAATATTTTTTATTAAAAGATTAAAGAAACATGTCAACATTATTAATCTCTTTGATGCTAGACTGATGAAAATGTTTGAATGTTGACTAGTAATGACATCAATAGAATTTGCCCCTATTGCTGTTAGTTAAGGCTGTAGTGTTATTTGTACATAAAAGTAATATTATGAATAGCAGATAGCACATATATGAATCATAATAAAAGAGAAACTGTAACAACATATTATGAAATGGTGTGGTAAACATCTAAATCTAAATTTCACTAACTCCTATATATTTTTACTCTGAGTTTGTTTTGTTTTAATTTTGTAGTTACTTGCTTTGTATTCTTCATGCTTGGGTAATAGGGTTTTGGGACAATTACTTATTCATCATCATTTCCAAAGATATTGGCAAAATAGTATGAGCAAAGTTTTATGTAGGTTGTTCCTAACGTCTACTTTTAGGAAATTATTCTAGAAAGAGAAACTTTAGGGAGAAGTTGAACTCAAATTTCAGCATGTGGAAAGGTATAACAAGAAATGATGCAATGCCGAAGGATATTAGAAAATTAATGTCACATTAATTCAAAGACTATAAGGTTTTCAGAGGTCCTTGGCAGACTCCAGAGTGCAGAAGCAGTTGATTATTGAAATTGGCAGATGATAAAGAAGAAGATATTTGGAGATGCAATAAAAGCAATACTGGAAAAATTTCAGAAATATACTCAACTTTAAGATCTCACACACAAAAACACACACACACACAAAACGCTTGAGAGAAGACTACTACATAATTGCCATTGTAAATTTTAAGAGCCTTTTAGAAAGACTACCAAAGGAAATGTTCTAGAATGCTGAAATTAAGACCATTACCCACTATGACAGCTATATATATTCTGAATATGTATATTTAGATGCTCTTGGATTTCATATACCATTCAAGAGGTTAAATTTATGATGGCCTTGGGTTCACTAATAGCATTCCAGCTGTCCATGTTAACTCTGCAATTATTTGATTAAGTATAGAAAGAACCTTGTGCCTTTAAATATAATAGTTTAGCTTCTTCTAATTTTTTCCAGCTTTATTGAGATATAATTGACATATAACATTGTGAAAGTTTAAGGTGTACAGCATGATTTGATATATGTGTATACTGTGAAGTTCACTCCTTTTTAGATAGCTTTGAATTTGAGAAATCAGAAATTTAAAATAAAATTTCTCTGGAGTAATTGACCCATAAAATGTGACTGCTAAATTATGACACAGTGCATAAGCCGTTAAGTAAATTATGTTTAATAGTTTGTCCTTAAATATTAACTGATCAGTTTGATGACATTGAAATTAACCAAACTGGATTTCTATGTAATAATAATAATAATAATGTGTCTGGGAATTGATTTTCCTTATCAATGCTAATAAGTAGCCTGCTACTGTGTCATATATACATGGTATCAGAAGAAATGAGACTCTTGGGTCAGAAACAAAGGACTTTATTTCTCATGTAACATTTATTGTTATTATTATAATTTATTGTTATTTGACTATTATATCTTCTCTACATGCTTTTCCAGTGTCTCTTTTTGTAGCATTTTAATGCTTGCTGTGGAGACCATATATATATAGATATACACAGAGGGTGCCAAAAAAGGTATACACATTTTAAGAAAGGAAAACTGTTAAAATTATGCTGATGATGGTAACCACTTTTAGCACCTCTTGTAATTGCAGAAGTGAAACATGACTTGTATTTATCTTTTGTTATTGATATATATTCAGTATTATAATTTTAATACAATTTTTTCCTTTCTTAAAATGTGTGTACATGTTTTTGGCACCGTGTGTGTGTGTGTGTGTGTGTGTGTGTGTGTGTATGTGTGTATCAGGTAATTCCCATGCATTTTGTCTATAAATTTACTTTAAGGATCATAACCTAGAGGGCTGACATTTTTTTATTAACAATTCTTTTGAGTTAAAGAATTAACTAGACAGTGCCAGTAAAAATATAGCTATGTTTCTTGGAAGTGGGGATATATATGTAAAAATAAGACAATATCTACCTATCACTTATATGTATTATCTTCATATCTCTGAGTACCCTGCGCTGTACTGAAGTTTGATGGGAAGATAGTTTGGGGCAGTTGCATAGTAGTCTCTAGTCAATGAGGGAAGAGCATGAAAGTTGGCAATACTGAAAAAGGAGTATAAAAAAAATAAATGGATTAGCAGATAGTCTCTATATTATGCTTTAATGCTAACCGTGGTATATATATATATATATATATATATATATATATATATATATATATATGTATGTATATGCCAAGTTTGGAACTAATATTTAATATTTACTAGATGGAAATTTTCAAGGAGCCTATATACACAGATACTTAGCAACTAGTTTTATTTTCCACACACAGTGAATTTTTCTTCCAGTCTTTCCTCTTACATTTGTTTAATGCATCAGCATTTTTTTTGTCTTTATGCCTGAAATCCCTCAATACATAACTTTGGCCACACCTGGCAAAAATCAGAACCTTCAAAATTTAAAAATACCTGTGTTAAACACCACACAGCAAGCTGCTTTGTGGCTGTTTTTCTAAAGGTCACACCATACTTTGTGTTTTCTACAACATGACACAGCATGACAAAACAAAGCAGTTATCTTTTGTACTTGTCAGCATTGTTATATCAACTTCAAATGATGAAATGCTTCTCAGTATGCTGTTGCTTTTTTCCCTTGGGGGCTTGTACTGATTTCTTTCAAGTATTGTGTGTATCAAATAAATGATTCGTTTATTATCCTTGACACCTGAATTTGCTAATATAAAAAGTATCTAGACGTCACTTCAAAAGTGCATTTAGATGCTAGTTGTTTCTGAAGTGATAAAAATGCAGTTCATTTGGACTTTGTCTTCTAGTTACCATTTTTACTTAACATCTGTGTTTCCCAGTAGAAGAGGTCATACTGGATGTTGTCAATAGAAAGTTTATAGACCGTTGGGAAAATAAATTTTAACTTTCAATTGAAAGATTTTCATTAAAAATAAGTCAAAATCATATTTTGATTTGGTAACTATAAGATGACATACTTGTATTAGTTAGGGTAATGCAAGCTGATAGAACACAAAAAACCCTTATAGCGGATTAACCCAATAATGTTTATTTCCCATTGCATAACTGTTCAATGCAGATGTTTCTGGTTGAACTGCTGCCAAGGGTCCCACAATTGTCATGTGGGTCTCAGTAGACCCTGGTGGATGTCTGCAGCCGAATGAGGGAACATAGAATGGAGATCGCATGTGAGAAGTTTCTATGAGCTAAACCTGAAAGTGGCATACACTATTGTTGCTTGTAGTCTCTTGGTTAGAATTTAATTTGTTGACATGACATACCCAACTGCAAGGGAAATAAATGTGTTCAAGCTGTGTGCTTAGGAGTGGGTTTGGTAAATAGCCAGCAGTACCTGCTGTAGGAAACTTAATTGGGGAGATTATGTGTTATAGTGGAGAGGGATTTACATTTGGGGTCAGTCTTAACGTAGAAATATAGCTCAGCCATTTATAAGCTATGGAGCCCTGAGCAAATTACTAATCTTCTGTGTGTCAGAATATACTGAATTACAGAATAGGAAAACCACACCTACCTCACAGGGCTATTAAGAAGATTAAAGGATAGAGTGTATACAAAGTGCCTAGTGCAATGCAGGGAAAATTATAGGCACTTGGAAATGATACTTTGTATTTTTATTATTAAATAATGTTATTTATTCTGTGATGGTCCATAATAAATATGATTTCATTTGGCATTAACTTGGTTCAATACCAAATTAATTTTTTTCAAGAGGGATTATTTTATGTATGATAAGCCGTAGCTGCCTGGAAAAATGTGTATTTTAGCAGCTGTCCAAAGCAAGTGAAGACCAATATTTATTCAGCAGACTTAAATTTGGGGGCAAGCACCACATACACTTGGTTTTCTTTTCAGGCAGCAGATGCTAATCTTGAAGTTTTAACTGAATAACTTTTCTTCTTGGTTAAATTTGTTAAGAAAAGAAATAAATAAAAAACTCTTAGAGTAGTTAAATGAGTAAAAAATATATAAGATATATATCGTGTTATAACATATATATAATATTTATATTATACATATAGTGGGAGGAGACTGCCTATCCTTTGCTCTAGTGTCTACCCTATAGTAATGTATCTCTTTTGTAATTTTAATATGTTTGTATCTTGGTTATTCAAGTCATTTTAAATCTAATATAATTATAGTTATAAATTCATAAAGAAAAAATGTGCTGCATACTTTAATGTCATACAGTGACTTACAGTGTAAATAATCCATGGGAATCTACTTTTAGAAAAAGTACAGTTTTTCATTAATTAACAGAAACAACATGATTTAAATGCTATTTTTCTTTGTACATAAAAGAATCTAGAGAAAAAGCCACATTAAAACTAACTGTAAAAATACAAAACTGAGCTTTTAGTAAGAGAATAAAATTGATATTTCCGTTCAACTTTCATAGACCCCAGTTCCTTGGTCACATATAATTCTGGAACATTCATTTATAGTTTTAGATTTGAAATGCTTTTTCCTTCATCTTAATTCATCAAATGATTTCTTAAGGAGTTTCTCTTTGTAGTTAAACTTAACAACATCTGTTATCATTAAGTCTCAGAAGTTATCTACAATTTATATCAGGTTCTGTGAAGAAAAAACCGGGCTGAAGTTGACTTTTTCGTTGTACAGGGCAGTGAATGATAGGGTGTAAGGAGAGTGTTTCCTCCATATTTAAATCAGAGCAAATATTTTGAAACAGGTATGCTTTCCAGAGTCAAGCCTTACCCTTGTTAAAAATATTGCAGGCTAAATCCCAAATCCAGAAGATATCTTTGCTGTGAAAGAGGTACGTGATTGTGAGTTGTTTATTTTTATTTTCATTGCAGTTCTGTGTTTCCCTGAATTTATTAGATAGCTGTTGAGCTAGTTTGACTTATCAAGTGTCTTAAGTAATTTCTGCCTATTTGGTTGATGAATATTTACATGGATGGGGTTGGGCCTTGTCCAGAGTATCCATCACTCTACATTCACATTCAGTTATTCAGTTCACAAGGCCTACCTCATGGGACCAAATAGACAAAACACACGTTCCTGAGAAGTCAAGGTAAGTCAACATGCAGGATTTGGGGAGGAACAGTCTTTTAGTGCTGGGCTTGACTTTGACTGGAAAACACAAATCTATTCATGTTGCTCTTGTCTGCTTTGTGTCATTAGATATGTGACTGTGTGTTTGTTCTCTCTAATCGAAGATACTGCTTGCTGCTGGTATTTGCTGTGTACAAGAGTATCTACGAGGACAGTCTTGTCTACACAAAGCATACAGACTGTCTACACAAAGCATACAATCAGGTTACCCCCCCTTCATAATGTCTATTTATGTTCTTTTTAGCACCTGTTGATAATTATACATTTCCCCCCTCTTTTCTCATTCATACAGAATTATCCTTTCCGGAAGGACTGGGTTAAGCTAGTTCCTCAATTTAGGCAGGTGTATTCCAAGGATTTTCTACTCTATTGGACAGTTTCTATGATTCCAGGATTTTTTTTTTTTTTAACTTTCTTTTCCTCTTCTACTTCTGCTAGAAAGTAAATTTGTTAACTTTGTAACTCTCAGCTGTATGGATGGATTGAATATTTTTGTATAATTTATTCTAGCTTCTGGTTCAACATTTGTTATTCACTGGAGAATAAATATGTTGTATAGCAAAGATAGATTGAAACCTTCTAAAGGTTTGTGTTGCATGACAAAAGTTATTGCCCCTCCCCTATCAACCCTAGAATACGTTTCCTTACTATTCCCTACACAGAAATTGGTGAGTGAATAAAATGAAAAAAGATAAAAAAGTAAAAAAAAATAAATGTCGGGACCAATTTTATAACACTCCTATAGTTGTCATTTATGTGTTAATATTTTACAATGACTAATTTAATAGACAGATGGTAGTTCATATTACAATATGAAAGTGGGGCGTTTCCTTAGGCCAATGATTATGTACCCAGTTTTCAATTAGGAAAAAAACTGCCAATTATCATGAGTGGTGTATATTTTAATTACTGAGTGATTAGGACAGCTAGGTAACCAGCCTAGAGGAAGGAGCCCTAAACTGTATGTGTGTGTGAATCCTTATTATGCAAACCCATAAAATAAATAAAGGCCATTCACAGAAACTTTCAATGAAATGGTAGTAATTTACCTGAGGCATTCCGTATTCTTTTACTCATTTGATCAATAAAAAATGAGTTTAAAATACATTAGCTGTTTGTGAGTTGTGTATCATTGTTGAAAAAAAAAAAAAGAGGAAATGGATTATATTTATTTTATTGGTGTTTTATATGTTTGTATGTTTTGTATTTTGATATTTTGTTATCTCATTATGAGGCATCAATTATAGAGTGACATTTTTCCCTGAAATACGATTTGAAGCAAAATAGCATCAAGTTTTTACTCTCGCTCCTCTTCTCTATCTCCAGTTATTTTCTTTTTTTTTCCAATTTTTTGTCTCCTATTACGTTAACTTCAACAGAACTAAACCATCATATTTTCTCCCAAAACAAGGTTTTTTAAAAAACTTCTGTTTTCTTGTCTGTGCCTTTTTTTTTTTTTTTTTAAAATTATTTGTGACATTGTCTGTTATAGGTATTGATTTATTTTTCTCATATTCTTCTTTTTTAGGTATATATATATCACTTCTTTCTTTCTCTTTTTTTTTTTTGTTTTTTTGAAAAAATTTATCTATCTAGATCCTCACAGTTTCACAACTCTATCATATATATATCTATTCACACACTCACACAACTAACTCTAAACAACAGCACTGCACACACAAATAATCTTATCACTCTAAAAAATCTTAAAATACACACACACACACACACACACACACACACACACACACACACAACACACACACACACACACACACACACACACACACACACACATATATATCTGTTTGACTCTACATCAAAGTAAAAATATATGAACTATTCTGCCTCAGTTTCAAGGCCTTCAGTGATTTGGTCTTACTACCTAACTAATGGGCAAAAAAAGATCAGTTAGGTCGTACCAAATTACTGAAAAGGGCTGATTTAAATGCTTTATATCTAATATTTCTCCTGCATGTTAAATCCCCTGATTCTCCAATGAGATTGTAGACTCCTCTTAGGAATCTACTATGGCATTTAACACAGTTTTAACATAGCCAACTCATAGGTGATTAATTGAACTAAGTTCTTTTGTTTTATTAATATCCTAATAATGCAGAAGAGGAATTTTTAAATGTTATTGCTTTTTTCTAGGCCAATGGTTGTCAACCCCACTGAAAATTATAATCATATGGGGAATTTTAAATAAAATAGTATTTATTGTCAGAGCCCTGCTCTGAGAGATCATGATTTAGTGATTTACTTGGATCTACTTGATCAGAATCTCCATATGTTGGGCCTAGGAATTTATTTTTGTAAGGGCCTAGATGATTTTGAGGCTTAGTTGGTTTAGGATTTTTCTTCCATATACCACTATTAATTATTTTACCACTACTAATTAAGGTCTCTCAAACTAAAGAAAAATACTCTTTTGTAAGTGAAATGGGTAGGGCTATAAAGGTTTTGTTTGTATATTTCTTATAAAACTCTCAAATACCCTAATGGATTTCCAGAAATATTTTAATATTAATACATTATCATAAAAATGCTATCTGACTATACTTTGGGTGACTTCATAAATGAAAGAATAAAAATAATCATATTTGATTAGACTAAAGGTATTAATCATAATGAGATTCCTGGCCCTAAGATGGAATATATATGTAAGGGAAAATAATAGAAGTTGACTAAAATACTTGACCTATTTTTGCAAAAGGAATATATGTGAATTCTTTGAAGAGTCATTTAGAGATTGAAAGGAATTTTTTGTTGTTATTCTATATAAGCTATTGTGCATTCTAATAGATTTTTAGGATTTAAATAGCTTAAATATATCAAATTAGTCAAGTGGGAAAATGTATGTCACTTTCCAACAATAAAGAAGCAAGAAAAATCAGGCCTCAAAATTTTTGTGTTTTCTTAGTAAAACAGTAGCTCCTTTGATTTTGGATATTTTCCTTTGAGAGACTGGAGGTTCAAAAAGGTATATGTCGTAAGTTTGGGCAGGAGAATATCATAAAAAATTATATTTTTCATAAAGTATGAAGCCATCTGTTTCCCTGTAGGATGGAAATACAAGTAATAATTCATTGATGTATTATATCAGGGAGATATAGTAGGGAGTGGTATATTACGGAGTGGTAGGGACTGGAAAGTAGTATATAAGTCCTATTTAAAGTTCCAATTAACTGTGGTAGATTTATTCAATTTTTAAAAATGCCCTTGGAAATACAAAATTTTATGTAAATATACCCAACTTTAAAATGTTTGCCACTTATTCAGTTTTCTTTATGCAGGAAGAATTGTATATATTTTTGCTGAATTAGGTCATTGGCCTCCAATTTTCAATCTGCTATATTTTGCCCTTAGCTATTCATGGTATTGTGAAAATGTCAAGAAGGTCTTTTTTATTTCCTTCACAGGTCTTATGGTCCTCTTTTTCTTTTTCTAACCAATTAATACTTTAGGTAAATTCTGAATGGTAGAGTAAAATATTTCCTTTATGAAAAGCAGCTAGGATATATGGCTTACATGTACCAAAGACATATTGAAATTAAAAGCAGTTGGCTTTCTAGAACCTTGTCCAGATGCTTATATTATCATCAAAGGTATATGGTCAACATTTTCTGCATTTTGAATTTATCAGCAATATTTGCATGTTTATGTTGTTTCAGCTGAAATATTCATACCTGTCATGGCACGACAAGCAGTTCATGTCTATGTTAATGAGTGGACAAAAATTTTGGATTCAAGTCTAAGAATTCTCAGTTAGATTGAGTCTCATTTCGATGAAGAAAACTAGTATTTAAAATAAAAGATACATCCATGTTCTCAAGTGGCAATATTTCATCTTTTCTTGTAGTCGAATAATATTCCATTGTATGTATGTACCACGTCTTCTTTATCCAACCATCTATTGAAGGACACATGGATGGATCTTGAGATTATCATGCTAAGCAAAATAAGTCAGACAGAAAAAAGTTGAGAACCATATAATTTCACTCATATGTGGGATATGAAACTGAATGCAACGAACAAGGCAAACAAACAAAAACTCATAGACACAGACAACAGTTTATTGGTTACCAGAGGGTAAGGAAGGAGGGGAGTGGTAGATGAGGGTAAACAGGATCAAATATATGGTGAATGAAGGAGAACTGACACTGGGTGGTGAACACACAGATTATGTACGTGATGTATAGAATTATACACTTGTAACCTATATAATATTACTAACCAACATCACCCCAATAAATTTAATAAAATTTAAAAATAAATAATAAAACCATTTCTTCAGTGAAAAAATATAGCTATTGTAGAATACGTGCATATAAGAATATACTTATAGACAGAATGAATCTCATTAATATTTAAGAGATAAATAACTTTTGAAGTTTAATTTTACTTGCCGATTCATTTGACCATTCAACAAATATTTGTTGATTGTAAAAATAACAGATAATATTAAAACAAATGTCTTTAAGTTAGTCATTTTTTAGAAACAAAACGTATTGCCTGTGATCTGAAAAAAAGAGTGAATGTGCAAGACATAGCATCCAAGCAGATTAGGAAACCAATTTTAGTGAATTGTTTAAACCATATATATATATTTTTTGTTTAAAGCCTTTATAAAGTCATCATTGAGATAGACTTGATTTTTGTTTTCCTTTAGCAATTGGGAAAGTGAAACCTGAATATCAAATATTTATTTACCTGCATTTAAAAAGAATGTATCATCAACGTTACATGAGTACAAAATTTTTTCTAATTGTCTCCCATTAAGTCTGTTGGGAAGACTTGGAAAAATAATTATTGTGAGCCATAGTTCATCAAAATTTTGGGTTGACAGATGTATCTGTTCAATATATAGAGCAGTGAGTTTCTATCAAGATCTGGTTTTTTGATACTTTTAGTAGTTAGCACAGTTAATATTTGCAAGCAGTGGTATGATCTATTACAAAGAATGACTTAAATTGATTGTAGTTTGTGCATTTGCATGAGTGTGTTTATGTATGTACGTGCATATAGACCATAATCTACATGATGTACATATTTTTGGATCTGGTTAACCAACAACCAGCTATATTTTGTCTTACCCATTTTCATACTTATCTTCTATTTCTGTTCTCTGTTCAAAAAGTTTTCACCCATCCTAAAATGTTTAGAGTGAAATAACTCCTTCAATTTTATGAATAAGTGTTTAACATTTTCCATATCCCTATCATGTTTCAAGACAACTGTATTTATAGAAATGTTAACATTTTTACTACATTCAATTGTTTTGTATGTAATTTTTATCAAATCATATAATTGTAAAAGTCTTTACTTAAGCCTTGGGTTATTATTTTTGTGAATGGATCAGCAAAATAAGAAAACAGAGATCTGTGAAAACTAATAAACAATAAATAGAATACATATTACACCATTACTTTTTCAAACCATATGCTTAATAGGTAAAAATGGAATTCTAACTTTCTAATTATGTACATGGGTGACATTCATCATATAATTTAAGGGATCTTGATTTTGTAGGAAAGTTAATATATTCGGGAGCTGATCTTTCCTGAAGGGTGTAATTACGTGCCAGGGATAATTTTAGGCATCAATGGGACCTGTCAGGTGAGGCAAAGCACATGATCAGTCAGGTAGCTTTCTACCATGGCTAAGTATTTATTAACTTAAAAAGTTTAACTATATGTAGCATGAAAACAGGCACACTTGTCAACAACATCTAGTAGACCAGATGGTTTGAGACAGATACTGTGTTCCTTCAATTAGCTGCTGGTAGGGTTGAAAAATATCCCTTAGTAGGCTAATAAAATAGTAGGTTTACAATTCAAGGCAATTTCTTTTTCTTTTTTTTTTCCCCTTGAGGAAAAATGGGCAGAAAAACTTATCTTAAACTACTCTGACACAATGAAGTGATTCCCATTCATGGAAACTGTTTGCAAACTCAGAGTCATGCAACACAGAGAAAAGGATGAGAGAAAGGGGGGCCTTTTAACAGTTCTTACGTAAAACCAATAGTTTTTTTTTTTTATTTCAACAAAGTTTTAATGAGGACAAATTGGCTTGACAAACATAATGATGTTAAATAAGCACCAGAACAAGTAACTGAGGGAATTAGGATAATTGTTTACCATGGGCTTGATCGTTCTCAAGGGTAGCTTGAGGTTCTATCTGAAGAGCACTTTGAAATATATTATTTCCCACAGCCCTTTCCTATTTTAAATTTCTTTAAAAAAATAATTTGGTGTTTATTTAATTTCAACATTCAACATAGAAGAAAAATAAAAAAAATTACTTTAAGATTTGTAAGGAGAAAACATATAAATAATTTTATTAGTCACTGAAATAAGTTTTATTATTTGAATCAATTTTGAATGCTTTAAAATATATATTCTGCTTGAATAATATCAACAGAAAAGCACATATTGTTATAGCTTAATAACCTGACCACATTTCCTACTTGAGTTCTCCTAAAATGTCCTTTACTTACATGAAAACATAAAGTAGAAAAATGAAACTTTAAAAAGGCTTGCTAGATTATTAAAATTCTGTGTAAACCTAAATATAGTAACATTTGAAGCCATTTTTTTGTTTCTTTCTTTTTTTTAAGCTAGCTCAAAATAATCTCTCCAAAAGAGCAAAACTTGACTACAACTTATTACTCCCTAGGTTCAAGAAACTTGACTGTTCATTTGACAAGTTTAGATGAAGTATAACTATTGTCAAAAACCCTAAACAGATAGAGACATAACCTATGCATCCAGAATGTCATAGGATGATGAAAGAGGTTCTATGAATAAACTGGGAGAGAGGAGACAGACAATTTCTTCCCTTTTGTTCTGCAGTGACCACATGACTCAAGCTACTTATTTTGCGTCCCTGAATTTCTCACCTCCTCATCTGTAAACACAGGATTGGGCTAAATGATGTCTAGGTTTTTTTCATCTTAAAATTTTTTAAAGCTCTAATTCTTCACATTTTCTCAACACATGTATATAAAACTGAAAAATAATATTTTTATAATCTGTGAAAGTTGCAAATAAAAAATGTATTTTAACAGATTTTTCTATAATACTAAAATTTTAACAGGGAAAGAAGATACAACCCTACCATTTTAACATCATTATTTCTCTTATCAATACTAATATATCCTTTATTATTCAGTAGCATTACTAAATTGTACCTTTTTTTTTCTAATCCCACGACTAAAAAGAAATTTATGCTTCTTAACTATTTTTTAACTTTATAGAGGAATAATTGACAAATATTATTGTATATTTTTAAAGTGTACTATATAATTATTTGATATACACATACATTGTGGAATCATTAACAAGATCAAGATAATTGAAACATCCATAACCCCACTTAGCTAACACGGATAATTGTGTGTGTGTGTGTGTGTGTGTGTGTGTGTTGAGAATGCTTAAGATCTGTTCTCAGCAAATTTCAAGTACACAACACTGTGTTATTAACTAGTCACCATAATGTACATTACATCTTCAGAACTTATTCTTCTTAGAACTGAAAATGTGTATCCTTTGTCCCGTGTCACCCCAATGCTATTTTTAATGTGATTGCTTCCTTATTGTCTCTTTTAGATAGTTTATTATTAGTATATAGAAATAAAATTGACTTCTGTATGTTGATTTTATATCTTGCAACTTTACTGAATTTGTTTATTAGTTATTACAGTTTTTTGGTATATTCTTTAGGGTTTTCTAGATATAAGATCATATCATCTGCAAATATGACAGTTTTACTTTTCTCATTCCAATTTGATTGCTCTAGCTAGGACTTCAAGTACAATGATGGATAAGAGTGGTGAGAATGGGTACCCTTGTCTTGTTCCTTTTCTTACAGGAAAAAGCTTTCAACCTTTTATCATTGAGTATGATATTAGCTGTGGGTTTATTGTCTATGACCTTTATTATGTTGAGGTATGTTCCTTTAATGCCAAATTTATTGAGGCTTATTTATTTTTTATTATGAAAGGTTGTATTTTGTCAAAAGCTTTTCCCACATCTCTTGGGATGATTATATGATTTTTATTTTTCATCTTATTAATGCTGTGTATCATCTTTATTGATTTGCGTGTGTTGAACCATCCTTGCATCCCAGAGTTAAATCCCAGGGTGAATGATTCTTTTAATGTGCTGCTGAATTCAGTTGGCTAATATTTGGTTGAAAATTTTGCATTGATATTTGTGAGGGATATTGGTCTGTAATTTTCTTCTCCTGTAGTGTTCTTTTCTGGCTTTGGTATCAGGGTAATGCTGGCCTTGTAAAAGAGTTTGAGCACATTCCCTCCCCTTCAACTTTTTGGAAGAGTTTGAGACAGATTGACATGAATTATTTTTTCAAACATTTGGTAGAATTCACCAGAAACCATCTAGTCCTGGCCTTTTTTGTGGTGGGAGATTTTTTATTACTGATTCAATCTCCTTACTCATTATTCCTCTGTTCAGATTTTCTATTTCTTCATGATTTAGTTTTGGTACTTTAGTGTGTTTCTAGGAATATATCCACTTCTAGGTTTTTACAGTTTGTTGGTAAATAATTGTTCATAGTAACGCTGGACTTAGAATAGTGGGAGCACTTCCTGGCCATAATGACTTAGAACACCCATCTGGGAGGGAGTCGGGCTCATAGCAATGGCAGTGTGGCCCTGGCAATGAGGGTTCACAGCCAAGACCTGGGACCCAAGGGAGGGGTGCAGAACAATGGCAGCTCTGGTCCTAAATATGCTGAGGTGCTATAGTGTTCTGATCTGGGACAGTGGGACACAGCAGCTACTGGGGCCCCTGAGGGTAGGTCCATCAACAACCACAGCAACAGCTCCATCCCCAAGGAATGGATGCACTGGGGATGCTTTAGGCAACTCCATCTGCTGGGATCAGCATTGGTGAAGGATGTGGGAGATCTGTGTAGCAAAGGCTGTGAATGTCTTCCTGGGATTTTCCTGCTCTCCTTTTCCCCATGGGGTAAAATTTCTCTGAGGCTATCGCCCCTGGCTCCAAGATTCTCTGCCCTGGAGCATGGGGTGACACAGGGAATAGGCTTCCTGTACTTTTCTATGTGACAATCCTGTTTTTAAGCTCTACACGTTTTTTGCTGCTGCTTCATTGTAGTCCATCACTTTCCCTAGGTTATTCTCTTCAGTATGCAGTTGTTTATTTTTTTGTTGCTACTGTTGGGAAGAGGAGCTCCTGGATCTCCTAGCCCTCCATCTTGTTGATGTCATTCTTAATTTTCAATGTATGTTTCAGTATTCTGAAACTGAATTTTTGCTTTTTTGAATTGAAGATTTTGTTTTTTGGACGTTTATAAATAAAAATCATTCTATCGTGTCATATCTGCATTAACTGCATTGTTAAGTTAATTAAGCAATAGCCAGGCATTTCAGAGGGATTAATGACTAACAGGGAGTAGTCAATGGCTCAAGGTACAGCCAAGGACCATTAACATCTGCTGCCATTAATTCCTAGAAAATGCCCAACATCAAAGTCATGATTGCTATTATGAAATGAAAATGGAAAAGAAATATAGGCATATGAATTTTTTAAGAGTGATGCAGTTTTAATTGATATGTACAAGATATTCACGGAGAACTTAATTTTTGCATATTAGCCAATCACATGGCTGCTCTCATCACTCATGATTCCATTTGGGTTATAATTAAGCAGTAACAATTATAAACTTGGGTATTTCCTAGGGATTAATGAATAGCTGGGTGGACTTAATTGCCTAACGTATAGTTTCAGGCCATTAACCTCAGTTGGTCACTAATCTCTAGGAATTTGTTTTAACTGAGATCCTTTTTATTTTTTATGGTACCAGGAAAGAGAATTACGATCTAATCTAAGCAACATGTTACTACACCTGTAAGAAGAAGAATCTTTTACCTTTAATAAAATAAAGTGAATGTAGGAATCAGAATGAAGCCTTATTATTGCTTTTAAAGAAACTTTATACGTAATAGATCCTTTTTTCATATAGAATGAGTTCTAGATATGCTTGGAAGTAAATTGATTGGCAAACCTCACATGTCCTAGGGCTAAACCAATGCAGACATTTGCATCTTTTCTTTTGTTCATGATCATTTAGTCCTTCTGATTTAATTGTAGAGCCAGCCTCAATTAGATGCTAGAATACCCTGCCATACCAGCCTTTAAAATGTGACCATCTTACTTTCAAAAGGGACGAAGATAGTATAGCAGTAGCTGTGAAAAAACAACAACAAAAAAACAAAAAACGAGGAGCAGAGTAAACTGGTTTAGACTGACCCTAGGACAAAAAGAAATTTGATTCATTTCAAGACAAAAAATAATATTAACTTTCAAGGATACCAAGGTTTCTAACATAAAAACAAACAAACAAACAAACAAAAACTCTACTAGAGGGCCATTTGATTTCATGGAGGACTTAAACTCAGTTATTGAAAACTACCAAAGTTCTTTTCTGAGTGTTTCTTAACATAAAAATCTAAAGGACTATTTGAGGACCAAAGTTAATTATACAAGAAAAGGTTTACATAGAAATCCTGAATACTGTTTACTGTATTTCCAGGACTCTTGGGATACTTTTCATGTTTCACAGCATCATCAAATGTGCAAATCAAATTCTTTTTATAGAAAATGTCTTCTGTACACTATACAGACTGTATAGAGTGCATTATTTTTGAAAACTCGTTTTGAATTTTCATTCAAATTACTTTCCAAAACTGGCCATGAGAACATCAAAGTGTAACTAATAAAAGGAATGAAAAGCAGAGAGAAGGAGAAACAGTAGAGATGCTGTTAAATATATCTGTTTGTTGTTATGTATTTGTTGTTGTATGTTTGATAGTTCACTATGTTCCAGACACTGCTCATGCTGGGTACATAACAACAAATAAAATATAGATTTCAACTACTATGACGTAAGATAGTATATAGACTTATAGAGATATGCGTGTGAAACACAGAATAAAGAAAATGATGAGTTATGTCCCTCAGCTTGGGGACAGGTAAGAAGCCTCCACAAAGCTGCTTTTATGAAATATTTGAATTAGAAGATTTAGTGCCAAAATCATTCTGAGTAGTGGTAAGATATGGGACTAGAAACAGTACACTGGATTTAGGGAACTGTAAGTAGTTCAGTATTCTTAGAATATAGCATTCATGGAAAGATAATGGAAGAAAAATGAAGGACGTGATAAAAGAAGAATTTACATGGTAGGCCAGAAGCCTCCATGACCATGTTGAGCAGCAATGACCCATTTAGCAATGGGGAGACTTGGTCTGAAGTTGCAGAGGAAGTTGTGCATTGTAGGAGAGTTTTCTCAAAGTTCTGTTTATGATTAGCTAACTTTGTAAAGATACATTTAAATACATATATATGCATATATATATAGATATATATATAGATATATAGATATATATACATATATACATATGTATACACACACACACGGCAGGTAAGACTATGCAGATTCTTTATTCTGTGGAATAATTTTGTTTTTTTTTTCTCTATCCTGAAATAGAGAAGTCCTAGCTATATTGGTGTTTGAGGTCTGGATAATAATGTTTCTATTTAAATGTGTAATGAATTAGAATTAATTTTTATTGGCTATCATGATCTGGCAAGATAAATACTTTGATTTCAGATATAGGTAAGTCTTCCCAGTGGGATAAAGTTGATGAGCCAAAGAAAGTTAAACATCCTATATACCTCATTTCTGATTTAATAGGCTTAAGAAAAAGTATTCAGTAGACTTCTCTTTCTGGCTCAGAATTTGGGAGATAACTATAAGGGGTAAGGAGTCTGAGTCCTGGTCAGTGGGGTTACTTTCATGAGTGCCCTGCTTATTTAGTCATACATTGAGCCTTAAATCAACCTCAGCCTTATCACCTATGAGGACAAGGAAATAACTGAAAATGAGCACCCAGGGAAAGACAAGTCATGTTGGATTGTTTATATGATATACTCGCACATCACTGTTTAGAACCACGCTCAGAAAAATAGCTTAATGCATGAGTGTCAGATCTACTTGTGGGATATAAAAGGGAAATATCATTGATGCCATTTCTATCTTGTTCTAGCCATTGTACCCAATGCTTATTTCTTTAAACTTCTTAATGACTTTTTTTTTCTTTAGCTTTAGATAATTTAATTTCGTTGAGACAGTGGGGGTGTGAAGTGACATGTATCAATTGTCTAGCATATAAATTCAATTCTTCTTTGAGGAGCATCTTAAGAAAGATGGGTGGCAAGATCTGGCCATCCATTATGAAGCCAGTGGAGTGTTAATCCGTCTCTGTCCCTCAGCTATGTGTGACCCATTAGATACCTGGGAGTGACACAAACGGGAAATTCAGTAGAGTTTTTGTTGTTGTTGTTGTTGCTTTTAATATTTGCAATGAATTCAAGAGTTTGGATATGAGGTAATGAATGTCTGTTGACAAGTTAGTGAGGGTCCAGTGGCCACTATGGCAGTAGGGGAATTGTAAGCAGAGTATTTCTGTGGTAGCAATTTGTCTGGGCCTACCTTCTTTGGTTCTTATTGGAGCTTCTCCTAACTTACTGTTGATTCAGTGAGTTATCTGGTAAACGTCCAGTAAATTCTTGTCTTCTCAAATGAATCAATCAGTCTCTGTCCTTTGTAACCCAGATTCTGATTGTGCAGTTTGCTAGGGTGTTTTTGAAATAGAATATCTATATATTATTTCTCTTAGACCATAAACTATTCCTGAGCATCCATGAAGAAGCAACCGGAGCAGATCTGTGATTTAGAAAAATCACTTGGACAACACTATGGATTAAGGATGGTAGGGGGCAAAGCTCTAGGGATGAATATCATTAAAAGACTGTTGCTGTTAGGTGGGAGAGGATGAGGACCTAAACTCGGAAATGGCAGTGAGGATTAAGATGAGATTGAGGAATTCACAGACTTTAGGGATTAGTTCAGAAGTAAGGAGTGAGGGAGTGAAAAGAGTTCAGGAAGACTCTCAGGTGTTCTTACATAGCCTTTAACACACTGGCAAAAGAGATCCCAGTGAGGAAACTCAGTAAAAAGTGAAAACAAGTGGGAGGAAAAACTAAGCAGAGTAGTATCTTAGAAGATAGAGGGGAGAGAGTTTCATGACAAAGGGAGTGATTCAAAGTGCCCACTCACACAGAGAAGTTAAGAAGAATTAAAATGAGAAGTCAGGATGGGCAGGTTGGAGGTTATCAGTCAACTGAGAGCAGTGCAGGTGAAACGACAGCGTTAGAAGCTGTAGTTCAGAGGATGGGTTTGGAGGTGAGCAACTGGATAAAATGAATGCAGGTTACTTTTCTAATAAGCTTGGCTAAGAGGGTAAGAAGAAAGCATATGTTACTGAGCAATTTGAAAAATAAAGAAGACACAGAAAGTAGAGAAAACCCAAGAAAGCCAGAAGGTCGAACAAAGTCATGATTTGAGACAAACTATTTCTCTGAATCTTGCATAATTTTCTCATCAGTAAAACTGGAATAACAGTAACCTCATTACATAGTGTCTGAGAAGGTAGTGTTAATGTGAGCTGAGCCCCATGCTTGATCATTTACACTGTACTTTCTTGGTGCCCCTTTTCATGTGCTGATGTTAATCGACATTTGCTATCTCTCTAGTTTCTCTTCTACATTCTAGTCTCTTTGATGGCATGTAATATGGATTACATTCCCAGTTGCATTCACAGCTCTTGGAAGATTGCCCCTACATATAGATTCTTAACATACTTTAGATGAATAAAGAAAATAAATAAATGAATGTTTAACCTGGTAGAAATGTAATAAATATTAGCTTCTTATTCTCTAAAATGGTTCAGCTCTTTACAGACTCCAGTTTAACCATTAGTTTTCATTTGTCTCACCTCCTCATTTTAAGTTTTCTTCCTGTAGGAGAAAAGTTTGCCAAAGTTAATTACACATTCTGATAAGGATTTCTAAAGTGTTTTACCATGAGATAAAACATTTAAAAAGCTACTTTTCATATATTATAACCTTAAGGGAACTAGGAATGGAAGAAGATATTTAGTATATAGAACAACATGTAGTTAGGACATGCTTTATATTACTGAATTATAGCTTTAAACAGAATGTTTAATGCTATTATAATGCCTTGCTTCCCTTTCACTAATCAAAGCAAACCAAACATCTCTCGATACGGTATTGTTTTTATCATTGTAGATTCAGAGAATTATAAAATATATCAAGAGACCATCTAATTTAATAATTACCTCCAGCCCCATGCTATTAAAAAATGCTTAATATTTTTTTTTTTTTTAGCAAATATGAACAAATGAAAACTTTAAAAAGGAAAAAACAAGTGTGGGAAGCCAAAGTGAAAAATCATTTCTATAACTTTGACCCTTACAGTCCACCACCCATATTGTCGTCCAAGTGATTTTTCCCTCTATTGTTTTAAATCCTAGTGTCTTTTAAAAGAAAAATTTTAATATAGTATAACCTAAAAAGCTAATTATAAACTCAGTATATCATGGCTTATTTCCAACTGTAAAACAACAACAACAAAAATAAGTAAATACAATGAATTACTACAAATAAAATAATAAAACTGATACAATTTTAAATGAACATTGTTACTTTCCAGCAATAGTGATATTTTAGCCATAGTTAGTGTGGTGCTGTCCTAGGCAGTCTTTGCAGTTCACCATGTTTATTCTTCTCTCTGCCTTAATTTCTCATTTCTCCCACCACGTTCTCCAGCATTCACACATTTCATAACGCTTACCTTCACCATCATTCAACTTTCAGTTGGTGCTAATTCACCCACGTCTTACATCTATCTCCCAGTTTTCTTTCCTCCTTAACCCACTACAGTAAATCAAGGAGTACGTGGTAGCAGTGGGGACAACAATGCAAATTCCATTCCTGAAGTGTGAAACAAAAGTTGATTCAAAGTCTTCATTTTGATGTTCATACTGATCATTCATACTGTCCTAAAAACAAAAACAACTACACAATCATTTTTGTTGAAAAATCATAAACTCCCTTGTTTGAGAAATGTTGATTTTATAATATATTGGGTAACCTGTTTAATATCCATGGCAATTACAAGAGTTTGAATTCTAATAAAACTCTTACCTCAAGTCTATCTCCACTTTAACTATAGATGTCGTAGCCCTATGAATTTTATGTTTATTATTTTTTATCCCTGATTCTCATCTCATTTTTTCAAGTATGTAACCTTGGTTACTTTAATGTTCTTAAAGTCTGATTTTTATCCCTTTATTATTCCTCCCTTATTTCATTTGCATTTTTTCTATTATCTTCTGTTTTTCCACCATCCCCGTGAAGTCTCTCGATTGCCAAACTCTTGTGCAGTTTTACAGGCCAATCTTGACTTAAGTAGTACTGTGCTGCTGGCCTGCTAGTATACATCATGTGCTTTTCAAATAAAACATATTTTGAAACATACTTTTTATAGCATTTTCCCCCAATAGCAACATGATAGTACCGGCATATTTATATTGGGGTGCTTGAAATTTCCTTGCTGTCTTTACTTGTTGCTACTCTCATCCAGTTTCCATATTCTTTTTCTGGGTAGTTTATTTTTATGATTTATTCAGTAGGGGTTCAACTTTTTCTTGCATGCTAAGCACAAGGATATAAATCCATGCCTTCTAATAGTTGGTAGTTCTAGTTGAGCATGCAGATTACTAAAACAAATAACTTTAGATTAGTGTTATTTATTATGAGGGTATGGCGATACAGAGGAGACCAGGAAGTAACTTTCTCCATAAGGAACTGGAGATGGAGACTTTCAGAGAGAGCTTCATAGAGTAGGTGGTGTTGGAACTGATAGAATTGAAACAAACAAACAAACAAACAAACAAAACTACAGGAAATAAGGGATTATTTTTTTTCTTTTTTCTATTTTGTTTCATTTTTTTATTTAATTTTATTTATTTTTTAACTTCAATGACTGGAATCAGAGCATCAAGACGCTCTCTATCTCATGTCTCTGCTACTTTCTGTCTTTATTCTCTCCGACTTTTCCATTAATGAAATTGCAACCTCATTGCTTTCCTATATACTCTAGGAGAAAAAATATTGGAGAGGGCTTCAAATGGCTGCACTGTGGCCAGAGAGGGGACAGCACTGTACTTTGTCTAACTTAGTCATGTTTGGGGAATTTTGGGTGTAAGGTGTCCTGGCCACCACACCATTCCCAGCAGCAGAGACAGGATGTGAAATAAATGGATGCTGGGAGGAGTAAAAGTGAAGTTTTAGAAACTGCACATGGTTTAGCATCACCAGAATACATGAGCTTTGTGGAATAGATGAGTGGGAGGGAGACACAGGAAGATGGGAAACCTAAGGTAGTCCTAATCTAGAAAGGCCTTTGAAGCAATGCCAACACAATTTTCTTTCTCCTCTGGGTAGCGACGTGGAATAATTTTGTTTTATTGAAATATTTTTTAGGATTATGTGCTATACTATTTTAAAAACCTCTTTACTTTTTTAAAATATTTTTTTTTCCTGAAAAAATCAAGAAATAAAAGGGAAGAAGCTGCAGAAAAGTCACAATAGGAACAAAAACTAAGTTCCTCTCATCAAAACACTTAGTAACTTCAAAATATCAATGCTTTCGGACAATTATAAATTTACCTTGTAATGACTGTATGGACAGAGGACTCATACAAAGAAGAGAGAAAATACCGGAAACTTGGGTCATGCAAGAGGAGGATGCTACTCTATACTATTCACAAACAAATCTTGTTTTGAGTTTAGGACACAGTAAATTCCATTCCACTCTTGTACCCTTATTTGAGTGAAACATATTTTATAGAAGATTTCAAGTGGCAACCTAGAAGTCACAACTGATATTTAGGACACTGAGTTTTTTTATTTTTAGTATTTTTTTTTTTTTTTTAAATTGACGTCTAGCACACATAGAGAAAAATGCACAAATCATTAGTGTGCAGATTGATACATTCCCACAAACTGAAGACGCCTGTATAACCATAACCAGCACTCAGATCAAGAAATAGAACATCAATGCCTCTCCAGAAGCAACTGAAGTATTTAAAGAGTATAATAAGATTAGATTTGCTATTGAAATAAATAGCAGAAATAGAAAGAAACTAGATTTTAGCAGGAGTCCAAGAAGAGGAGATGAGGGTCTACGTTAGGACAGTATCATTTGACAAGAGGAGAGAACAACATTTAGTGTCTGAACTATGGAGAATTTTCTATGGAGAAATGTGGAGAATTGGCTAATGGGCCCAGAAGCATTTTGCTTAAGAACGTGACTTACTAGGCACCAGTACATAAGAAATTTAGGATGTGTCTTTAGAATTCATGAGGTTTTTAAACACTTAGTGTCCAAATAAACACACACACACCCAGACACACACACACACACACACACACACACACACAATAACTAGCATTAAGAAAACATACTCAGAAGACTCAGATAAGAAACATTCTAACAAGTGAAATTCAGTGAGGATCACCTCTGATAGATATGGCCTCTAAAATGTAATCGATAGTCCTTATGAAGCCTGACTGGTCTTTACTTAATTATCTTTTAAATTTTCTCTCTGCGAAAATGAGGAGCTCTGAGAACATCTTGTCAGTCATCTGTTCCAGTGAATTTCACAGGAAGATGGAGATAGAAGCTCAGCAGATGGTACCACCTTTGCTCTGAGAGTAGCGTGGGTTAAGTAGTCGCTCTGTGGGTAACTGTCTTTTTGTTTTCAGCTCACTGAGAGCAGTGAAATGATTGGTCCCAGCTCTCTACCCTGTCACACTTACCTACTTTTAAGGCAGAATGGTATGGTGGTGAGAATATTAGGGTAGGGAATTGAAGATACTCTGTCTAATACTTGTCATATCCTTACTATCTTATCTTCATCAAATGTTTAAGTTCTCAAAAAATATCAACAGGGAAGTTGAGTTAAATGTATTACTTCCCTCTAGCTACAAGTATGTTGCTGAACGGTCCTCTGTTTATTTGCCTTATATGATCCCCAAAATATCATAAACCTGTTGGAGTTTCAATTTTTTCCTCTTTAAAATAACGAAAATTTTCTCAGGATGTTGGTAAGAATCAAATGTGAGTGATCAAGGATTTTGAAAGAATTTAATTCTAATATACTATCCAAATTATGGAGGTTATCATTTATTATTGTAGCACCTTCCAGTCCCGTATTTCCAACCCTTATTCATATTCTCCCACGAGCTGAAGGAGATGCATTCCTTTCCCTAAGAAAATTCAGTTGTGGATTTATTCCTGCTGACCTTAATACATTCAGTCTGAAGTCTTGGTGGGATTTTCAGTTTATTTTTGTTTTGTTTTTAAACTTAGCTGAGGCAATGTACAGCCATTTCCAAGTGAAACATATCTTATTCGCCACTATGCTGATGAATTGAAGTCAGTGTCCGCAAGGTTTAAAATGAACTCTATATGTTCAAAGCGCTGTACCTAAACTGAAGAGAAAACCTCCAGACTGTATATTGAGAAGTGTGATGTATACTACCGTGTTGCCCCGAAAATAAGACGGGGTCTTATATTAATTTTTGCCCCAAAAGACGCATTAGGGCTTATGTTCAGGAGATGTCATCCTGCAAAATCATGCTAGGGCTCGTTTTCCAGTTAGGTCTTATTTTCAGGGAAACATGGTATTACCTTATGAATGTAAGTTTGCATTTCGGGTTTAGAAGGCTCAGGTGATGCTTACCATCCCCAGGACTGTGGTGTAGAGACGACTTACCAACCCATAACTGAATATCTAAGTATAATATACCACTGCTGAGCTCTTTTAAACATCTCGATCTGGAAATATGTTCATGAAAACGTTAATTTTTGAGCTCCCCTTAAATACTTCACGGTTCTGCAACAGTTTGCAGAAATTGTTTGTGGGTAATTCACATTATTGGGGATACTTTCTTTCATGGCATGCTGCTGAAGTAATGTTCCAGAAGAGATGGGAAGAGAATGGGTATTGAATTCATTCTTGGTATCAAGTATTATCTCTCTTAATTGTGTCTCAGCTTTGCAAACAAAGCATTTTGCCATTTTGGAGTTGAAAAGATTGGGTCTCAAAGGGGTAAGTTTCCCATTGGTAGTGTTCTTGATATTGGGTCAAAGCCTTCTTTTGGAGTTTCTCTTTTGTCCTTTTTGGCAGAGACAGAAAGTTTATGTAGGGATATTGCTGGTATTAAACAGTATCCTTCTTTCCTTGTATTTTCTATGTTACAGTTATTAATTTGTATAGTGTAAAATTTGTGTGTAATTATTTTCAATAACAAAATAATTTGTTATTCATACCTTTGGAAAAGTTTTACATATTAATGATTTAAAACCTGCTTTTAAAAATAATTTATATGTATGTGTATATACTTGAACATATGCATGCATGATATAGCTTACATATCTATAATTTATATATCTATAACATATACATATATAACATATATAACATATGACTTACGATATATATATACATGTATATAATTTATAGATTTACCTTCATATTAGCATATTCAATTTTGCTCAAAAACACAATTTTTTTAAAGCCTTAAAAATTGAGAGGGCAATTACGCTTATGTACATTCAAAAGCTCCTTCAGGAAACTTGGCTACAAATGTATATTCCTTTCAAGCAAATAGCACATTGTCATTAGTTGCTAACTACATAATCCTAAGATTAGTAGTGTGAAGTCATTTCTTTTTAAAAGCCTCCAAATAAACTTAAATACATAATCAAATACAGCAGTAAAACTAGCAACAACATCATTTTAAGATACTCAAGGCATATGCCATAACTGTACCGCGTGTCAGCAATGCCAACAACAACACATATGGCTCGCTTGCTTGCCTCTCTGTGGTGTCTCCCTGTTACTGGCAAAAGCAGCAGCACATCGCAATGCAATTCACAAACGTGGTATTTACATGCATACTTCATGACACACACGCATTATGTCATGAGGCACTACCTTTAAATGGGTGTGATAAGAATAGAGTGGCGCTTTCATTCTTATTGGAAGACTCATGGAGAGTATTATCCAGTTATTTTGAAAGATTTCTCATTTCTCTTTAAACAAAATCTAAACTCTCCACCTTGGCTGAGAAAGCCCTGCATACGATAGTGTTTTCTTACCTGTCTTTTCTCTTGCTGCTCTTCTCTGTGTGCTCCCCACCCTAGCCTCCTTTGGGTTCCTCCAGCATACCACGCTTTTTACATACTGTGTCTTCCCAGTAAAGTGCACTCGATAGTATGCTTGTATTAAGAAGGTCTGATTTCACAAGCATTAGGAGTCTTTGCTTTAGATAGATATTCAGTGAAATGTGGTGTTTTATTGAATAGATGAAGCACATTATTTTTTCCAAGTTATTAGGAAGTATTTTAAATGTCTATCTTCCTTTGATGTCGCCTACTTGCCTAGAGGCAGAGTTGAAAATAGGTCTTCACCTAAGTAATAATTAACCTCCACAAATGTTAAAAGTGATCATTTGTTCTTGCTTTTCTTCGTTGAGAAGCCCAAATATGAAGAAATACCTTTAGAAGTTTTCTTTGCTTGTAAACATGACAGAAAAAAAGAAAAAAAAAAGAAAAAGGAACGATCACAAATGCAGAAATGTCTTTGAATAACATACAGAACTTCATTGGAGATGTGCTATGTGAGACCATGACTTTCTGTTAGGCAGAAATCATCATCAAGCCATCTGTTAAAATGACATTGGCTTTCATCAAAACTTCTGTGTGTTCTACTACTTGCTATTCCAGTCTTTCAGCAATCCTAGAGCTTATGGTCTCCACAGAACATATCCCAGAGAAATGCCAAGTGCATTTTCTATTGTCAGCCTATCAGCTTTATTGTAAGGTTACACATGGAGCAACCAGACAGAGGCAGAATCATGGGGATTGTGAGTGGATGTTCTGGTTCTAGTTCAGGTTCTATTACATGCTCAGCCCTGTACTTCCTTACATTGTGGGCCTCAGGCAAGTTTCCTCGTCACTAAAATAAGGCTATTAATAGAACCTTCCACATAAGGCAGACATAGGAATTAATGGCTTTTAAGCATAGCACTTGGGACACAGTAAATACTCAATGTTGGGTGCTTTCGTTTTCATGAAACATTGTTTTTCTTAAATTGAAACCCCAGAATTCCTCTTGGGGAGAGAAGGGGTTAACTTTCGGATTATAGTTTAATTGGCATGTTTAAGGGTAACTTGGATAAGATTTCCTGGTCAGAGTCTGGATGGTTAAGCTAAGAGAAGGAGGAAGCTCTAAAAGATTATAAGGGTTTAGGGGCTTTGAGGGGGAAATCAGAGGTATAAAAGGGAGTCTAGAGACAACCCAGGAAATGGGACTTGAGTAGAAAAGATAATGAGTAGAATTCCTGTTTTATAAGAATGGCTGAGGGACTTTAAGAATAGGGATGTGTGGTATTTAAGTCACTTGCTGTAACGTACCACTCCAACTAGTTCCAAATTTTAATAAAGTTGGCTGTACAAACACCCCTGAATGTGTGGTACTTTGGGGAGTACAGGGATGGGGGAGTACCCAGCAGGGCAATCATGATGCAGAAAAAGCACAACGATGCTGAAGGCAAATTTTAGGGTTTAGAGAGAGAATAGAGCAGAAGTGAGAACCCAAGACAGTCTGAGGAGGAGACAATCAGTCACTATTGCTTCCCCCAAATTGGTCTTTTGAGAGAGCTGCAGGGTTTCCGATGATAATTGAGATACAAGAATGTCCGCCGATTTTTACAAATCTCTTGGAAAACTGGTGATTCAATCCAGCTGGAGTAGTTGGTGGCTGTTTATGGCATTTATTAATAAGGGAGACAATGGTCTTTGTGGAAAATCCAACACAGAGCATGAAAAAAACGGTCAGGTTTTGAAACTGGTACCTGCAGGCTTCAGGACACTAGGAATTTGGAACTTTTAGGGGAATAGGATCCTGGGGCTGTCAGGAATAAGAGACTGTCCCTTCCTTTATTCTCAATCTCTCTCTCTCTCTCTCTCTCTCTCTCTCTGTCATAATAGCTCTGCTTTTCTAGACGACTATTTCTACCATCTAGCTACTCTTGCTCGCTCATATTTTATATTCATTTATAACTTTTGCCTGTGCTTACTTGTGAGTATCTCAGGGCATGTTTCAACTTCTTTTGCACTCTTCCATTTGGCATTTTCTAATACAATGTCCAAGAGAGATAACCTGGTTGTACTAGCTCCCACTTTCAAGCCAGGCCTGTGAATGGACATCCTGTGTCTGAATTCTACCTGGTGCAAAGTGACCAGCACCAAAACACATGTCTGGTACAAACTCTAGAATTAATCTTATATTTTCAGATGTTAATTTTTCCCTACGGAATCCATTTTGATAAATTGGACTTTCTGAAAGTGGGGCACATTTACCTGTCTTTGGACTTCATTTTTCTGGCCCATAGACTTTTTCAGAGTAATGAATTGAACTCATGTGGGTTGGTTGGATTTCTGTGTTCGCGATGGAAGTTGCTAGCGTTGATTGAAGCTTTCCAATAAAGACTACTCTTGTAAAGACAAAACATATGACTCAGCCCAGTAAGATTATGCCTAGGATGGATGCTAAAAATAAGCAGGTAAACATCTGAACACTTCGCAGTTCTTTCTGTTCATGTATTGCAAAAGAGATGCCAGAGAATCATTATCTGTTTCCTGTCCCCAAAACAGAGCCCACATATTGAAAAACGGAGTGACAAGCAATCTGGCCTATCCATATGACCATATTGTTTTCATCCCCTAATTAGCCTCGTCCTCACTGTGCTGATGAGGAAACAGATGCATGAAGCAGCAAATTACCTTCCTTTCGCCTCTGAACAACAACAACAAAAAAGACACAGCATTTAATTGTCTCATTTGAACTTGGGCGATTCAAAAGCAATAAAGTGGAAATATTCAAGAAAGGAACGTTGCTGTTAAAAACATGTTTTCTTTTCATTTAAAAGTCACCACAGAACGTAGATTTGAATTATAGGAACTTGGCAAGTTCAGTTGGAAATGATTACTTCTTATTAAAAGACTTATAGCCAGTTGGTTCATTAATTGACATGTGGATAAATAGAGATAAATGGAAAGTGTTTGTGTTCCTGAAGGCATACTGCACGTTTATCTTCCATGCCTAGTTCTCAGTCAAATTAATTGTAATGCCTTTGGATTCTTTATCTGATTGCATTAGAGGTATTTTGCATCGCTATCAAAGTGGCAGGAGTATGGAGAGAAAAACAAGTGCCAGAAAGGAGCTAATGAGAACCCAAATGACTGACAGACGCATGCAATCTTTCAGCTTTGGTTTTTGCCTTCCAGTTTGAACTCTGTAGTGCTCTCTCATTTTTATTCATATCTCTGTGATTTCCAGACTCTTACAAAGTTTGGAGTAGTTATTATTTTCAGCTAAGATTGATTAGCCAGTCATAAGTTGAGAAACATTATACTAAGTGTTTGATGTAGATCACCTCATTTAATCTTTACTCAGTAATGGGGGTACCATTTACTAATCTCCTCCCCATTTTATAGGTGAGGAGACCAGGCTTAGGGATTTAGAACACGTAAGAATGAATATTCTAGAAGCCATTCTGAAAGCACAGTTAGAAGCAGAAAAATAGTTCAATAGGACCCTCATCGTTGAATATAGACTTCTGAAGTGGTATCATCTTTAGGTTTTGCTTCATGGAGAATCCGTGCTCTGAGTTATTTTATGCGCATGTGGCAGTTTTCAAAAGATATATTTAAAATAATCTTTGAAGCCCTGTGGGTTTGAGGGAGGAAAATATTTATATAGTCCCTTGTTGCATATTTATAAAACTTGAAAATTTGTGTTGATCGTGTGTGAGGAAATCCTGTTTATTGTGCATATGGGAGGGGCCTTCTGCATCATTTCCTTGGAGTTCTCAGATTTGCAGTAGGTTCTTCAGGGAACGACTCAGTTGTGCAAACTAAACAAATGTGCTATGGAATGCTTCTTAGAAAATTGTAGAGATACTATCATATTTGCAGTTTAGTAAAGTCCAGTATAAAGAACCATGAATCAGGGCAACGAATGCAAACTATTGTGTTAAACTGGGCAGAAGAGAATGAGAATAATATCTACTGTCAAGATAGTCTTTAAAGTATTGATGCCATTTTTTTTTAACAAAATATTGCTATGCAATATTAAGTTCAAAAGTCATTTTTAGGTACCTAATATCTGCCAGATATACTGGTGATAGAATGTGGAATAAAGTAGACATCATCCCTAACTCAAAGTTTTCAATCTACTGAGGGAGATTGTATTTATCAAGTTATGTCACTAAAAGTTATAAATTAAAAGTTCAGCTAAGTGCTAAAAAGGAAAAGTATATTCAAAGACATTAAAAGTGTGTTTTTTGTGTGTGTCCTTGTGTGTCCTTGTGTGTGTGTGTGTGTGTGTGTGTGTGTGTGTCTGTGTGTGTGTTTGGGGAATGGGTGATCTGTTTTAATTTATGGGTCCAAGTAATTATTACAGACATCATTAACAAAGTAATATTTGAGCTGAAATCTGAAGGCTGTACACAAAAAATAATTGTGATGGACACAGATCTGATTTTTATATGAAATACTCCTCTGACGGCATTGCTGAAAATGGATTGAAGGAAGACACGAGAACCCATTACAATAGCTCAGGCCAGAGATGAAAGCTATCAGACTGAGTCGGGGTGAAGAAAAAATTGGAGCGAAATGGATAGATTCCAAAACCGTTTAGCATGTAGAATTGATAATACGTCTTATTATTTTCATTTGATAAAAAAAAAATAAAAACTACAATAGTTTTTGTTCTGAAAGCACACTCATTTGTGAGACTAAAAAGCAGACTTATACTTTTTTTCATCATGTTATTCATTCATATAACAAAACTTGATTGTGTTTTTTTTTTTGTGTGTGTGTGTTACTATGTTAGTTTCAAAATAATTCCTACTCCCTTCCTTTGTATGAGCTCATCAAACATAAGAGATACAAACACAGGTAATAATAGCCTTGTAATTGAAATAATAGAGTTATTCCAATGGTATTATTATGGGAATACTTAACCTAACTTAATTATGCAGGGAAGGATTGCTGGGGGAGGTGAGTATTTGAGGATTTGATCAGCACATGAGACATTCCCAGGAGAGGGAAAATGGTAACAAAAACAAGCAAATGAATATTTTCATGGTAGGTTTAGAAGCTATAAGACAGATTTTACAGAGGATAAAGGGCATGGGAGCCAGGGCTGGCCACATAATTTGCAGGGCCCAGTGAAAGAAAATGCAGGGCTCCTTGTAAAAAACATTATTCACACTTTCAAGATGGTGACAGGAGAATAGAGAAGCATGGGAGCCTTCTAAGCAAGCAGCCCTGTTTGATGGCACATGTTACCTGTCCATGAAGCTGGCATGATGGGAAATGCCAGAGGAAAGTTAGGGATGCGGATAATAAAGGAAAGCAAGAATTAAGAAGGTTTTTAAGCTTTGTAGTTTGAATGATTGGGAAATGTTGATGCCACCAGCAGAAATAGAGGCTATAAGAAGGAGACTGGTCAGGTGTCAGGGAATATGACAAGTTTATGTTTTGGCAAGTTCAGTTTAAGGTGTGTATGCAGTGTTCTATTGGAAATACTTAACCAGCAGGCAGCTGAACGTAACAACTTGGATTTCTTAGGAGAGGGCAGGGCTGGGGAGTTTTGTGGATACTGAAATTATGGGAGTAGAGGAGTCAATCAAGGAGACTGAATAGAACAGCAGGGCAAGGACAGAACCTTTGGGAATCCCAACATTCTCAGAAAGTCTATTCATAGAAAGCTTTAACATGTAGCATGTTTCTCCAAAGCTCCTGTCCTGCTGAAGCTCAGGGTAAGTTTTTGGCATGTCACAGGTTATTTCTTTGGCAGCCAAGAGATACTAATCCCATGCCATCATTGCCATTCCAGTAATAACATCAATTAAAGCTTTCCTCTGCCAATGCAATATGAAGTTAATACCAGTGTGCTGCAGGCATGTTAAGCGTTGCTTCAGCAACCAGGAAATTAGCTCTTTTAAACCTTGTTACTCTTACATCCCTCCTATATTAACATGTTTTACGTAAACAATAATTTACTGAACTCCTATTTGCAAATGTACCATATTTGTGACATCACTGATCACATACTCTAATAAGTCCTATTTTGCCTGCATTTTGGGAGG
Organism: Rhinolophus sinicus; assembly: GCF_036562045.2. Classification (NCBI taxonomy): domain Eukaryota; kingdom Metazoa; phylum Chordata; class Mammalia; order Chiroptera; family Rhinolophidae; genus Rhinolophus; species Rhinolophus sinicus. The sequence goes on along the minus strand of NC_133751.1, from coordinate 188,249,270 downwards.
CAAATTTGACTGTTAATTGGCTTTTCCATCCCTAGTTCAAATGCATTATCTTCTCTACTGAGGGCAATTAAATGGAAATAGTGCCGTCAATAAAATAATTGAAAAAAATACGTTTATTTTGTATTTTATGATTTTCAAACTTTTATATTGTATTTTATTAAATATTACACTATAATATTAAGAAAATATCCACAATGGATTGACTTTTATTAGCTATTATAAAGTGCTATGAAAGCTACATCTTTTTTTCTATTCAGAATTAGTGATAATATTAAAAAACATACTTCAATTTCATGATGTTATGAAATATTTTTTCAAAACAGTAAAAGCTCTGCATAGATTTTAATAGATACTATTTGGTTAATTCAAAATTTTACCATAAACTTTTATTAGATTTTCTTTATGGACTCTGAGAAAAGGAAATGCTGAATACATGAAAATTCTAGTATTAGTAAGCTGTGGTTTTAACCATATATCTAAATTAATAAGATAGTTTTATTCCCAAATCACAAAAAAGTTCATAATTATTTGAGTAATCAGTAAGTACTAATCTTACTACCCTAGTCATTGTTCTTAAGTATACTCTTTGGTTAATAACATTTGAAAAAGAAAATTAAAAACTAAATAACAATGTTATTATATAGTATGCTACACCAAGCTACTTCTATGCTATAGGAAAAATCTATTTCGTGTTTTCAGAATTTAATTATCACATTTTGTAGAATCATTGCCCAGATCTCATGATGTGAAACAAATTTTCACTTTGTCAAAATGCATTTAGGGATCTATTACGAACTGCTGCCACATTTTGGAAAATAGCAAGTGTAGAAGCTTGTTTTTACGTGCCAGCTTTGACAGAAAGGATAAACACAACAGTAGTCATCTTCCGTGTTTCCCCGAAATAAGACCTAGCTGGATAGTCAACTCTGATGCATCTTTTGGAGCAAAAATTAATATAAGACCCGGTCTTATTTTACTATGTCTTATTTTACTATAAGGTTTATATAATATATAATATAGTACCAGGTCTTATTTTACTGTAAGACCCAGTCTTATATAGTATAATATGATGTGATATGATATAATATGTTATAATATAATACCACGTCTTATATTAATTTTTGCTCCAAAAGACACACTAGAGCTGATTGTCCAGTTAAGTCTTATTTTCGCGGAAACATGGTTGTTTCTCCTTTGCTGTGATTATCAATATATTCAAGAAAAAATCATATCCCCTCAGCTTGTCAGAAAAAAGATGAAATAAAATTCACTATAGAATAATAATTACCATATTCAAAAGTAATTAGCAATGTTGCATGCCGATACTTAACTATTTTACACACGCGCGCGCGCACACACACGGAACAAAAATGAATGCTACCTGAGTTGACGGGTTGCTTTCTGTCTACCTGGTTTAGTAAGACGATATATGGTCTATTGTAATTTCAACTTCCTTGATCTTACATAAACCTTTATTTTCTTTTATATAGGCTACAGTGAAAAGAAACTTGATGACGTAACAAGATTTCACAACAAATAGTTTGTGGGATAGGAATTTTTTAAAATTTTAATATAATTTAGGTGCATAAGTATATTTGCTAATACATAAGCTAACGTGTTAAAGTCTTTTTTATCACCTGTGCTCTAGCTCAATTTTACTCAAAGTGTGGTCCACAGATAGGTGCTAGTCTTTTATAGAAAAGTGCAAAAACTGAGAGTAAGCATTTAGAAATTTTTATACCAATTTGACTTTGCTGTGACATCCAAGCACATGATCATTTCTATAGTAATTTATTTTTCTAGTAATTGTATGTTTTAAAAATAATATAGTGTGGCAGTTGAAATTAAACTGAAAACAATCTATTCCTTTAGCATAGGTAGTAAGCACTGCTTTCTCCATTTATATACTTTTTGCCTCTTAGCATTTGTCTTCATTAAAAATTACTTCAGGTGGGTGATTTTTTTTAATGGAACTCCAGACTTCTCAAATTAAATACGTAGTAACTTTTCTTATTTTCTGCCTATTTGTTTATAAAGAGTAAAAGAAGTCAATTAAGTAACAGTGCAAAAGTAAAGGAAGACTTCAGAGCCAGGCATATCTGGATTCAAATGAGCTCAAGCAATTTCTAGCTATGCAATTCTGTGCAATTTATTTGCACTTTCTGAGCCTCTGTTTCCTTAACTGTGCAATGGTGATAGTAATATCTACATTACAGTGTTATTGTGTCCATATATCTTTTTGGTTTCAAGGAATTTTAGCTCCCTCTCTTTCCCTGTCCTTCCCTTTTACTTGAATTAAAAAAAGTTGAATTAAAGCAAGTTGAATTAAGGCAAGTTGAATTTAAAAAACTATAGCTTTGATAATGTACTACACTTATTTATTAAACAATGTAATTGATAAGCTTGAACACTAGTGATTTATTTTGAATATATGTGATTGGCATATATTAGATTTGGCATTATTATTATTAAATATGTAACAAATTTTACAATTTTAAAGTGATAGACAGTTGACATACAAATGAATTCCTGATTTTTGTAACAGAAATAGACTTTATTTACTGAAAGTAGTAAAAATTCTCAAGGGCCAGTAACATAGTCTCTAATTTGAGTCAGAGGATGTAACAGACAACAGTTGTTAAAATCTCTCTTTTATCTTTGTTAACTGACTGGATAATTAAGTAAATGTGATCTAGATTTGTAACTGGCTATCATGAAAATAGAAAATAATTACAATAATTGGTAAATTGTTAATGATAACAACACTGGTAGAATACATATAACATTATTAAATTACTCTAGCAGTGTTATTAGCATTAATAAATGACCAGTGAAAGAATCGATGTATGCAAAATGGAACTTTGAATCTCTTTTATGATTTCTGCCCCAGATAAAATAACAACTATAATAATTGGAGAAGGAATATATCATTGTAGAAAGTGGCTACATGTTTCATTCATATCACAATGACATATTTTAAAAACAATCTGGTCTTTTATATCCAAAGGAAATGAAAACAGGATAATGAAGAGGTATCTACACCTCCATGTTTCCTGCAGCACTATTTACAATAGCCAATATATGGAAACAACATAAGGTCCATCAATGAATGAATAAAGAAGATGTCATTGAAATATATATATATATATATATATATATATATATATATATATATATATAGTAAAATTGTAAATACCTTATAATTTTACTTGTTAATTATACTTCAGTAAAGCTGGAGAAATATTTGTAAAACAGTCTGATGCTTTCCACTTAAATAGTTTCTTTGTTTCTTTGTAGAGATGGGAGAGAAAGGACTGCCATGGGAAGCAAAGCTGTGGCATTGGACTAAATCACACTTAACTTCAATACTGCAGAGATCTTGATTTATTAGTTGTACTACTAGTAGTAATAGCAATATCAAGAGTATTTAAAAGAAATTCTTAATTGTAGTAGGTTATTGTATTCTAATCACGGATTTCTTCAGAACTATAAGATGCAAACCTCCAATATCATATGTGTTAATATGAAACAAATATCAGTCATTTTAAATCATCTGCTTAATATTACTCTTTCAAGTTTACCTATGTTTACCCTCTGTAAAGTTATATATTAGCCTGTTTTTCATCTTTGTAATCAGTTTAACCAAATATAAAAGCTCAATTCTCTGCATTAAGTTACATTTATAGGTACATATTAAAAAGTTCCTTTTTAACTACTGTAGTATAGTACTAACCCTATTTAGAGATTTTCAGGTTTAAATAATATTACTGTCTTTGTTACTTAAATTTGTGGTAATACAATTGACCTTGTGCTGTATATAAACATCAGTAATTGTGAGTTGTGATATGGTGGCATTTTGTTTTATATGTAGTTTAGAAATATGAGGCTATACCTAAAATATATATAGTCATTTGTAAATAGCTATTTGTTGAGTTGACAGGAACTAATAAGTGAAGACTGAAACCTGAAGACTCTGTGAGTCTCTTTCTTAGAATTTTATGTTAATGAACATAGATGAGTACTGTTTCTTAAATAGGAACATATTTCTAAAAACTGCTTGGAAAATTTCTCAGATTTAGAAATGAATTATAAGATACTAATTTTGATCAAGTAGGAAGATGAATGTTAGAAATGAGGCACCATTCCAACTGTATTTTCTTTGTGAAATATATATTTAGTCAAAATGTTGGATTAAGGTACTGCTCTCTTTCCCTCTCATATTTGAGTTGTTCTAATCACACCTGAAATTCACATGAATGTTGAAGTAATTCTTGGTCTAGGCCACATATAGTTTTTTTCTCACCTTTCTATGAAGTATCCAGATTACTTGTAGAAAAGACTAAGAACGATAATCTGATCACTATGCTACTTATAAATAAAAACATCATTTACATTCCACAGGACAGCTTTTATTTCTGTCTACTTCTTTGTTTGCAGAAATGATATTTGTTCCTTGAGCTAAATTTAGAATATGTCCATACTAAAAAAGAAACACGTTAAAATAGTAAGTAACCCTTTCTCTATATTACTAACCTTTTGTATGTCCACAAAAGGGTTCCATTTACCCATCTTCTGGAAGAGCCAGGACATATTCAAACCTCAGAGACAACTGAATCAAGAACTAGATTAATGCCAGGGACCACCATTCTTGTTTTTTGTCTATTCGTGGGTCTCACTCTATGTTAATGTTATTCTCCCAGATTAACTTTCTCTATTGAGTGATACTATAGCTGCCAACATCTTTCAAACTTTGTCTTTCAGAGAATAAGTTACTCTCCTTTTCTTAATTCCAACTGGAAAATCCTCAGGGACTGTCTCTCTTTGGCCAGGTATTATTATTTGCATAATTGTATGGCTGGGAGAACTTGGTACTATGATAGGCAAGTATGAGACTATGGAAATATTCAGTGCAATGTAGCGTCTGAATCTATGGTTGGAGTACGTAGAAAATAGGTCCCTCAAATAAGGCAGATACTGTTCCATGCTGGGACTAATGATGGTGGGGTTGTGATGGTAAATCACATAGAAACTGGTACTGTTCCCTAGCTAGATGTGTTGTCAGAAAAGTATCTTTGCTTTTTTTGGAACAGTGTAACAGCTTACAGCTGGTGATATCTTAGTTTGGAGTGGGTTACAACAAATATCGAAATAATAGTCTTGACCTCTTTACATTCTACTTGTAGAGGTGTAAAGAACAGACCTAAAACAAGAAACAACCTATTGTGAACTTATGTGATAGTACAGACTATATGTGCAACTGAATTTCAGAGAATGTCAGGATCAATATGTGCTACTGTCTTCTGAAGATTTTGAGAAGTTCAGTATGGCTTAATTTATAATGCTACATTATTAATAAGTAGAGCTAAAGAGAGCTGGTGTTTGATCCAGAAAGAAGAACATAGGGAATATATTAGAAACAGGAATAAGCACTGGGTGGCCCAAGGGCATGACACTTGTCCCTTGTGCTGTTGAAAAGGGCTGAGAAAAAAGGTTGACTATGTATGGAGAGACTAGGTTATGGAAGGCATTGAGAATCTGACTGTGTGTATATTGTTAAAAACACAAATATACAAATCAGTCATTGGTCTCATATTTGAAGCCTTATTCTCCAAAAAAGTTTTAGAAAAACTATTAATATATAACGAATAGCTGCGAGAGATTTATCCGTGCAATGATTGTGTTTAGGAAGCAGTAACTCAGGAAATGAGAATCTGAAAAGCTTTTTATAGTGCTAAACACAGTTGGAACCCAAGACACAATAACATCTTTTAAAAGTGCAACCAGCAAATTACAGTTACATTGCTGGAAGTTGCAATTGTGGTCAAAGAATGGCCGTAATAGACAGAGGGTGTATACAGAGGGTGCCAAAAAAATGTCTACACATTTTAAGAAAGGAAAGAAAACTATTAAAATTATAATACTCAATATGTACCCATAACAAAAGATAAATACAAGTCACATTGACTTCTGCAATTACAAGAGGTGCTCAAAGTGGTTACCATCAGCATCCAGACACTTCTGATTATGGCGAACTGCTGCTTGAGCAACGTTGACCAGTGTCCACTTGTATACATTTTTTTGGCACCCTTGGTATATGTAATACATATATATATATATATATACATATATATATATACACACACACACATATGTGTACACACATGCATGTATATATGTGTGTGTGTATATATACACATATATACATATATATGTATGTATGTATATATATACATATATATGTATATGTGTATGTATGTATATATATACATATATATGTATATGTGTATGTATATATATATGTAGTAAACATTATATGCTCAGGATAAACTCATTGATAGGAAGTTTACAGTTACTTTAGCAATATAACTTCGTTTAATTTTGTCCCCAAGTGTTTCCAAGTACCTAATTCTCTGAAACCATGTTATCTTAAGAGATATTCAAATGTAAAAATCACATAATTGTTTCATTTTGGGAGAAAACTTTGTAGTATTTTTGATCTTTGACAGTCAAAATATCATTTCATACTATATCTATAAATAATAAATGATGATTTTGCAGTAATCAGAATATGTACTGAGTTGTTTATCAGTTGAAAACTGTCATTCACTGTATTATACCTAGATTTTTAAAAGCACTTCCTTAGTGAGTTACATGATATAAAGAAAGAAATATATTTCTTAGATGTTTAGTTCCTTTTGATTCATCTTCTTTTTTAAGTTAAATATTGAAACAGTTAACATTTTGGAAAAATTAGATTTGATTGATCCTTATAGCATTGGCCTACTGATATAATAGAGAGAAAGTAATTATTTTCCTAAGAAGAAACACTTGTAACCATTGAACATTTTTTTAAAAAATTGGTAGTCTGGCAGATAAGTTATAAAGGAAATCTATCATGTTCAAATGGTTATGTTGAATTTTAAATTATCTTGAATGTTTATAACTCCCTTTTAAACTGATCGTTTTCAGTCCTGCTCTAAAAATAGCAATATCATATCTAATGCAGATAAAATAGCATACAGTTTTAAAGACAAAAAGGACATTGCTAGTGTTGAAATTGTAATAATACTTTTAAACTTTTAGAAGTGGATAATAGTTTATTAAATATTGTTATAAAACAGATTTTTTAAAGCAGAATAAAGACTTTTGAGAATCTTTAGGGTGCTTTAAATACATCCAGGGGCTGGAGAAATTGGCGGCTCTGGTTCTTGTATCTAATTTCACTTAAAACTTATGGTAATCATTTATTCTGCTCTTGGTTAGATATAGCACTGAACTTTATTTATTGGCTATTGTCAAAAATCCAGAAATAGCAAAATTAAAACCACAAAATCAATGGATAGTCTATAATAAGAGTTTATTGTGCATATAAGAACAGTTCATGAACTTGGTGGAGCTTTCAAAAATAAAAACTGATATGAAGCTTAGGGACATGAATTACAGAATGGCTTATGAAGTGAAAATGAGGAAGTTGTTAACCTTTACAATCATTTATTACAATGGGGGTTTCCAGATGGCAGGAGGTTGGTTAAAGTGATTATTTCATACCATTTTTAGGAAGACGGCAAGTTTCTTTTATGATTGTCAGAGGCATTTACAAGAAATAACCTAAGCTAAGTTGTGCTTATGTTCATGAAATAAGCTAGGTTTAGTTTTGCAGTTTTGCTTACCTGGCTTAAATGGTTTTGTCTTTTCACGGAATTAACAAGTCCGGTCCCCATTTTATATTTACTTTTAACACTATTATATCACTTTTAAATGAAACATGGAATATAACATAGAAGAAAAAGTTTATTTCAAACTGGTTAGAAAAGAAAACGTGGCAGGGAAAAAGAGAGTGATAAGAGGACGTGTATGTATATATGAAACACATAGCCAGAGAATGCAAATTAAGGTATAGTTGGTGAAAAGCATAAAAGGATATTGGATAGGGAGGTGATGAAGTCTGGAGAAGCAGGAAAACAGGAAGTGGAGAAAAAGTCACCATAACTGTCTGATCCATTCAGATGATATCAAGAGCTTGTCTTTCAAGCTCTTCTCCACCTTTCAATGTCTTAGTGATCCCGAGTAATTTACTCAGTTTTTCAAAGGGTCCTTTTCAGGATGAATCGGAAAATTTTATAAAAAAATAAGGAGATATAAAAATATCACTTATTATATCCATTCCATTTCTGCTTTTCCATTCATTCATTCATTCATTCATTCATTCATTCATTCATTCATTCATCAAACAGGTGATCAGCGACTACTGCTGTTTGCGGCCCGTTAGCTTATTCATATTTGTCTTCTCAAGCAAATTTCAAATAAAGTCCATCTTAGAAAGTTTTCAGGGCCTAACCTTGGTAATTCTGATCATGTGGTTACTTATGAAACCCCTTCATGAAATTCTAATGTTCTAGTGATGAAAAGCAACTAGGAGGTCATTTAGTTCAACTCTTATTTTAAAAGGAGGAAACAAGCCCAGAGAGGTTAATATAAATGCTGGATTGCAAACCAAGGCATCTTTATTTCCTAGTCTTCCTGTGTTCATTCTTCATCATGGCAAAACTGTCTGCTTCACTTAAACATTTATTTTAAGCATGTGGCTTTTATAATATCACAGAGCTAGATGATGACAGAACTAGGTAAGAACCTTGTTTGACCATCATTCTAATATTATTTCCCATAGTCTGCTGATTCTCAATTTGCATTAGTTTAAATGTTCCTTTTAAGTTTTTGTTCTTAATCACATTTACCTTTCTAAATAGATTGCAATACTTTAGTGAACTTTTGTTGATGAATTTTAACAGATATTTTCAATGCCTACTATGCGTAAAATACTGCCTTTTCCAAATGTCATTGTTATTGACCACCACTTGTTTTATGAGGAAAGAAACATTTAAAATTCTGCAGGTGACTAAAAATTATTTTAGGCAGATGGACTCAAAATGTTCTTCTAGGAAACTGACATAGTTACTTAAATATATATAATGTACTTCTAACTATGTCAGATTGAATTACTACTTGACAGGAGTTGGTGCTTTTAAAATTAGAACTTCTTTAAAACTATGAGCCTTCAAGTGTAAAAATGAATATAGGAAATTAAATTCCTCCTTTGCTTCTCAGGCTGCCAAACCGACACTTCCATGTTGAAATGTGAAAGTATAAATCTCAGAAATGCTATGAAAATTATCTGTTGTGACCTGTTAACAAATATATAGAACAACAAAACCCCAGAAATGATTGCAAAATAATTCTATTGGAATGGAACTTGGTTTGGAAATATTCACTCACTTATAAGACGAGAGAGAGAAAGAGGTTTTAATATAAGAAATACATCTATTTCGATGAGAAATATACCAGTGTTTCTTGTGGAAGTTGTAAAACATCTACTTTAAAATATAACACAATAGTGAAAAAAGTAGAACAAAATAGTCACCTTAGTTTCAAAGTAATAATTACACATTTCAGTCATTCCTAACTAAGATGGTTGGATTGTAGGATAGGGAGTCATTATTTTGAAACTGTCTGGAGTTATGGATTCCCGCTCATGCAAAACTAGTCCTTGGCAAATCACTCCAACTGTGGAGCAGAGGAGGTGGTTCCTGTATTTCACCTCCAGAGGCCTTGACTGCTGACAGACAATCATTGTGTACAGCGTATGTCATTGGGTAAGAGTGAGTGGGAAATTGTTCTGTCTTAGAGAAGGTTTGAATGTCAATTAACCTTCCCCTTATTTCTTTATGTTTAATATTTAGACAAGGTGATTAAACTTAAATTTAAAATTTCCCAATGTCTGCATGTGTCATAGATAGGATGGTAATTCTGCAATATGAAACGGGCCAATTAATCACCTTTGAACTGAGTCATGCAGCTAATTGAATGAACTTGGCTGGGGACACACACAAAATATCTCTTGTGTTCCTCTTAGGTTGTTGGTATTGAGATATTATGGTATATCTTTTTATCACATTGGAGAACATTTATGCAGAGTAATATTTGGATCTTTTTTCTTTATCAGATAAGCCTATCCATGTGTGAAGTTTAACATCTAAAAATAATTTAGAAATTCTATGACAGATAAAATAAATTTACTGTTCATAATTAGAAAAGCATGTCAATAATGAATTTGGTGTATGGCCCAGCTATATAGATACATACATACATTCTGCATGTGTATATATATATATATATATATATATATATATATATATATATATATACATGTATATATATATAATACATATGTATATATTTAGTACATATACATATTTTATACACATGTACATGTTTAGTTACCAAAGATTGTCACCCAGACTTTCCTTAACTAATTTATAGAAGAATACCTAGAATTGAGACTATGGAATTATCCTGTGAAAATCTAGCAGTGTTCATAAACAAGTAACTCAAAGAGCACAAAGTAAAGGTGTCCTTATATATGAAGATAAAAACATTCTGATATATGACCCAAAGCATTCAGATATCTGATCCCCAACTTCATCCTGTATAAATTTACCTGTCAAACATTAGACTATGTTTAAAACACTTTTATATTTTGGTTGTTGGAAAAGCAGATTTGTGAGTGAAAATATGGGCATTGTAATAAATGACTGATTGCAAAAATAAGTATTATTCTTTTGTTCATCGCCATTTAATTGTCTATAATGTGCCTGTGCTATACAATGGATCCAAAAAATGAACTAGATATGTTTTCTCTCTTTAAGACACTCATGAAAATTATTCTCTTGTTTTTCCTACCCCAGTTGCCTATTACGTAAACTGAGAAGTTTTAAGTCATACTTCATTTTTCGTGTCTTCCTCATGTCTCCAAGTTTTATTAACTTTTTTCCCCTCCATTGTTCATCTGTTTCTCTCCCGCTCAAGTTCCACTGCCTAATTTTTTGCCCTCAGCAGTTTCTACCTGCAGCTATTATACTATAGTGTCCATTGTCTCCAAATTGGCCCCACCAGCTTCTGCCCCTTAAATCTGTCTGACACTCTTTTTGAAGGAGCTTTCCCAGCAGAGACCTGAGTGTGGACCCTTGCCCCCAAACTTCCACTGCCTAGAGAACCAAGTCCAAACTTCTGGGCACAACCTAATAATTAGGTCCTTCGCAGCCTGTCTGCGTTCTGCTGTTCACAACTCATCTTCCCCTGATTCTGTCCCTACACCTGATTCCTTCATCATTGCCATTCTGAGTTACTCAGGTTTCTTTAACAAGTGTTACACTTACTTATCTGCCTTCCCTCTCTGCTCTTCCTCTCGCTCCCCTTTTCTTCAGGAATTTCTTACAGATGCCTACGTAAATCTCAAAGCCCAGCTAGACATTAAAATACTTGTCGTTAGCTTTTCCTGATTCCCCTCCCTGAAGTAAATGACTCACTCCCATAGGTGACTCTGTATGGTAATTTCCAAACCTATTATAGTATTACAGATCCTTGTTGGGATATTTTTCTCTTGCTCATGCTTATTTTTGAATGCCTCTGCTCTATCTTATATGCTCATCACATGCGAGTGTACATGACACATAGTAGGTATCCAGTAAGTTCATTGGAGTGAACTGTGAAAATATGGCTTTGGGAGCCAAGGCAAGAACAATTGCTGACGAGTCCCCATTACTTTATGACATAAAATAGAAGATACTTATGTTGTGAATACTTTACATGTCCTAAGTTATTATGTCATTACAGCTGAATGATAAAAATGTGGAATAGCATTCCTGGAGTGCTCTGTGGAAAAATAGATAAAAACAGTATCCTGTTTTTAAAGTCATCTTCAAGATCAAGACTTGCATCATGTCAGATACTTCTGGCCAAAGAAAAAGCAATTCAAGGGAACTGTTTGCTGAGTTGGCTGAAAACGGTTGGATGAATTTTAATGTGGGTATTGAAAATGGAAGTTAGAGGTAAATAAACTTTATTATGCCAATAGAGTGATAGGTAGTGATTAAAGGTACTAATTCTGGGATATTAAAGGTGATCATGAAGAAAGCTATTGAAATGAAATAAAACTCATCATCACCTTGATATAAAGCTTGGGGTATCCATTTCTGAGAGGATACTCTGTGTGGTAACATGCAAAGGAAGATTTAGCGTAAGTTGGAATAGTCCAGAAAGGAGTTAAAATGGGTTAAAGGACAATGCAGCTGGTTGCATAAATAAGATAGAAGCACAGAACAATCATGTGGAAAGACGAATACAGAAATGTGATAAATCAGAAGACTCTAAAATCCTTAATGGTTTTGTTTGGATCATTCATGTTTTAGGCGTTAAGATAAATTCGAATATATTTGGAGCCAAAAAATAAAGACACCATCTGTCTCTGTTAGTCTAAAACAGTTAATAATTTCAGCAATTGTTTATACACACATTTAAAAATATGCACTATGTGATGGGTCATGAAAGATTACTAGGGTATATTGAGATTCCTCTACCATTTGAAGTTGGTATAATGAATATTACACACTTCTGTGATGTTTTCATTGAAGAGAGCAAATACTGTGTTGGGTAAACTATAAAGACTTTTGGGTATACTTATAATAAAACCTTAACTTATGTATCGTATAATATGTAAAATGGAGCATTTAGCCTCAGGAAATAAATGCCATTATAATCATTTTTTTCCTGCTAAATAGGAAAAGTATAGTTTACAATTACTTTTGTAATAATACATCATAGAACACACTGTCAATGATTATTTTTTAATTTTGTGTATAGATACATATCTGTTTTCATATATTTTGACAGGAGCTAAAATGCATTTCTAATCTTTAAAAGCCCTGCAAAAAACTGTATCTTTTAAGTGTAAATGACACTGTACTTTTTTGTTATTTTAATTATGGGTTAGTTCTGCATTTAAATACTTCAAGCAGAATATTTGTTTCTTAACCTTCACAATTAATCAACCCAGTATATATATATTTATTTTAAGAGAAGAAGATATCTAATGAAAGAAGCACGGTGGTATTTATAAAGAGCAGAGTCAGTCTTTTTATACTTAAGAAGAACAATCAGTTGAGAGTATACTTCTGTAATAATTAATCAGCTCTTACAGATTTCTATTTCTTCTACCTGTCATTTAATCTTGTACCTTGTTTATCCCATCAGTACTTGTACTCCAAAAGTATTTTACACTTATTTAAGGCATGCCATATTTTCTGACAACTGTAGTATAATTTTGTTGTAGTGATTTTAAAACTAAAAATATATGTATATAGGTTGTTGTTAACATATTTCATTGGAATTCTTTACACCAAGTTTCATCTTAGATAGTTAGAAGAATTCTTTTGAAGGTATTTCTTGAAATTCCTTTTTCTTTCAATCGAAAGGTTCCTATAAAAAACATTAAGTTTAATAAAAACAAAATATTGCTTTAAAGAAAGGTGTGCTGCAGGTTACTTTATAAAGCACTGTATCCTCAGGAGAAAAATATCTGTGCTGCTGTTTCCTTGATTATCTTTTCCCAATTGTCCTTCAAGGGTGAAATACACTTGAATTTTTAAAGCAAAAAAAGAAAGGCATCTTGGTAGAGAAGCCACTATATTAAAGATAGTTGAGAACATGGATGATTTCTGTTTATTTATTTATTTTGAAGAATGCCCATCACCTAGCATCGTGTCTTAAAGATAAGTATTCACTAAATATTTGTCAAATAAATAAATGAATGTGTTATAGTTTTAATAACATATAATTTTATACTTGTATTCTTACAGGATAAATTAGACACTGGTGTTCTCTATTGCTTTGTAATAAGATTTATAAAATTAATATGTTTTCATTTATTTTTCTATTCACTACAATGAAAAATAATTGAGGTTGCATCAGAGGTGTAGAATTTTCTCATTACTATGGTTCATGTTTCATCCATAATCTTTCTCCTTCTCTCTCATCTTTGGTAATGGACTCAGCAGGAATTTAGTACACACCAAAACATTTTTTTTTTAATAGTAAAGGAATTCAGAATGCCATGTTCAATTACTCATTCGGTTCTTCACTTGCCACATTTCACATACTCAACAACCATATTTGGCTAGTAGCTATCACACTACACACTGCAGATATAGGATATTTTCATCATTGCAGAAATTTCTGTTGGATGTCTTGGGCCTAGACTATTGCCTTCTATAGAGATTGAGAAAAAGGGAGTAACAGTAGGATTAGGAGGGCGATATACATTTATTGTGCTGATTTTGAGACACCGAGGCATATCTATGCATATAAGCAGCTGGGCATGTGAATCTGCCATTTAGGGGAAATACCTGAGATAAAGATTTAGGAATCCTCAGGACATGCTTTATATTTAAAACCAAGGAAACACATGAAATCATCTAATGAGAGAATGGAAAGTAGCATAAAGGGTGCTTGAAGCAACATATCCAGGGAAATGCCACAGGGTGTTGGGGAATAATCCCTTGAAAGTCATCGATTGTAGAAGAGGTGGGAGAAGAATGAGAAAATAGCATCATGTAAACAAAGGTTCTTTTTTTCATGAACCAAAAAAGATAGTGAGGTCTTCAATGTCAAATACAGCAGCAAAATCCCTTAAGTTATGATTGAACTGTCAACTGAGGGAGGAGCAAGAAGTTTTCATAGTTTGGATCAGATTTGCCATACTCAATTAATATTATTTCTTAGAGTCTTAATATTGACATTTTGCATTCTGTTTCAAAATGTATGCCACATATTATTTTCCCTAAAATGAGTTCTGAGATGATGCTCATTTTTCCTGACATTTTATATTACCAAAAGAAGAAGAAAGAGAAGAAGAAGAACTCAGAGAATTGTAGAATCAACAGGTCTTAACAAAAACTGAGTTTCACTTAACAAAAATTTGTGTTTCAACAGCTTTTCTTTGTTGACATGGAAACAGACCTAGAAAGAGAAAATGACTTACTAAGTTTACAGTCTGTTAGTGTGCTCTTCCGCAATACTAAATATGGTGCTTTTGTTTGCTGATTTGATCCACCAGCCAGTGCTGGAAGGAATATAAAGTTAATACCCATGTATAGTGGTTATATCTACTAGAAGTTAAAAATTTTGATTAATGAACAGTTCTCATACATAATAGGCTCATGGGAAATCATTAAGCTATTTGAGAAACAGATAAATATTATTTATCGCAGAAACAATTTTTACCTTCCTGCAGGAGCTCATAATTCCAAGTTTCCATATGCTTATAAAGATTCTAAAAATGCGTGTGGTTTATGCATAAATATTCCTCTCTGAAATACACCAATGTGGGGGGTACTCTCAGATATTAGCTAGCTTTTCAAATTGGCGTTTTTAGGCTAAGCAGTCATTGAATCTTTCAACTTGACAGCATGTTTTGGGTTGTATGAAAAAGAAATCATCTTAAATTAGTCTGTCTTCTCAGTGAAAAAGAAGACAAATTGTCATCTTTCTAGTGCCTCCTCACACAGTAAGTTATGGAAGTTAAAAAATACAGTATTGTATCTGTTGACACATAGAAGCTTTGCAATTCTGTGATGCATCCAGTGATTTTGGACAGAAGGCAGAAAATACTTGTTCAGTCTCTGTGTCCAAGATGTCTGAAAGATTGACAAAATTAGATTTAAATATGCTAACCATGAATAAAGTCCACTAGACTTAATATTTTCATTCCCGAATTTCTTTCTGCAGGGCTTACATACATTTCTCTGATAGCTAGGTAACCATTTTTAAACTTTAAAATAGCAGCAATAACAACAAAAAGCCCTGATATAGAATCATATGGAAACATTAAAAAACATACTTCATTTGTTATACAAAGAGGTAACAAATTATTTATCACAAATCTCACAAAAACAGGTTACTAGCAAAATGTGGTGGATAGCAATGAAATAAATATAAGATAATTAAGAACCCCACTTAAAAAAGCAACCAAGATACACTGAGCCTACTAAGTAGTACATTAATCATGTCGTCTGCTTTTGGAAATCATCTTGCTTGCTCTACCTAAGTACAATTAGTAGATACAGCTCTCTGTGCATTTTAAAAATAGTGCAATTATTGACAGCAGAAGGAGGGTTGTTTTTTGTTGTTGTTGTTGTTTTTTAACTTTTATTTTCTACTACCATCCTTTGCACGTCTCTTATTGCCCCACAGACCTCAAATGGGAAATTAGCATAGGTCTTTCTCTTCAAAATAGACTTTCACAGATAGAGTCTACATGAGGGTGGGGGTGAGGGGGATGATGTATATACTAAGAGCTATATGCTTGATACTTTATGTCATCATATAATATGTTATGCAGTTGCATAATCCTTCCACAATGCTGTAGAAAGGTAAATATCATTCTTGTTTTCTAGCTGAAAATACTCAGCTCTGACTAGTTAAATGATTTCCCCCAAGTTGCCCAACTAGAAAAATGTCAGAACTAGAATTTGAACATAGTCTTAACTCATTCTAGAATCTGAGTTTGTTCCAATAAAGTAAATTAACAAGTATATTGGAGTATTGAAATTTTCTATTACAAATTATGTAGTTTTGAGAAACAAGCTAGCGATGTTATCTTTTACATTTTCTTGAATACAAAGACTTGTGATTTGTCCTGAAATATTCAGGTTTTAAAAAATAATAATTTTTTATCTTGATTGTTTTAATATTTCTAGTATTTAGACATGTTTTTCCGAAAGGAATTATTGCTCAAAATTTATAACCTTTGAATAAGTTTATATTCTAAGATGCAGTTCTAAATGGTGATTCTAAACTTTATTCATATGCATTGGTATATGTACACATATTAAAATTTATATGTAAACATATAAATCTGAATGTGTTAAAATGATAACAGATTCTAACTGCTCTCTCCAATTAAATATTCATTAAACACCTTCCCATACATTCCTATAAAGATGCTTTGAGCTATTGTTAAATGTTACTGTTTTACATGTTGGTCAGGAAAGCTAAATTTGTTCCCCATTTCTTGGTCATATTTACCTACACATTTGAATATATAGGATGGTTTGTAAAACACTTGTAATTTTGAAACCAAAAATTACAGACACACATGTTTCCCCCTTTCTTTTACAAAGGTATCAAGAGACTGTTACATTTTATTTTTACATATTTAAAATTTTTGAGTTCAAAAGACATACTTTAATCTTTTCAGACTACTCTGACGTTGTCTCAAGTCTTTCAGTCTCTCTGGAGGTTGTGAAGTGTATGTGTGAATAAAATGTGCGAGGTCGTTAAGCTTGCATGATTTAAAGAACCTTGGTAAATTATTCCCTCCCATCCTCCTCCCCCTTCATTCCACACATAGCTTTCTGCCCAACTCATGACATCTTTCCCCTCCCCTATCCATTTATTTTCTACAACAAAAAGAATGATAGTTAACTGCCCCGATAAATATCTGAAAAAGAATTGGACACTCACAATCCATGCCATGTACGTAAGAGGTGCCTCAGACAATCCTTCTCTTGTTCTAGTCTATTGTGCTTCATGCTTTCTCTTGTGATGCAACCTTCATTTCAACCCATTCTCCCCTCACATGTAAATCCAACAGGCTTTGTAGATATGAATAGCGGTGCCCTGTAGCAACTAGACAGAAATGAAAGGAATGTATGCTTAAGCCTGAAGTATGGTATTTTACTGCATTGTTGAAGTACAGCTGTACCTAAATGTTGGAAAATGTTGGGACATTGCTTCAGGTGTTGGAGTTAATGATTTCTGGTGACGTTGGTGATGTTTCTTAAATATGTGTTTTCTAGTTTTGCTTTAACTTCTTTATATAGTATAGTTGGGTTATTAAAAATAATTTTTGGATATAAAATGGATGTGTGCTTATTTTAATACTAAGTTAAAATTTATTAATTATGAACTAATAAGAAATTTAGAAAGAGATGCTGTATCTTAATCCCTAGTATACTTATTACTATGCAATTTTTTTGTTTGTTTTTTGTACAGCATCAAAAACTGTGATGATGGGTGGTATTAGCTAGAAGACAAGGAGGCACTTACATGCTACTAGGCCAAGTTTATATCAATTCAGTCAATTCTATTGAGAGATATTTAAATCATTTAGTTCTATTTGATATCAAAGGATCTAAGCAAGTCGTTGGGGAATTTTTTCAACATTATGAGACACAGTTAGAAATCCTTTTTTATAGTTCTCATTTGTAAACACAGTTCAAATATCAACTTTATTTTTAAATATTCTCCAGCTTCACTCCAGAAAATTAGTAGCTTATTTATATGCAAAATGTTTATCATAGTCCTCAACAATTGTATTGATGTATTTTATCCATGGCCTTCTCAACAACTGGACTATAAAATAAAATAAAAAGGCTGATTCCTTCTCTTATTCTCTTTTAGTTAAAATACTCTTCATTCTCAAGTTTGCACTGCATAACCAAGTGCCTAGGATATAGTAATCCCTCCAGTTAATATTGATTGATTGATTCACAAGCTTAGTGTATTAAGATCAAATAGTTTTTATCAAAATAATGACTGCCTTTTGCTTAACATAATGTAGATACAGGCTATAGGGACAGTATCATACATTTACATTTCTCAGTCATATTTTAAGTGTGACACTATGTAATATTAATACTCAACTCTCTCTAACTTTCTACTCATTTATAGGGAAAAACAGGCCTCAATGTAGCTACATTCCTTAGCATTTGAAAGTGTTTTATAATGTCCTCTGAGTATTTGTATAGTATCATATCGGAAGGATCATTGTTTCAATGTCTGTTGGTTAGTCTCAAATATATAGACATCAGGCAGCAAGTACAATTTCCTCTAAGTTGATTCCTTTAGCATACAAAGGATAGGTTTGTTTATTAAGAAATGCATTGTATTATAGAAATGATACAGAGTTAGAATATTACATCATGTACAATAAAATTTTCTCTTTTTAAAATGTGTCTCTTAAGTTAAAAATTTCTGGATAGAATGATAGCAGGAATGTAATGTGATATTTTATGAGTAAAGGTATGTTGTATATCACATATATATGTAAAACTGGAGAGAGAGAGAGAGAGAGAGAGAGAGAGAGAGAGGTGATTTGTAGAGTTAGGATTTAAAGTTAAATTGAACCAAAGTCATAAGGGCCCGTGGTGTCATTAATAGACCTTGAATGTATCAGTTGGGGGAAAACAGGAAGAAAAAAAAGAAAGCATAGTTCTGATTTGATGAAGGAAGTGTTCAATTAAAGCACCATGTATACAAAGCAAATACTCATAATTAGTCCCAATATTTTTATCTTGTCTTGCTTCTTGTTTTCTTAGCTGACATCTTTCATAATTACCACTATAATTGAGTTACTGTAAACTAAGCTCTTTTTAGACAGCAAGTCAGGTGCTTTAGGAGACATTTGCTATATACTAATATGCCTCCATTGCCTAAAGACTGTTGTTATTGATGCCATAACAAATTATCACACTTCATGGCTTAAAACGGCATAAGTTTATTATCTTAGAGTTCTGGAAGGCAGGAGTCTAAAATGGGTATCACTAGGCTAAAATCAAAGTGTCAAGAGCATTACATTCCTTCTGGAGGAGCTTGAGTAGAATCCATGTAGTCTTTTCCAGATTCTTTTACTGGCTACCTACATTCCCCAGCTATGGCCCTCATCCGGCAATCTCATCATTCAAAGATCTGCTTCCTTCCTCATATCTTCTGTAACTCTAAGCTTCCTGCCTTATGAGTACCCTTTCGATCACATTGGGCTCACCGAGATCATCCATTATACTCTCCCATCGCAAGACCTTATTTTTATCATATCAGCAAAATCCCTTTGCTGTGAAAGTTTAACATATTCACAAATACCAGGGATTAGGGCTCGGACATCTTTGGCAGTCATTGTTCTGCCTACCACAAAGACTTTGACAGAGCCTGACTGTCATCGCTCTGACAGTTTAGAACATTATTGCCATTGCTCCCCTGACTTCTGTTGGATTTGAAACCAAACCCCAGTTAGCAGTTCCCAGGCTCATGAGACACACACTCCTACATTACGATCACCTCAGAAGTGTGTCCCAACTAATTTGGAACCAGGAATAAAGTGCCACTTCTTTTTAATGATTTACTTCTTTACAAATAAATTAGAGTATAGACAAGGCTATTCCCATAACTTATTCTCATTCTGCTAATGATTTCTTGAATGGGGGAAAAAAAATAGGTGGGTAATATACTTACAAAAACACGCATATTCCAAATCTGCAGTAAATGTCTATCAGGCATGGTTATAAATTAATATCTGTAATTATGAACTTTTATAATTATAAAATTTGTGCTAGTGGGGGGAATGTTCATCCAGTCTTTAGATCTGTATGAGAATATTTTATACGTGTGAATGTCATTTTGCCTGTTAGTCATGGATCAGTGGACAGAATTTGATACCTTTGCTCTTGAAGGCCCAAAATTGATGTAGTGTTAATAGCGCAAAAGTTATTGTACTGTGAACAGAGTATACAAAAAAGCTTAAGTAAATCATAAAGAGGTAAATAATGTAAATTGTGATAATTGAAATAAAAGCAATAATGAAAGCAATACTGTGACATACATCAAATCCAGTTTGCAAAATACATGGTAGCAAGTGTATCTTGGGGTGAATATTTATAATATCATTATCATCTCATTGGGGAAAGCTATATATAATTAAATACAGCCTTCATTCTTTTAACAAAAATATACATGTGACTTAATTAGTTTTTCCTTTCAAAAATTTTATTAAAGAAATTATGGTATTTTTTCATCACAAATTACGCAAAGTGACTTGTGTCTGATATATTTTGTACCTATTCCCACCATCAAAATTTCAGAAGTTGGCTGATATTTATCATTGGCAATAAAATAATTCTGCTAATGACAGTGTAGTTGGTTAATAGGCATCTCTGATTTTATAACAAACTGGAAATACATTTCTACCCTGTTTTCCCAAAAATAAGATCTAGCTGGACAATCAGTTCTAATACGTCTTTGGAGCAAAAATTAATGTAAAACCTGGTTTTATTTTACTATAATATAAGACCAGGTCTTATATAATATAATATAAAATATAATATAATGTAATGTAATATAATGTAATTAATATAATGTAATGTAATGTAATGTAATGTAATGTAATGTAATGTAATATAGTATAATACCGGGTATAATATAATATAATACTGGGTCTTATATTAACTTTTGCTCCAAGAGACACTTTCGAGTTGATTATCCGACTAGATCTTATTTTCGGGGAAACACGGTAAGATACAACAAATTGGTGAGTAAGTCTTTTTCGGGGTAATGCACATTGGTGATGCTTTGTGCTATTCAGTAATAAAAAAGATATAAGCACGAGGTAAAGAAAATTGGACGTTTTAATGAGTGAGAGAAAGTAAAAGAAGCTGCACTTTTTTTAAAAAGAAAAAAACATAAAAGTCAGAACTTAGACTGAATAGAAATATGACAAGATAAGGGACTTCATATTCATTAGGTAGGAAGAAACAATTGAGGCAATGAGGCTGAACATAAAATAGTGAAAGTGAATGTAACCTCAGTGCCCACATGCTATGAAACCCAAACAGAAAGACAATCTGAAGATAAAATCTTCAGCAACAAGTTTAACAGCAATTAAGATAACCGCAGCATTTGGGGGTGGATAAACAAAGTAGCACATATTACAAAGGAAAATATGCTAGTAGTATCATGTAAGAGATTATTTAGTAACTGTTTTCAAATTATTGAACCATAGACTCCTATTTCTTAAGTTTAAGCTCATTATTTTGGCTCCCTAGTTTCTCCAAGGATACAGTATAGAATCTCCATGCCTGATGTTTATGTACAAATAGAAGCTGCTTTTTCTTTCTTTCATTATTTCTTTTTAAGTGAAAGCTAATACCTTTTATATGTTACATAGAAGTGGCAGGAAAAGCCATACTCTCACTATGGTACAATGCACAGAGGATTAGCTGAGGGAGGATTATACACATGGCTGAATACAGTTTATTCACTTGTACTTTTGCTTTGCAGATAATGAATGGTGGTATTCCGTAACATATTGTGTGATTAGCAAATGTGGGGTCAAAATAAATCTTTTAACAGTTTTTTGGAAATAGTTTGATTTTGTTAATTACATAGTTTTTATTTGGAATACATTTAATACTGAATTTACATGTTTATTATCTCTCTTCCCATCTTCTCCCTTAGAAACTAACTCCGTTGAGTACACAAAACAATGGAACAAAGTTTTAGACTTGACACATCCATTAAAATCATAACTTTTTTTTTGTATGTAAATATCCCTTAAAAGTGTGACTGCAAACTGGGACAACGTGATGATATTATCTTAAGGATCCTGGTAAAGGGGCCATATTTTAATTGAACCTTCTCATAATGGAATCTTTTGAATAGTTCAGTTACCAATATCTCTTAAGGCATTGAATTTGAATCTGAAACAAGACAGCTTAATACCAGATTCTATGTGATACTGAAATCTACTTCATGACAAATGACAGTGTGATTCCATTCCATTTAATTCGGTACCTAATTATGAAGCACTTAATATTTCTATGAAAGATCTCAGATAAGTACATGAAGATAATTAAGACACAGTGAAAGGTTTTGAGCAGTTTGAAAATCAATGTGGAAAAAGGCAATGTTTGCAACTAGCATAAACATTGTAACATGCATACATGCATGTTGAATAGATCTATATGTCTTTTATGAAGACTTGAAATTTTAGTGTACTATGTTAGTGTACTGTGTAAGTTACTCTTCACTGCTGGAATGCTTATTAAATTATCCATACAATTTCTTCCTACTTTTATAACTCTTAAATCTCTATTATAGTTCTTAATATGTTTATTCCTTCTTTAAAAATTGAATTCAATACATACAGAAGAAAGGTGAAATGTTCAGTATGGATGCTGTTACTTTTAAGGAAACCCAAAGATGATGTTTATAGAAAACATTTTCATTGCTGTAAAGAATAGCAAGTAATAAAAGGCAGGGGGAGCATCTTAAAAATATCTGGGGAAATGTAACTATTAGTCTTCATTAGCTTAAAAAGTCAAAGTTTTTTAAAGTGAGAAATAGTAGGTCTTTAGGGGACGACTTAGTGGAACTGGGTAGTAATTTTAGGTAGGATGTATTATCTTACGTTTTGAAAAAATCAACACCAATTAGTTTTTTTTTAATTGACTTCATTTCCTGATAAAATGATCGATCAAGCTGTTTCCTCCTATTAACTCCTATTAACACTGTTCAAATATGTTAAAGAGAGACATGTGGATTAGACAGTATTTATCAGTTTCATTCAATATTTGCACTTCAGGTTTCCCTAACTTTAAATCATATTTACTCCGATGGTCAAATTATAATATTTTAGAAGTTAGTTGAGTACATGGAGCCTAAATCTGCTGAACTTTTATTTTTCTTTATAAGCTAGATTTTCACCTACCCTGTCTACTTTAGGACATCCTCTTCTCTTTGGAAAAATTAGGCATGGTGTTGTCATCATATTTCTGTGAAACATCATTCTCACGGACCCCCTTTGATTTTCCTTTGGGTTTTATTTGAGTTGCAAACTTATCGTATCCTACAGAGTATCAAATGTACTTGTCCTTGACGACGTCTCTGATAAAATCATATATGAGTACATCTCCCCACCCCCAGTTTACCATGCTATTACACTAGTTTCATTGTTTGTCCTTCAAATGCAGGAAATAAGCTTATTCTATATAAATCCAAGGGCTTTTATACTTGTATTTTTCTGTTGTTGTTGTTTTTGAGCATTCTTTCTTCAGGTTTTGGATGGCTACCTAAACCTGAATCTATCTGATAAACTCTATTGTCACTATCTCAAGAAGGCCTTTCCTGATTATTCTTATTTCCTGATTACTTTCTTCTAGTCCCCCCAGGAGCACTCTATCACATTATTCCATTTTCTTCATAGTTGTACCCGACCAATATAGTATAAAGTTGATGCCTTCAGAACTAATGCATTTTAATACTGGAGAACAGTTTTAAATAAAGAATTGGAGCTATCGCCCAACATTTCACACCTCAGTGATCTAAATGAGATCTTTTAAAGGAGAGGAAGGCACAACTCAGAATCCATGAATTCACCACCCACAAATGCCTTATAGATATTACCAGATATTAAACACATTTTATCTAGATCACAGCTGAATATGTGTATTAATAGGAATTCTCAAAAAAGAACAAGCAGTTTGATTGAATTAATGGAAAAGTGGAAAGTAGAGCTAGAAACGTATTTTATGGCAAATTTAGAAGTGAGGCAGAATATTTAATTTTGAATGTGGAGGTAGGAATTAAAGGTGTAGTTCTAGCATCACCACCACTAGCCGGGTAACCTTGAGGCAGTCTTTTACCTGTTCTGCCTTCATTTTACTCACCTGTGATATTGAACCTCCCATCTCAGCAAGAACTTGTGTAAGGTATCCAAGGCAGACTTTGAGAAATAGTTAAGTACAGTGTTTAAAGTATGCTATTTAGAGTTCAAGTCTAGTGTCTACATACTTTCTAGCTTGTGAGCCTGGGTTAGTTATGTGGTCTCTCCGAATATCGAACATCCAGTTTTTCTAACACAGTTAACTTCAAATTCCACCATTTCCCACTGATTTGAGATGCTACGTTTATCATATGTTTAATTCTCATATGTAAACAAATCTGTTTCTGGATTCTCTATTCTGGTTGTCTGTTTTGTAACCAGCATCACAATGTTTAACTTTCCAAAAATGTAATGCCTTTTGTACAGTTTTTCTGGTTTGATGATAAAATCAATCTCTCAAATTTTATCTCTCTCCCCAAACCACCGTCCCTCCAAATTATGATTTTGATTGCAGTTACGTTAAACATATAGATTAGCAGGAGGATAACTGAAATATTGGCAATAGTGTCATTAAATGTTTAATGTTCCATTCAGATCTTTTTCTATTCCTTCAATATGACTTGTAGATTTATTTGTAAGTCTTTTGAATTTTTCATTAAGTTTATTGCTGGGAAGTTTATACTTTTCATATTATTGTGAATATGACTTTTTTCTCTCCTACTTTGGAAGTGGAAACCTATTCATTTTTATATATTTGTCTTATTTCTGGCAAATGTACTAAGCAATCATGGTAGTTTTAATAATTTTTCAGTTAATTTCTAGAACTTTTCCATGTAGATGGTCATCACGTGTAAATAATGATTTTTTTTCTTAATGTCTGATATTTATTTATTTGTATTTCTCTTGGGAGAGAATTGAACTTCATGCGTTATGTATAACATAAGGGTGTCACCTATCTTGCAGGGCTGTGGGAAACATTGATAATAATCAATATAAAACACCTGACATATGGTAGGGATTTAGTAAACCAATTCAGTATTTTTAGAGTACTGTCTATGACTTGTGTTACTAGGTATACTCAATTCAAAAAAATCTATTTGAATAATTTACGTTCAAATATATGCTATTTGCAAAAACAATTCCACAATTGCATCCTAAAGAATATCATTGCATGTTTCCCTCATAATTTTTGTTATTTAAATTTGCTTTAAAACATGACAGAAGTTATAGGGTGATTAACAAGTAGTCTTAATGAATTTCATGCTGAATTATGGTTACGCCAACACTGTCTTTTAAAACAGTGGAGAAGTATGTAGGAAAAGTGCATAAAAGGAAAGGAAACCATAGTGTTACCACTCTCTCGCTCCTGAACCAAATTACATGGGACAGCAGACAGGATTTTTTGTCCTCCATACAAAAGAGGTTCACGGTGAACAATTTATATTCATTGCATCGTTACTTATGAAATGTCTATTAATAAGGAAATGTTTAAATGAATTTGGTACAACACCTAAATATAATATTTTGTAGCCTTTAACTTAGAATGTATGAGAGGCTGCATATAAATACAGAAAATGCATGCAATATGTAATACAAAAAGGAAATCAAAAGGATAACAAAAATGTTATGTACATTGTGGTAAAATTATATATACATTCATATATATACATATATAAATTATAGATATATATGTGTACATTATATAATACACACACACACACATACACACACACACAAAGACTGAGGGAGAAAATATCTAAAGTATTGAAATTATAGGTGATTATTATAAAATTATTTCATTTATATTTTTAATAAAGAGCTTTAAAGGCCCATAGATCTTCTGGTTTTGTCATAATATAATAATAAGTATCATTCTTTGCCAGAACAATTAATATAAGATGAGAAATAGAGATGTAAGTGACCACTTTCTGTAAAATCCTGTGTAAGCAAGATAATTTAATTCATGTCTTTGGTCTTTCTTTCAACCATGTTCTAGTTAACTTTCCTAAGAACTATTTAACATTTTTTTCTAGTCAATATTAATTAGGAAATAATGTTTATTTTAATAGACTGAGATATAGAACTGTAATTTACTAATTATGCATTTTAGGTATGTATGTGTTTATTTATTCATAATTATATATTCATTCAACAAACATTTATAAAGTACCCGTATTGTATTACCTACTGTACTTGCTAATGGTTGGAGATACTAAAAAAGTCATTGTCCTTTATTTTCTAGGAACTCACAATTGAAAGGAAAAGATAAACATTTGTCTACCACACATTTTCCCAATTGCTTTATTTATAACATCTTACAATAACCCAATGACAGTATTATTTTTCTCGTATATTTATTAGTCTGAAGACAGCTGAAAATGGTTAGTAACTTACCAAAGTTTGCATAGCAAGTAATGGAGTTAGGAGTTGAATCTAAGTCTGGCTCTGAAACCTATTTTTTCTTCTGATTACACAATGCTACATCACATCTGTTCTTACAGATATAACGCATGCATAAACTTTACCTTAATTAATTAATTCAGGTGGATGTCATCTGAATTGTAAGGTATATTCTAGGAAAAAAAATAAGTGGTCACTTTAAGATTGGCCTCACAGACGTAAAACTCTAAAGAGGCATAGATGCATCCCCATGAAATAACATGGATTACAGTGCTATGCTGATGCCTAGAATGTAATGGAAGCAGAAGTAGCAAACGGGTTGGTCTGCTAATGAACCACGTAGAGATGGTGATGTAATATCAGGCTGGCTTCCTGAAGTAGTTGATATTTTAAAGGATAAATGAAACAATAGGATGAAGAGGAGGAGGAGGTATTCCAGTGAGAGGGAACCACAGAAGAAAAGGCATGGAGGCAAGAAATAGAATGGTATGGGCAAGAGACTACACAAGTATGGTGTTTCTGAGACATAGAGAACAAGGCAGAAATTGCCTAGAGAATCAGGCTTACGTAGACACTAACCAGTTTATGGGGGGTTTGCTTGTGTCACCTATACATTATTCTGCAGTGTAAATATTGCAGACAATAGAGAATACTTAAGAGTTTGCTTTAGCAGGAAGGGTTAGTGTTAGTCAGAGAGGGCAGAAGAATGAATTTCTTATAAAAACTTGATTTTGACCAACCTTTCTAGTTTTCTTAATGATCAGAACTTAAAGTATGTGAAGAACACAGGTTAAAAGGTTTATCACCTCCAAGAGCTCTCTTCTTATAATATAAATGAAAGCAGAATAGTAATTATTACAGCTCTTAAGAATTGCTATATAAGCCACTCATATGATTTTACTAGCAAATTCATGCCCCAACTAAGAATGTTACCTCTGAAGTAACATTCTCCAACTTGAACGCAGGTGAGGTTAAGGGAAATGCTTGTGTCATAGGGAGTCTCTGGAAGCTTGAAGAAGTTCCGGCACACTACTGTGTTTAGGTATCTCTTTATATTCTCCAGGGAAAACTTGTTTTGCAGTTTTTGTTGGAGTGAAGGAGAACAAAAACTGCCAAGAATGGACACCACACAGGTCATTTTTCTGCTCTTTGCTCCATTTCGGTGGATCTCCCTAACAATTTATCTTACCCTGAGATCATATGATTTGCTTCACTACAAATCTCTGGTTTGTACAGGGATTTGGGGTCTCTAGCCTTACTTGTCTGCTTGCACTTGTAACCTCTGGGTTGTTTGATCGCCAACCCTCTCTTGCTTCTGGTGAGTTCTGCCAATGTCTGTTCTTTGCCTTCTGTTGTTAATGATGAGACACACTCAGATTATCTGTTGTAAGTCTTACTGTATTTAAACCCTCTTTTATTTGAGAAAGTTTGGGCCATTCCAAGTATTTGTATCATTGCTAACAGTAAGGTTGATAGACACATATATTTGGAGTCTCATTATGTCAACCTTCACTTTTGTTCTTATTTGAGCTGAAGACAGATATAACTCACTTATACATTTTCTCCCTTGTCAAAAACTATAAAACTTGGTATTTACACTTAAATGGAATGTACTAGAGAAACTGAGGCCCGAAGAGAAGAAATGACATCTCGAAGAGGTTGACACAAAGTCACATAGCTATTTAGTAGCTTTTTTTTTCAGTCATTCTTTTTTCTCGTGAGAGAGTATTCCTGCATTTATCCTAGAGATAGAATTACCTATCAATGCAAGGTGGCTGAGTCTTTTAATTACTATAATATGTTTTCTTATCATATTTGGTGGATGTCAGCAATGACTCCTTGGAGACAATGTGACTTTCTAAGTTTTCTTTTATTTGTAGAATGATGTTATCTTTATTTTTTTCAATATATGATTTATAACTGATATAAACTTTTAAATTTCTAAATGAATTGATTCAGTTGGTTTTTAAGGTCTTAGGGATTGCTTTTTCTGAGGTTTTTATTTACCATGGTGTGTTTATATTGCTGTCAGTATTGACTAGAAACCTTTCCTGGAAATTACATATACTAATTTATTAATCAATTTCTGACCTTCTCTTTATTATACACAATGTTGACGAATTTTTATGGGACATCCTCTCCCTGCATTTATGATTATAATTGCTCTCTTGTCTTGGGCCGTGTATTAAATTTCCTATTTATTGGTCAACACTGCTGACAGAGAATCATTTCTAGGCCCTGACATATCTGAGAACTTTCTGGAATGTACCAAAGGAGCATTACTTAGTTTCCTTTTCAAACTACTATGTTTAAATATAATTGCTAAGTGTTAAACAATGTACCTTAAAGTGTAAGCATTAGGAGCAGGAACTTTAGGATCCTAGAGCCATGGGATGAAGTCCTAGCTCTGGAATTTGGGCCATATTCAATTTTAAGACTATGTTTTTGTTTGTTTGTTTGTTTATTTGCTTGTTTTTTAATCTAAATAATATTAACATCTATCTCAGGGGCCAATATCAGTAAATTAGGAAATCTATGGAAATACTTTGTCTAGAGCATGGAATTTAGTATGTGCTCAATAAATGTTAGCTGTTGTCATTAGCTTTATGTAGGTTTTTATTTCTCCAAGTATAGATTTCTTAAAATTACATTATTTACTTATTGAATTATGTATTCATTACATTTTTTCCATAATAAATATATTAACAAGAATGTATGTTAATTTTCTAGATTCAATGGAAGGGGCTTTTTGATAGCACTGATTTGAAATTCCAGGGAAAGTCACCATCATGTATTCAAAATTAGCAGGTGCTTACACTGGAAACTATTTCTTTCCTACATAGTAAGTGTTCGTCATGATTTAAAAAAAAGGAATAATAATTGGATCTCAGGGGTATGTGGTGGAATGGGCGTAGGGGAGTCACGTGTGGATCAGGTGGAATGGTAGGAGATGCTCACGGAAAACCAGAGGTTCCTAGGAGGGACGTGCCCATCATCCCGTTCGCAATGTCCTCTGGTCGTGTCTCAATTTCAAATCTTTTAACGTCTTGGCTTTTTTTTTTTTTCCTCAATCCTGTGAGGCTTAGAAACATTGTTTATTTTTTTTTTTCTATGAGAACTCTGATTGAATAAATAGCAACTTAATCCAGTGATTTGGTACATACGCTTTTAAGTAGAGAAAAGTTTAAGTTCATTTTCAGATCAGAGAAATCTGGACTTAGTAGCATTCTTTTTTTCCTGAAAGTTTTCTTCAGAAAACGGATGAAAGGTGGGAGATGTTGAGGAGTACAACTCTTGATATTTTATACTGTTGTTTTCTGACAGGCAGGTGACAGTAGCGGCACACGCTCTACATTTCTTCTCTCAATTGTATTGAGAATGGTCTGCTCAAGAGAAGAATGCGAACCCGTGCTGTTTGGATTCCATAGCATCAAGAGATTACAAAGAGAGCTACTGCTGACAAATTACAGGAGAATGGGGTGTGTTTCGATTTTTAAAACTAGCCACTGGCCCAGAGATTCAGGATTGTCTTTGAAGTTACCTAAATTGAATGCCTTTATGTGTTTAGGTGTATGAGTTATGTCTCTTGACTCTATTGGTTCCAAGTTGTGGTAAAACACTGTGGTTCTTTTTTTCCACACCCTCTCCACCCATATGCCTACGTCCCCTGAGATTCTGTGTCAGGAAAGCCTTTGTCTTTTCTTCTAACCCCTATATCATGTTCTAAATGTATAATGTTTCAAGTATATAATACTAGGGAAAATATGAATTCTAGCACTTTTTCTCAATCCTCGATATTTTGAAGGAAGAAAACCTGTAGTTCCCATAAGCGTCATCTATGTACTTCAGGGACAGATGTTGTCCTTTGATTGTAACTGTTTTTCTAGCACCTCTCAAATCCAAAGTCATGCCGGTCGCAAGAAATCACCTTTTTATTTATGCAGTCATGAGATTCCGGAATTCATCATGACCACTATGATTTAACTGTCAGTGATCCTGGAACTCCAGCCGGCACAATTCAGATTCAAAACCATGAATACACACCATGAAATTCCACGGTGGATTGTTCTCTTGCTGATGTCTAAGGAGTAAAATTATTTTTAACATGCCTTTTTAAAGTGTGTACAGGAACTGGAACATAAAGCTACGTAATTGAGTCACCTTGCTTAATTTCACTTTGTGAATTATTGGTTTCCTGAGAGGTAGTTTAACAGCTGAACAGAGAAACATAATTCTCAAATTTAAAGTATCTCTTTGAGCATTCCTCTTTCAAGTAATGACTCTGCAAGAGTGCATGACAAAATCATCAGTAAACACAGGCTTTGAATTTAGAATGCACACTGTCATCCCATAGAATTCATTCATCACTCCAAAGTAGGGATATTTCAGTGTGTTTGATTTGCTATCTTGAGTAGTTGTGGCTTCCTATTGACTTACTATAGAACCAAGAAGTAATAAATTGTATTTTCTAACATTCGAAGATATACATGTATTCTTCACTGCCAATGAATTGTATATAGATCAAAATTCTTCCAAGAAAGGATTTCTGTCAATGACACATTTTTTTTTCTTAGATCAATTCTTCTTGTTGGGGCCCTGGTGTGTGAAGTGAAGAATAAATCAAGTGTAAAACTTGTATTAAGAAGAGATACAATTTGTAATTTTTGTAGTTTGTTAGTTTTTAAATATGAAAAAGTTTCTGTCTATAAAACACAAGTGGTTAAACATGTTAGCATTTTTAGAAGTCATAATAATTTCTACCAGAAGTGAGAATTGTTAAATTTATCTCAGTGTTTTCTCATATTAAAATAGATAGATAGATAGACAGACAGATAGTAGATAGATCTTAGGAAAAAAATGTTCTACACTTAATAGAAAGGTAAAACGAAAGTTTTATCTTACTTTATATAGCTTCTAAATGAATTGTCAAATTGATAATGGATGCAAACTGGAGCTTGAATAACAATATCCATTATGAAAATTTTGTTTAATGGAATTTTAGAAAAAATTTTTTGAAAATATCAATTATTCTATGATGACTACATCTACAAGTGAAGTAGGTTAGCTAAATGTGGTGTAAAACTTCTAATATACTATACCTTAAGAGTATGCACCGTGTAACTCCTGACATTATACTATTGGATGTATACGTTATAATTTTTCTACCACATAATCAGAGCTGTATAACACATGTGTAAAATGCTGTGTTATTACACCTAAAGATGATTCCAGGAGTTTTTTGCTGCCTGTCTCACTGCCCATCTGAATAACTCAGGGAAGATGTGAGGCAAACTAATGATATGAGTGATTCTTCATTGAACAGGCTACCTAAAAGTTCTCTCAGAGGTCATTCATAAAACAAAACGAACAAACAAACAAAAAACTGTTGCCCTTTATAATTTCTATTATATGGGTCATTAGGGGTGTAAAATATATTTCTTGGCAATAGAGCTCAGTAATTTGCAATGACGATTTAAAAATCTAATTGGATCCTTATCAACTAATTCTCAATAAGCTGATGTAACTGCTAATTACTGTCATTGGTGACATTTAGACATATTGAAGTCTCTTTTTGCCTTTAAATTATAAAATTCCAGGCTATATTTACAGAAACCAAGTTATTTAACACTTAGCAGGGTGTTCCCATTATATATAAAGGGAACACCCATTGTATTATTATAGATAGCCAATGATTCACAGTTGGATGCAAAAGTCATACAGCAGCATGATTCTGGTTACTTACAGTTTAATCATATGAAAAGTTACTGAAAAACAAATTGCAATCAGTAGTAGTGCATTGTACAGAAACATAAAATCGTGGGTTCTTTTTAAGATTACACAACTGGGGTAAGAGGCATTTAAAATTATAGTCTAAAATGGCTTTGTTAATTGTAACATTCTATTATCTTTCTCAATAAGCATAAACATTAGTAATTCAGTATGACCATTGAGTCTTTGATCCCACCTCCTTTCAGGGAAAGTCATTCCTCAGGATTATATTAATAGACAGACAGCAATCTCAATAATGGACTACCTGGATTACAAAAAGATAGTGAAGTCCTGTCTTTCTGCCATTTTTTTAAATTCAATTCAACAAATGTTTTAGTCATTGGAAAATAGTCGTGGACAAAGCCATTAAAACCTTTAACAGAAACCTTGCTCTGAAGGATTAAAATGCCCTGGAGACAAAATAAATAAATAAGATATATGGAACATGGGATGATAAGAATTACAGAGAACACTAAATCAAAAAGAGGGCAAAGAATGTCGGGAAATTGAAATTGTAATTTTACATACGGTAGTCACAGAAAGACCTACTGAAAAAGTGGTGTCTGAGTAAAGATCAGAGGGAAGTGAAGAAGCTGGTAGAAGAGTGGTGTAGGGTGACAGGACAGCAAGCACAAAAGTCCTGTGACAGTTCTGTTTAAACAAATAGCAAGAACTGTGTATGGTGGGATACGAAAATGCAAGACTCAGTAGAGATGTGGCTACAGAAATAACAGGGGAAGGAAGGGATGGATTTTATTTTCAGATGTCGGTAAAGGCGTTGGGAAGTTCTGAGAAGTGGAAAGGCCTGATTTATTTTTTATTTTTATTAGTTTCAGGTGTACAAAACAGCATAGTCTTTAGACATTTTTATACCTCAAAAAGTAGTGACATGATTTGACACACATCCTATGATATTAGCCTGGCTGTTTGGTTGAGAATACACTGTTGGGGGCCATGGGCAATAATCCAGGTGAGAGATTGTGTTGACTTTGTTCAGAGAAGTAGTAGTGGAGGGGGTGAGAAAGGGTAGGATTATGGATACGTCTTAAATGTAGAGAGTGACTGCAGGAATTACTGAGAAATAGGATGTGGAATTTCAAAGACAAAAAGGAATAAAAATAATAATTATCTTGCTAAAGAACATATGATGAAAGTATGGCAATTGTAGCCTGTTCACCAAACAACCACTTACAGGCATATCTCCTTTTATTGTGCTTTGTTTTATTGTATTTCACAAATGTTGTGTTTTTTTAAACAAATCGAAGGTAAAATCTTGACCTGCAAAATGAGTATGGCTCGCTTTATTGCAATACTCATTTTATTGTGATCTTCTGGAACCAAACCCACAATATCTCCAAGGTATGCCTGTAGAATGCTTCCTAATATTTGACCTAAATATGCTGATACATTCTCAATTGGGGAAAGTAATTAAAACAACATACAGAAATGTGTAAGTCTATTAAGTATAATTACCTCTCGGTGTCTCAGTTTCCTATTCTATAAAATAAGAAGAATAAGACCTACCTCAAAATACTGTAAATGGGAAAAAGATAATTTATGTAAAGTGCTCAGCACAATTCATGTGACATATTAAGAACTTAAAAAATGTTGCGACATGCCCCATGCATTTTTGAGGGAGGGCTATTCCTTTTTTGGCCCATGGCAGTCACCTTAGTATGCTCAGCTATGCAAACCTATACAATGCCTTGAAAACATATGGCTCCACTACTTCCTTGGGAATCCTGGCTTTGCCCTTCCACTTTCTGGAAGCCTAGAGTGTGGGTAATTACTCTGCTTTCTCAGTTCGCTTTAGGTTCATCTAACAGTCCATTTGGGAAGCCACGGCAGAAAATCAGAGTGAGAACCGATAGTGAGGCTGGGTATTTCTTCTCTAGGTTCCCTCTCTGTGAGATCTTGGTCTGTGTCTATCAATGGAAGAAGGCCATTGCTGCTCTAAAGGAAGCTAACTTTAAAAGGCTCTCCTTGTTCTGTCACCTGTCTAGTTCATGGTTAGGCCCTGTTGGGGGAGTGGCTGATGCCAGCTCTGATGCCCTGGTTCTATTCCTGTGCTACTTTTTGTTGTTTCATACTGGTCACCACTTTAAAATCGATAACTTTTATATTGGCTTTCCTTGAATTTTCCTAATTTGATTCTGTCACCTGTAGGTTGCTAGGACTCTGATAAACTGGAGAATAGACAACCATGTCAGGCCATTTCATAAAAGTGATGCCAGGGAATGAGATTTGGGCCAGTGAATCTATAATGCCTGACTTCCCTTCCCTTCCCAGGTTTAGTTGGGTATGCATTTGTTTCCTCTCTTCTTTATACTAATGCATGGGCTCACCCCCCAAACTGTTTACCTTCTTTCTAGTTTAATCTCAATGGATTTAAGGTTTTAAAAACAAAAGCCAGGAAGGAAGATTATCTTTGGAAAATTCAGTGAGGTGAAAGAATCCAGTGGTCTAGCTATCTCCTTGGAATTAAAGGAAGAAAAATAATAGTATTTACAGAAGAAAAGTTAATACTTCAAAAGATAAATTAAGACATAGTTCCAACCAATTTGTATATATAATTTTAAAAAATGATATAGGGAAATGTGTTTTCTACCATATTATTATATTTCAATATATTATTATTCCTTCATTTACAATTCTAGCCTGGCTTATAAATCATTTTTGAATACATAGCTTAATAAAAATTAGCAATAAAGAAAAATAAGGTTCTGTAAGTGACTTACCAGTTATATTGATAGAGTTGCAAAGGTGGAACTAATTTATCTAAATGAGATTAAAATCCTGTCTACTACATAAATTTCCAACATGAAGACATTATTATTATACATTTTATATTTATGTAAGTCTTTAAATAGTTTAAAAAACTATCAGATCTATACACATGAAGCTTGCAGAATTTGCAATTGCCCCCATTCCCTCTTCCTCCTCTAGCTTTTCATGCATCTTATTTTTGTTTCCATTAAACTAGGCAAACATTGGCCTGCAGATAATGCACTCAAAGTTCCCACAAACTGACATTCCCTTGAAAATTAAACAAAAGGGACCAAGCAAGAAAGGCTGAGCCCAGTTTTTTAGGTATACTAAATCGTTTCTAATAAGGCCACTTTTAGTATCTGGGTGCTCCAATTATTGCTGCTTTACCTCCTTTAAAAAAATAAAATATATTTATAGGAAAATGAAGTTAATTGTATGACAAATTATGCCATTTTATTTCATAATAGGACATTTTATGGTGTTTTTCCCAGATGACATATAAAGTATTTCATACACTGCAAAACACTTCCGTGCATTCTCCCAATTTTCCCCCATCCCTGTTGTGCAAATTAGAAGAAACTAAAGATGAATTTGAAGGTGTAATTGGAATAAGCTCAAGGCAGAATATTCACCAGAGAAAGGGGAGGTAACTTTTAAAACTAGTACAACTATTTGCGCATGTTGGTTTTCATAAGTCCAAGTACTAGGACTGACAACATGATAAACTGTCATCTCTACCTTAAACCCTCACTCTTGCCTTTCATTTGCAAATGAGCAAGCAAGTGGTCTGTTTTAAACACATGGACCATTAACTGGCTTCTTCTATTTGCATAGTAATGATAGTGAACCAATGGTGATTTACTGCTCTGACTTGTATCATAAATAACAGATCATTTACGCTGCTAATTACACTCATTTCCATATCAATAATGCATTCTGGGTTGGGTTGGACTACTGCATTCGAAATGGAATGGAATGATAAATTGATTCTCTACTAAGATGGTATAAAATAGATATCTTTTACAAGTAGATCCTATAATAATGTAGATAAGTGCACAAGACCTTTTTATGTTTTATCCTGTAACTTGAAACAACAAAAACATAGATTTTAGAGAAAAAATATTGTCCTGTTCACAGCACAAGTTTGTGACATTTGTTTATATTTGTTGCTGTCTGTCAACACTGCTTGGCTAGAGTATGGTAATCCTGAGACCTAGGTCTCATGCTCACTTTGGTGTGGGCCACTTAGCTTTTCGCTCTGTGATCCTAGACTACCCTCAAAATCTGCAATTGTTATTTTTTAAATACCGGTTTTACTTCAAAAGCGGTGAGAGCATGAAGGGATGTGGATAGTGGTACAAACTCATCATCACTGATGGAGAATCATCAAAGTTCAGTGTATGTTTTATAGATTGATAAGTGTGTTACACACACATATCATTAATATAAAAGTTCCTCAAACTTCGTGTGTGTCTGTGTGTGTGCATGTAGAGAAACACACACACACACACACACACACAGAGAGAAAAGGACAGAGAGACAGAGATGAGATTGTTTGAAAGACTTCAATGAAAATATCAGCTTCTGTGTTTCATTCACAGAAGGAAATTATTAAAAACATGTTGAAATATGTATTTAGAAGAAAATGCACATTGAAAAAGGGTGAATTGGTACGTTATAACTACAATCTCTTAAAATAAATATTTTAATATACATTTTGCAGTAACATGCATTTAATAATTAATGACATGATCAGAAATTACATTTTGAGGTATGATTTTAGCCCTTTCCGAAGAGTGATGTCACGTCCAAACTTAAAATTAGAGAACAATGACAAATAGTATACTTCAAAAGTTGTTAGCATCTGAAATATTTTTGTAAAGAAATTGAGCTTTTGTGTAAATTAAAAAGGAGATGAAAAGTCTCAGATTGTGATTTTTGATATCAGAAGACATTTCTGAAGATAAATGGTTCAGATGTGGATTGATTCAGAAGAAAACTTTGTGATTATAATTGAGCACGTTATAGAGGTGAGAAGATAATCACTCACATGATTAGGTGACTTATCCTGCATATCAACAGTTTGCTTGTTAAAGCACTAAGTGGACAGGGACAAAGAACTGAAAAATACAGAACCTTTCTCTTTCCTTTAAATTATGGTTAAAAATGATGTATACCAGCTAGCAAAAAAAAAAAAAAAAAAAGGAAAGAAAGAAAGAAAGAAAATGCTAGGAAAGGTTAGAAAGAAATACAGATAATGATTTTAAAAGTGATATTGATAGATCAATTTATACATAATGAAATGATAAAGATGCATAGAATGTTAGCAAGAAAATAAAGGGAGAGGTGGAGGCATGATGAATTTCCAGCACATTTAATTTTCCTAATATCTGAAGAATCAATATTACTTTAATACCACAGTACATGACCAAATTGCACTTAAATTATTATATTAAAATGTACATGCATTTCATTTTGAGAAGGCTTTTGATGTTATTGTTTAAATAACAAGTGCCTTAGTATTTCAGGGGAAGAATGCAATTACTTTATAATAATTTGTTGATTATCCAATACATTTTGCAAATATGTATACATATATACATATTTATTTGATTATTGTGCTCAGTAGATTTTTTAAAATATCAATTTTAATTTTTCATTTTTTTTGAATTATAATTGACATTCAACATTATATTAGTTTTAGGTGTACAGCATAGTGGTTAGGATTCATATAACTTCCATTGTGAATCCCACCTCCTCCCCGATACGTTTAGTTAGTATACCACGGAAACTATACATAATTATTACAATACTATTGACTATATTCCCTATGCTGTACTTTATATCCCTGTGACTATTTTGTAACTGCCATCAATTTCAATTAATAACAAAATAATCAAGGCATTCACATTCTTCAAAATTCAAAAGACATGAAAGAATGCTCATTGAAAATTATCTGGGCACTCCTATCTTCCAGTCACTCAGTTGTTTCATTTCCTGGAAACAACAATATCACTAGTTCCTTGGGAATCCTGCCAGAGATATTCTATGTTGCATATACAAATTTTTTTTTTAATTACACATATATTCATACATTTTTCCTTATCCTCTTTCTTTACACAAATGAGAACATATTACAAACTGTGTTACACCTTGTTTTAAAATATTTAATTTGATTTTCCATATTAGAATATAAAATTAGACTTTTTAGTGTATGGACAAATTAAAGTTTATTAAAAACTGATTTTTTAAAATCAAAAGATTTGACCTATATTAATAATGAACTTGATTTACAATACCGAATTACATTCTTGAATTAAATATTATAACTAATTGTTTTATAATGGCATTTAGGAAACCTTAGAAAAATCTGCTTATATTTTTAAAATGTCATATTTAAAAAAAAAACAGACTTGGCCATGACTAGCTCTAATTTACATTTCCCGACAATATTTTTCTTCATGGATACATAGCTAACATTAGGTATTACCTATACCATTATTTTTCTGTATGTCATAACTAAAATGAACATGGGTCACTGAGTCTGGTAGAAAAAAGTGATTGACAAATTGATGAATTGCCTTTCTGCTTACACTTTTCATTCTGAAGATAAGTAAAAGGTTTTTTATTTTCTGCAATCTGGACATAAGTAAATGAAGAAGTATTTGTGGATTTCTATAAGTACATATTGAGTTTCCCATTCCAGTATCAAAACAATCCATATGGTAATTTAGAGTCACTTAGTTTTATCTGATAACTGTAGGTGAGCTACAGCTGTTGGAGAGGGCAAGTCGTTGGTCTAGTAACAAATCAACTTATTTGTGTAGCAAAGTTTGAGTATAAATATTAATTCCTTC
This sequence comes from Rhinolophus sinicus, assembly GCF_036562045.2. Classification (NCBI taxonomy): domain Eukaryota; kingdom Metazoa; phylum Chordata; class Mammalia; order Chiroptera; family Rhinolophidae; genus Rhinolophus; species Rhinolophus sinicus. The sequence continues at coordinate 188,210,210 of NC_133751.1, read as the reverse complement.
TTGTCAGTTGAAATATATGTTGGCAAATGGCAGGGCTCTTTTTTATATATAACCTTGAAAAGTTGTTTCCTTCTGATTAGGAAAAAATAGACACTTATGTTCATAGATGTATGATACTCATTTCTTTTGGATGTATGTGGTTTAGTTGAATGGAGGGTAACCAGAAGGGTCAACAGTCATAGGCTCCCAAGTGGTAGGGAGAAGCATCATTTTAGGGTCGAGGCCAATGCCAGTTACAGAGTATGTAGGCATTTCATAAATATTTATTTAATAAATAACCAATCTATAAGCTTGAAAGTAGAACAAAGATTGTTGTTTTGGTTCCAATAGCTCAGTAGGCATTTTGATCATAAAATGGCTTGATGTACCCCAGGTCTGTATTAGCATCAAAGAGACTCAGGCAGGGAAAAAAAAACACCAAAACCAAACAATTTGAAGATGAGTTGTCAAAGGACATGTAATAAAGATGAGGAAAAAAGTGAAGTTTTTACTAAATTAAGAAAGACGATAGATTATATTCCAGAATTTGTTATGTTTAAAAGCTTGATCGTACATGATTAAACACAGAATTCCAAAATGTTATTTAAGTTTTAGTAATATATTTTTTGTGATTTTGAAAACAAAACAAAACAACTCATGGGCCAAATCAGGACCATTGGCAAATCTCCTGATCATGTTGGCTGACTATTTCAAATCACAGGGTCAAGTAAGTGTCTGTCCCCACCTTGGGAAGGTGTACCCTAATTAAGGGTTCCCTGCATTATGTCATTACCCTCCTTAAATTTGAACACACAGATACAAAGCTAACAAGAAACAGCATCAAATGCACAGATTTTAATTAAAGAATGTTAAAAATGTACATGCAGAGTTATAATTATTATTAGTTTGCCTATGCTGTGTAGATAATAATTAATTAGCATTTAATCATTTTTGTCTAGGTATCTTTACACTAACCCAGAAGGTTCACAAAGCAGACGTCCCATGTGTCGATAAAAATAAGGCACACATGTCATACTTTCTTGCTCATTATTGCAGTATGAACTGAAATGATCACTATGTCATTGTCCCACTGTAGATGCATGTAATTTTTCCAATGGTGACATACTGTTGACGTTACTAACTGAACCACTGCTTATGGTCTTCTCCCTTTATCTCAAAGATGACACCTTTTTTTTTTCTGTGATTCAGACTGTCACTGTCAACTTGGGATCCTTCTGGTGTCACTTTTTAAAAAGATAGTAGCTTAGCTACAAAGCTTTACTTGGTACTGCATGTGATGACTGTAATGTGAGTCCCAAGTATGCCTAATAGTTTCTGTAAGCATGCTTATCTTTCTACGTTAGCTTGCAGTTGTATTGTGTTCTTATTTGCCCTCCTCATATACCTATCCTTGTGGAGTTAAGTGTTATGAAAATGGATAAGTCACTAGCTCTACTCATAGGACTTATTTACTCAGATTATGTAAACGTTTTACAACTTTGATTTTATAATGGACCTTCAGTACTTTATTGCCTTCTAAAATTATCTACTATGATTTTCTGCATATTTTACGATTGAAAAATTATTTAAGGCTATTACACTATGTTTTTAAAGTAATGTTCATTATCTCAATGACTGATAAATATTCTATTCAAATGATGTAAGAACTGAATGGATTAATTTTGACAATTTTAAATATATATTTGAATTTGTATTAACAGTTAATTCTTTTTAGTGTTTTAACTTGGAGCCATACTAATGTCTAACTTGGTAACTCCTCCTCTACCAAAATTAATACACAGCAAGGGCCAGTGGTTTTATGCATATTGTCTACTAGTCTTTTCGGTCATATGATGGTAGACCACGGATGAGGTACAACACCGTAAGAACTTTCCTTTCACAGCACAAGTTTTTGGTTGTGCATAGAATACACCTGGTGAAAGTTGTGCTGTCCAAGTGACTTAAGACAAATTGTTAATTCCTGTTTCTCTTTTAGCTAACTTTGCAAAGCTACTGAGTTTTTTCTCCATGTCTTAATGCATGGATGTTTTTGTGACCATTCACCCGCGTACAGCAACTACAGAGCAAAAATTATGTATCATCCATTGAGCAGTTAGAGATCCGATATTTAATCAAATGTACAGTTTCTAAATCTGTGATAAATTTCAGTGGTGCATTATCACTGGGGACGTCTTTAAAACTGCATGTTTCCATTTATGCCAGCGTGCTGTCATATTTGCTTTCCCTGAATAAGTCACTCCTTTCTACCTGCGTGTGTCTTACTTATATGTCTTCTGAGTTTAGACTGTGAATTAAAATTGTATGGATAATAAACTTTTAACTTTAAATTTCTCAGACTTTTCTGAGAGTATTCTAAATAAATGTATTCACTTTACCTGTTCAGTTCTTAATCTCTTGCGATTACAACGATGTCTCCAGTTCATTATTATACAAAGCTATGCAATCAGGTCAAAATTCTATGCTCTCAAACAGAGAGCTCTAAAGAAAATCACAATATTTTTGATGTCTTCAAATTTTCCTAGTCTGTTAATATTGATAGTTTCAACAGTCTATTGTCTTCTTCTACTTTGTGATCCTTCAAGGAACTATTGAAAAACATTGGTTTTCACCTTTACAATGTAAGAAACCAAATATGATGTGGAATTCCCCATTATTTTATGACGGTATACCAAAGTGACAGACTCCAAAGAAAGTAATGTGTCATATATAATGAACAGAATTCTCTAGTCCTACTTGGCCAACTAGATACAAACATACAAGAAGACTAGGTGACACAAGAAAAGTGTTGAGACAATTGAAATTTTGAAATTATTGTTTAAATATGTGTATGGAATTTATTTATTTTTTTTAATTACACATACATCCATTCATATACATCATGTATGCGTGGATATGAGACAGACACAGAGAGAGAGGTAGAGAAAAGGAAAGAAATGTGGTAAGATATGAACAGTTGGTGAATCTGGTTTAGTGGTAGAAGGGAGTTCCTTGCACTGAGTTTGGAGTTATTTCCAAGTGAAATTTTGAGGAAAATTATTTTGCCAATGTGTTAGAATTGATTAGCATAAATACCTTTAGTTTGATAACTGGCAGTTGTCAGTGTGACTCTAAAGAAGTTTTTCAGAACAGACACTGTGAATACAGACAAATAAATATCAATTCCGCTTTTTGTCAGTAGAATCTCCAAAAGAGTGGAGTGTAGAGTGGAATGTAGAATTTCCAATTAAAGAAATACAACATGTCATGAGAAAGGTAATATTGTTTTTGTAAGTATTCTCTTCACATATAACCCACAACTAACACTGAAATTCTTTGAAATAAATATGTTATCTATTAACAGGAAATTTTGTTTAGGGTTTAAAAAATATTTGCCTTTCTGAGTACAGGGTATGAAAACCGTCTCCATGAAATGGGGACACATATGATCAGTTCTGTGACTCCTCTTTACAGCATGTTAAAAACTTTTAACCTAGAAGTCTGTGTGAAACTTGGAGTGAAATCTCCAAGTTTGTACTCACCAAAAAGACCCCTAAAAACAAACCAAAGAAACCGTTATATAATAGAATTATTGCTTTCATCTATTTTATCCATTCTTTAGCATACATCTATTAAGCCAGGCACTGTGCCATGTGCTAAGAATAGAATGTCCCCTGTCCTCATAATGCTTGTCATTTACCTGGAAAGAGCCATTGAGTAAATAATGTGAAGTGTGAGCATGCCATTAAGTAGGGCTGATTTTTACCATGTCATGCTCTTTATCACACTGGAAGGATGATTTATTTATTAGAAAGTCTAGAGCAGGACTTTGGAAATAATGACATTATTCTTCTGAGTGGGATGACATTGTTTTTCAGAGTGGGATGCAAAAAGGAACTTCTATAAGAGGACATGCTAAAAATGAAAAAGTAAAACCCTGTCTGAAAAGACAAAGGCCTGTGTAGACATGATCTAAACTTTTGATTTATTGATTGGGAAAACTTGAACAGATCCCATTATCCTAGAAATAAACACATTATGTATACATTTGAAGAAGTAAGTATAAGTCATTTCCAAATAAGTAAAATATTATTTTTAAAAAATAATTTAAATAAATGTATTTGCATAGAAAAAATTTAAGGTGCAACCCTAAGATTCCATTTTTATTTATATTGAGCATAATGGTGGACTGAGAATAGCACATAATTGTTTTATATACCAAACATTTTGCTGATATATTTAGGTGTCTTAAACATGAAGTATGCAAAAGTGAATAGCATGAATTTCACTACTAGCATATAATAAATCCTCAAAAACTTATTAAGTGAAAAATTGGAAAATCAGTGAGTATTAAATTATGAAATTAAGGAATTTGAATTCTAGGCCCCATAGTGTAATGGTTAGCACTCTGGACTCTGAATTCTAGAAAGCAAGGTATATAATAATACTATACATTGAAGACGTGTATACACGTTTATATACACACTAATACTGGGGGTACAAAAAAATGTACACATTTTAAGAAATGTTATTTATGTATTACTATTTGAAGTTTAATTGAATTGTGGTAGCAATGTAAAGTATGACGTTCACACAAAAGATGGCATTAATCAAATGAATGCTAGCATCAGTCATTGTATTACAATTTTAATACAGTTTTTTCCTTTCTTAAAATGTGTATACTTTTTTTGGCACCTTCTGGATATACATGCATATAGATATGGTGCATTAAATTCACAAATAGTATGTCTGTTATAGCCTGAATATTTGTGTCATCCTAAAATTCACATATTGAATCTCTAACATCCACTGAAATTTAATATCTAATAAACTTAATTATAATAAACTGATTTCTATCGGACTATACTATTATGGACCTAATACAAGGTTACAACATTTCAGAAATGCCAGTTGTCTTGATAATGCACGCCTCACATTAAAATCTACTCTAAATAGTTTGTTTTTATGAAGTTTGTGTGTTAAGTCATTTATGTTTCTTAAAGAAGAAACCATTTCTAATTATTTAATTAGCAATCCAAGAGATGCATACTTGTGTGAAAAAAATGTTTCTCAAGTTACTTAGTATTTTTGAAAAGAATGTTTAATTCCTTCTTCTTTCCTAAATTTTTTTGTTTGTTTTCTTAATGCTTTAACAGTTGAAATGAACCAAAGTTTTTTTATTTTGTGAACTTCTATTATATATAGGTGAGAAATTTATTTTTTTAGCAAAGGTAGGCTCTACTGATAGAAAATTACTATTATATGAACTAGTGTGAAAATTTAGTCTCTTGACTGGTGGAAAATACACTGATTCGGACTACTCTAAATAATACTCTCTAAACTCCTCTAAATGATGTAGTTAGGCATTATATTGTAATTACTACATTTAGAGAACACTTGAAAATATTATTAATTGAGTGAATTAGAATGGAAAATACTAGCAATTAGGTTATATCACATTAATAAGCATTTCATACATACCATTGGTATTTACATTTAATAATAAGATAGTGGAATTTATCATCATTCTTTCCTCTTAGAGGAGTACTAGTTTAAATTGAAGTATATCTCATTTTTTGTGTCATTAAGAAAAATTAATCCACAGGAAAGATCCATTGTAACAAGTGGACACTGATGAAGTGATTGACCAGGTTTCATAGAGGGGAACAATAATTTTCATTGAGAACTACTAAAATTTGAATATTGCATAGCCGTGGTTACCCAGTTATTAAGCATCATATGGCCATTACTTTCATTTTCTCTTTCTGATTTTCAAATATTTGTTGAGTTCTTATTTTGTTAATTTAGTCAGTGTAAGAGTAAGTGAACCAATAGGTGGCCCTGCCGTTTTTGTCTAAGAAATTGATAGGTATTGATTTATTTGCCACAAATTCTTATGGCTAAAAAGTATGGAATAAGTAAAAAAAAATAAATATCTATCTAACATTTGTTGTAACTAGAAATGCACATGATAAACCTCAAATGAACTTTTAAATTGGACTGATCGTATAATTCAAAAAATAGGAAGATAAAATGCAGCTTCTGATCTATCTTGAACGCTAATTTTTGAGAATTTTTTAAAAGTATAAATCTTTTTTCCCCTTCTTTAGTTTTTCTTAGAAGCATATTCACTGTAGTGAATCAATTTAAGATACTATCTTATCAAAGACCTATCATGATAGTTTGGATGAAAGGAAGTGGAAAACCTCCTCATTCACCAAATAAAGTTGGATTTAGTGAAATTAAGGATTTAAATATGCTGATATTATCTTGTAGATTAGTCAAGCTTGGAAACACTGAAAAAAACCTGCCAATAAATGAAAGGTAAAGGGATCCTTATTGCTGAGGTGTTCCTGAGACTGCATTGAAGGGCAAGTTTCCTTGCCCAATTTCTGTAGTGACCTCAGACTACAAATACATGTCAGCAATATACCGCATTGCTAATAATGATGTAAGAGTTGAATTTGGGTTTTTCCACAAGGGTTATATACATAGATCAGTTAATTTAATCTTGTTATGGCTTCAAAGGCTTTATTCATATTTTATGTGACTGCATTATGTGAATTTGAATGATTCAAGAACGTGGCAGTTTGAAGAGTTTTAATTCAGATATTATAGATATCCATTCTCTTTTTGAATGTAGGAAGAAAAGATACTGAAAATGAGCAAATATTTCTAAATCTTTTTCCTCAGGATTGTGTGTTTTTCACCAGTCTCCTGTGGTGTGAGCCAGACCTCTAGTGAAGGAATGGAAGGATGCTGTAAACAGTATTGTGCATTTCTAGCAAAGACAGGAAACTAGAGGGCTTATGTGTGTCTTAATTCCCTCCACTTCTTATCCTCTCTGCCATGTTTTCAGCAGCCCATTCATTTTGATGTGGCAGATAAACAGGTATGGGTGGACCCAGTGGGAGGGTAACTTTTCATTGTTTGAGTTGACAAGGAATGATGTGTTAGTAACTACCCTCTATGTCTTCTGCAGTCCTATTAGCAATACAAATGCAAGTGTATAGAAAGTTTTGGCGATGTACCCATGTGTGTGGCTGGCTTCATGAGTCTGCCTTCTGTGTAGTTACACAGAGTCCTGTGCTTAAAAGGAACCCATGCTTTGTTGTCGCCATCTTGAAATTCTTAATTTGAGTAATCGATTCAACATTTTTATTTTGCACTGGGCCCCACAAATTTTGTAGCTTGCTATGATCCCAAGGATAATATCATAAGTTGAATGGAAAACAATTCTTGCATATTGCTAAATAAAGAGCCACTTCTGTATTTGATATCAGTACAGAACACTAACACTTAGATTATTACCTCAAAGAAGAAGATAAACACCATCAGAAAGTGTTTAGAAAATATTGGTGGGGTGCTATTTAACCAGCCATTGATGTTCATATTTAGCTAGGTATTTTCTCTTTATTTTGTCTTAGAATATCAATGCACGCCAATGATATACACAGTGTATCTCCAGTCTTCCAAGTAAATACACGTGATGTCGATTAGACGTGCATATCACTTTAGTCTGCAAGTAATTTGGGAAGTCTCGTGTGTGTGTGTGTGTGTGTGTGTGTGTGTGTGTGTATGTGTGTTTCCATTCAAATAACTCTCTGTGTTACATTCTTTTTAAAAATAATATCTTGCATTATGTGTTCATCACCCATTATATTTTCCCACCATTTCTAGATGCCATTCTCTTCAGCTGTACAGTATGAAAAATCTGCAAATACAAGTATACAGCATTCCAAGCTAAGTGACACAAAGAAAGGCTTATGTAAATTATTTTCACTTATGCTGCTACATTTCATTAGATTTGTCTTTCTTTTAATGAAGCTTGAGGAAAGTGGGCTATGGCTAATTTTAGACAAGAAATAACATCTACACCAAGTTATAAAATAGGTATTACAAAATAAAGTAAGTAGTTAAACCTGGGCCTTTTTTTCTGACTCAAATTACACAGCCAAAATATTTCCTTTCTCTGTTCTTGGATCATTTCTTCTACTTCTAGGATACGAAGGTAGGTAAGTGACGTTTGACAGGAAAATTAGGTTTCAGACATACTGCAGGGGATAATGTTCTCATCAGACATGTTCCTGAAATCATCTTCAGATATGGTTTAATAGCTTAAATAACAACACTGATTTGTTGTGAAACAAAAAAAAGCATGTTACTCGTAGTTGACTAGCATTAAGTTGGCAGAGCTTATGGCAACTTTTGGCCTTGTTGATGCTTGGATCCAGTTCTCCGAATGTTTATTTCAAGCCAAATGTCTAACTAGACAGAAATCTGTGCATGTAGTCATTTAGTGTGACAACAACTACATCATTAGACAAACCAGTCTGGTGACAAACTATGAGTGAGCCTCTATGTCTTTAGCCAGCTTCCTTCTGTGGGTTCCGATTTAAATCAATTCAACATGCTTTGTAGTTCATATCCATATGAAACAGAATGAAAGCGAGGGCAAAAAAGTGCTGTACTCATTTCTAAGTTCTGTGTATTGCAGGACTGGGAAGGAACTGTTAAATTTCATATTTTTATTAGGATCGAAAATTTCAAACTTAAGTATCCAACTTACTAACTTTGTTGAAAATACTGAGCTTGGAGCCTTGAAATTTCTTTAAATGTGTCATATTAGAAAGCCCTGGGTTTTTGGAATGAAGCAATTCAGTGCTACATAAAGTTTTTACAGCATTTCAGATTTCTAGGAGAAAGATCACCTTCCAAATTGTAGATGAACTTCTAGTATGCGAGACACCTCTAACTACTAAAGACATTCAGCCTGCTAAACGGCAAATATTAAATCATTTTGATTTTTTAAAGTTCTTAGTTAAAAGAATATAGAATGAAAATATAATTTTTATAGACTTTCACTAACAGTGCAATGAATCTGTCAAATGAGAAGTTTTACAAAACATTCCTCTACATGAAGTACTCTAAGTGGTGATATTTAGTGGTAAAGCATGTTACTGTTGAAGTTTAAAGGATCTCTAATTGCAGTCAGGAAATTTCAGAGATAAAAATCCCATGAGATATTGCTAGGTTATTTTTGAATTTTTTTAGTGTGCATTTGTGTAGGTTTAGGAGTATATGCTGCAAACACCTTATCTGTTGTACCACTTCATGGAGCTTTTCCACATAAGAACTCTGTTTTATCCCTGTTTTGCAGATTGAAAAACAAAACAAAACAAAAAAACTAAGAATCTGAAAGATTAAGTGAGCTTACCAAATTCTAATAGCTATGACTTGTCCTGGAGTATACAGCTGTTTTATTATTTTGAAGATTGTTTTCCTAGAACAGAAGCACTGCAAATAATGTATTATCAGCAGGAGATAACTAGAGTATTGGGTCGCTGTCTGTGAATGCACACACATGTATACATGTTCATATGACAGTAAATGCTTGTTAAAATAACTTTGGTAATACCTATAAAATAGTCTGAGCAAGAGAAGTGGGAATACAGACCTGACCTGGATAATGATTTCAAGCACAGGGCCCTTTCTGCTGTACCATGCTTTACCCATATTGTTTGTGTTACTGTCTTTTAAAACTAACCAGATGTTTTCCATTAGGGAGCACAAGACAAACAAGGAACTCAAACTATAGGACTACTTTACAGTTGTATTCTTTCCAACCGCTATTAATTATGTCATCATAATTAAATTAAGCTTGATAAAAGTGGCTTATCCAGTTGAGTAAATGGGATAGAACAGTGGAAACTGTTTAATATTCTGAGTTATTTTAATGAGCTAGCCAGATGTGTCTGGGGGTATTTAGCTTTCCCATTCATTTGAAATCATGAATAAAGGGGGGACTAGATGTGCAAGGACTTTTCCTCCTATAAAGCACCATAAAAATACTACTTATTTCAGTGTGTATCTACGCGTCACAAATGGTGCAGAAGGAATTATCCCATTCATCAGACTGATGTTGATTGCAAAACTTGACAACTAGGAGCTGAACATTTTATGATCTGTTCTTTAAATGCACTAATGTGGTAGAGAAATACATTTAAGCTGCTTTGCAAAACAAAAGTTACCTCATTTCCAAATTATATATGTAATTGAATACATTTGGATGGAAGTTTCAGCTGAGACCTGAAGACAATGGGAACCATATTCTAAAGTACAAGACTATCATGAGCAATTTGAAAGAAGAAAGGAAGGAGAAAACTACTATTGGATTTTTTAAGCACTTTAGCAAAAATGAAGGGGAAATTGAAGAAGATTTGCAAATATAGATTCTGCTGTGCTGTGATTTTGATTCCCACATCCTCCAGGGGGATGGGTGTGGGCATAATTCTGTCCACAAAGATGCCTTTAAGAAAACTGAAGAGAGAATTTATCAGTTTGAAGGATATCATGAACTTGTATGTAAGAGACAGTATAACTAATGACCTAGACTTTGGAGTGACTAGGACATGATTGCGTTGAACTCCCAGAGTTGATCCAAGAAAAAGAATAAGCCTTGAATGGGCCAGATGAGGGCTACCAGAAAGAGCTGGTGTGGCTTTATCTTAGTCCTGTCCGAGAGGATGGTCTGGAGGGTCAACATGAGCTTTGTGGATAGAAGCTGCAGATACTGCAAGATAATGAGGGACTAATTGTTGCATTCATTCTTGTCAAGGGAACTTTAGGTAAGAGAATTACGACTCAAAGGGCAGGGGAGAGGAGAGCTAGTAGAGCTCATGGAAGTACCTAGGGGAGAAAAATCACTTTAAACAATTGGCAAGTTCCAAGAGCTCCAAAACTAGCTCCTTTACCCATCAAGTATGAACTTTTCTACTCCTCTCTCTATGATCCAAAGCTGGCAGATTTTAGAAATTGGCATTAGCAATGCTGAAAGAGAGGGTTAGGAACACAAGCTAAGGTAAGAAAGAAGCCATCACACCCCCTTCCCTGACAACAGTACTTATTTTTTTTCCACTGCTTTTCCACCTTCCACCCCCCACCCCCACTCACTCCGATTCAAGCTGTTGTTTCTCTGTCTAGTTGTGTAGGACATAGCTCTCTGGCCCATGCTGGTATTATGAGCCTTGCGCTCCCCGCCAGGTGAGGCAGTCAGTTGCTGGTTGTCAGCTCACAGCAGCTCATGGCAGCTCTCCCTGGCTCCCAGGGCAGCTCTCCCTGGCTCCCAGGGCAGCTCACGGCAGCCCAGCACCAGGGACAGCCTTTGTTCACTTGTTCCCAATCTTAGCTGTAGAGGGAGCAGCTTACTGGCCCATGTGGGAATCAAACTGTCGACCCCAGCGTTAGGAGCAAGGTACTCCAACCACCTGAGCCACTGGGCAGGCTCAACAGTCCTTATTCATCAAAGTAGGTATCACAATAAATGTTTCTCTTTTCATTTGTTGACTATTTTGTATAATTTCCTTCTTGATATAAGTCAATGTGTCTTTCTAACTTTTGGTGTTACAAATATCCATACTGGAAATTTCTAAGATGTATAAGCATCCTCTGGGTAGAAAAAAGTTATACAATAAAGATGATGTAGTTAAATTTGCAAAGGGACATCATTTAAAGACTGCTTTTAATTTAACCCTCTAAGTTTATTGGTTATGCCACTGAATAATATAACTTTGAAACCAGCAGAATATAAATAAATGCAAAGACTTGTCTATATCTAATTAAATTAATTTAAAAAAATGATAAATTGCTTTTTTTGGTCTGGGTTCTAGTTACTCAGATAACACTTTATTACTTCAAATGTGAAATAATTTTATTTGAGTTTATTTTGTTATAAAACCAAGAGTTTTGTAATAAATTAGTTTAGATAATTTTACTTAAATTGCTTTTTAATATAAATTTTAAGACAGGAATGTTCTAATTTGTTTAAATATAAATATGATCAATACAGTTGTAAAACTTTTGCCTAACTTAAAACTTAAAAAGTTGATCATATAGAGTGTAGCTGTACTTTATTATTTTGAGGTAAAAATTAATCAAAAATTTTCTTTCAGGAACTATATGAATATGTGTATATAAGTATAGAGGTGCATATTTGTGTACATGTCAAAACTTATACAGTGAATAGTCAATGCAAGAATAATTTAACAATATCCTAATCTTTCATGAAATAACTATTAAGTGGGAGGTAATGTAACTGCTAATAATAAATATTTACATTTAATTTCACATTTTTGTTTTTTAAATAACATATACCAAAATTTTATTATTCCAAAAAAATTGCAGCATTTTTGCCTTAAGCAATTCTTAGTCTTTGATGAAAAAATGAGAGGAATAAATTATTTAGTGAGAACACACATGCACATCATGCTGTAGAGTTATCTGATACATCATTTAAAACAAACATTAAATGTTTGAGGATTTTCTAAAGCAAGATAGAGAACTTAAGTAAGAAAATAAAACAAAATTTCCTCAAAATAAATCCATATGTATGTTTCATATTTCCTTAGTTTAAATTTACCTTCTCAATTATATTTTTTTAAAGAATAAAACCATCTCTTCCCCATTTGTGATGAATCACACACACTATGAAATTTCACACATTAATTTATGCACTAGAATGTGTTTATTATTAATCTTGACAACCTAACCCGAACCCACACTGTAACACAAACCAATTTATCAATAAATATATTACACAATTTTCATCATTAATAACAGTGATTCTTACTATATAGTTCTTAATAGAAAGTTATTATGATACGGTCTTTTGGTGAATATATTGTATAGCTGTGTAAAGTATTTTTCTTCTCCTTCCCATTATTATACTGATAAAATAGCAGAAAACCCAGAAAATTAAAAAGAAATAGTTATTTCTTTCAAATTTTATCACAAATCAGTCTATGTGGTTTCTTCAATATCTATCAATTTATGAGTCTATTATTTTAGATTTGTTGTTTTCTGCAGATGAAGCCTGGATTTATTTCAGTGTGTATGTCTACAACTAGAATACACGCATTTAGACATCAGAGGGCTGTGATGTTTAGTCTAAGGAATCATTCTGCTCTGAAATTTGTGTTTGACGTGATGTCTTGGGAGAGCACAGACTTAGTCATATATTGGTTACTGAACTGTAATGATCAACATTTTCATTGTATCATTCAGTGATTTATCGTCATGTTGGAGACTGATGAATGTGACTCAGGGTGTCAGCACAGTGGAGCCAACAACTCGTTCAACCAATTTAATAGTGAAAATGCTTAACGACTTCTCAGCACGAGCATGTGGTAAACAAAACTCTTTGGTCATCATGCTTTGCAGATTAGTCATCACTGTTTTTATCTTGGATACAGTTTTATAAGCATTGTACCTGCAGTGGAGCTGGACACGGCCAATTTTTACACTGTACAAATAACATGTATGCGTGTGATGTATTTTTCTGAAGTAGATGTCTATTTAAATACATAATTATAGATAAATGTGGAATTTCATTATGGATGGGCTAGGTGACCCTGCAGTAAAAAATAATCTGCAGCTATCAAGGATTTTAAAACATCAGGGATTTATTTCTCACTCCTGTTAAAGGTCCAGTGAGGAATGGCTAGTTGTTCTTCTTCACATCATCCCTGTACTTACTTCTACACCTAGGCTAGTGGAGTGTCACAGTCTAGAACTTTGTCATTTGTTGTGTCACAAGGAAAAGAGTACATGTTGAAGTTATACTGGCTCTTGAAACTTCAGCTTAGGAGTGGCACACGATACTTACCCTTACATTTCTCTGATCAAATCAAGCCCAGTGGCCCTGAGTTCATTCATGTGTGGAAATGCAGTTCTAATATGGGTCCAAAAGAAGAGAATAAAAAAATCTGTGAACACTATTAATGACTACTAGATGTAGAATATTGAGATCCATGTAATGTATTCATATTTAAATAGGTAGAGAGTTGGCTTTCGTAAGACTGTATCACCACTTGAACATAAACATCAGTATCGTTTACTTACTATTTTTAACTTGAGGCAGCATTTAAGATCATAAACAAGGATTAGGATGGACAGGTAGATTATGGAAGGGAGTGTATGGTGTGACACAATCCTGTTACATTTGTGTTTCTATGTCTTGTTGCCCTTTTTTCAACTTCCCTTCTTCTAAATAACCTGTTGCCTGTCCAAACTACCTGCTTTTCCAATTTAAGCATATGGAAATTGATACTTTATGAAAATGAAGCATAATTTTGCAAACTTAAATTGTGTGATTAAGAAGTACATTTAACTATGTCCTTGAAAAGATGATTTAGTGAAGACATTATTTTTATTATCTGTAAAGAGAATTAGCCAAAATGAGAGAAATTCTATTTGAAGAATTCAGTAGGCAGGTAATACATTTGGTACCAGAAACTACAAGTTGAGTCTGGCATTATTGAGTTGATGATCATTTGGGATGATTTCATTTGTCAGAATTGCTTTTAAATGGGACATGGAAGAAATTCCACTAAAACTTTATACTAAATTCAGGTAAAGTTCTGTAGAATTGTGGTTCCCAAACTTTGCTGCGTATTACAATTATCTGGAGGCTTTTAAAAAACCATAATACTCAGGTATCAGAACATCTTGCTAGAGGTAGATGGAGAATGTTGGTGGTCCAACCATCAGGTTTTTTTTTTTTTTTTTTTTAAGCTTCTTAGGTGATTCTCGTGTGCAGCAAGGTTGGCAACCACTGGTATAGAAAATATTGAATTAAAAAAAATTGCAGAGCGAATCTTGTAATTAGGGTCTTATGCATAAATTTTCAAATTTTTGCTATGTTATTTAGTAGTGATAAATACATCACTTATCATGGTGATAAATGTGTAGTTTCCTATGATACATAAGTTGGAAGCAAGACAAATTCTAGGTTATTATTTGGTATTTTGTCACAACTTCTAATTCACTGAAATAACTTACTTTGTACTGCTGTTCAGAGTTCATCTTAAAGTGTTTTTCCCCCATGGATATACGCAAGTAAATAAACATGTATATACATTTGAACAGTATATGTATGCATATGTACATATATATGTCTCTTTATTAACTTAAAAACATAAATATATACATATATTCAATAAGTATCTATACAATAGTGGTGAAGATTATGAACTTTAAAATCAGAATGCTTGAGTTCAAGTCCTGTCTTTGTCAATTACTAACTTTGTAATCTTGGACAAGTTACTTACCTCTCTGTTCCTCAGTTTCCTAACCTTGGAAGAGTGCCTGACAATTATTAAGCACTCAGTAAATGTTAGTTATTTTTGTTTTATATTCAGCTCAATATTTTTGCTTTTCCAAACAAGAATAAGACACTTTCCTTAGAAGTTTTAGTCCAGTGTGGGAGACAAATATATAAACAATCTTTCAATACAGCGTGATAAGCTCAACAGTAATAGGACTTAGACGGGGAAGAGGTGCTACCTCAGGGGGAATGGACAGTGGGGTTCAGGGATGGCTTCCAAATGAAGGTAACTATTTTAAGGGAATGTGCCCTATTGGGAGGTGAGGGAGAGAGTATTTATGCAGAGAAAGGAATACATGCAAGGAGACTAGAGTAGACGTTGAAAGCATGGCATGTTCAGGAAACTGCAGGGAGCTGAAAATGGGTGGGTGTGGAATATGTGGAGAGAGAAGGGCCCAACCGCAAAGAACTTTATGTCTCATACTAAGGAGTTTGGACTTTTTCTTGGTAAGGGAGAATTGCTAAAGGACTCACAATGCAAGTATTGGTATTTTTAGAACCAATAATCAATGCACTCACAAAAACATTATCCTAAATGACAAACCAGAGTCAGTCCCCAGTCTGCGATGAGTCTCTGAAAGGTTTTTAACAAGTGAGCAACAAAGGTAAATTTTTCTTCGTTAATGTACCTGTCCTGTACTCTTCATTCAGCCTGGCTTTTCTATAATCTTCAATCATTTAGTCCTTATAATGAAAACTAGATAACTATAATATATGTAATCATCTTTTATCTGCACTTTGCAACAACACATAAGTAGTAGTAATTTTGTCCCTAATGTGGCTTTCAGCTATATATGCTGTTCCCATTTTGCACCAAGAAATTGGCCATTTCATCCTGCCAGACTGACTGGTCATGCTAGTTCCAGGTCTGCGGTCATATTTTCAGTCCAAAGTAAATCTACTTTTGTAGTTTCCTTTGACTCTCAGGGAGTTCTTTGTATAGTGACTTACCAGAACATGAGGTACAAAGGTAAATGAGGCAGGCAGGTATTTGAAGGCAAAACATCTCAACCTTAGTCTGTAGCCACAGGTGCAAAGGTGTGAAACTGCTTAGACTCCTACCAGTGACAATTGTGCTAAATATATAAAGTTAGTTTGTGAGATACTCAAACTAAGCTTAAGACCTGGAACAAAAACAGGATTAGGGTAGCTAGAAACTGATAAATCATATTTATTTAGAACTTCATTATTTTATGTTGTGAAAACGTAGATTTAGGGGTCCATCAGTTCACACTGCAGCCTTGGGCTTCTTCCTCAATATTCTTAGGATTCTGTTTTCTTCAGTACTCAGAATGTATTGGGCTATTACATGTGGAAAGTCATACCCCTATTACATTTAATTGTCATGCAATGAGAGTGTAGGAAGCTCTAAGTGTGCCGCTGGTATACATCAGTATCACATTCAAACTCAAAAATTTTCTGAAGTAGAAAGCCAAGTGTCGTGGAAAGACAACTGAACTTTAGCATAAGAAACTGGAGATTCTTCATTCAACATAATGTAGTAAGTTATTTCCATGCAGCAGCTCCTGACCTAAATGCTGGCGTACAAAATGATTAAGGTATAGTCCTTAACCTTCAAGATCTTGGCATATAGCACGACATAGAATAGCACAATTAATTATGAGAACATAGCCTCACCTCCTTCAGATTTTTGATGAAATGTTATTCTTCCAACTGTGGCCTTTACAGACTGTCCTATATATAAAATTGCCACGCCATCTCCGAAAGCACATGTTCTCCCTTCCTTGCTAATTTTCTTCTATTTTTCATCATCTGCAATACTATAATTAACATATAATATAATTTACTTTTTTTTGTTTGTTTTAACTTTATTACCTGTCTTCCCCTATATGACTACCAGCTCCATGATAAAAGTGATTCTTTGGTTTTGTTTTGTTTTGTTTTTTCATTGCACTTTGCACTATGTGTTTTGCATAGAGTTTGCTCCAAAATTTTTGGTAAATGAAAGATAAATAAGTGAATCAGTAATTAGGGAACAGAGGAAGGAATGATTACTGTATTTTGCCGTGTATAATGTGCACTCCT
This sequence comes from Rhinolophus sinicus, assembly GCF_036562045.2. Taxonomy (NCBI): domain Eukaryota; kingdom Metazoa; phylum Chordata; class Mammalia; order Chiroptera; family Rhinolophidae; genus Rhinolophus; species Rhinolophus sinicus. The sequence goes on along the minus strand of NC_133751.1, from coordinate 188,193,025 downwards.
GTTTTTGGCCCAAACTTTCAGGGGATAAAATCTTTCATTTTTTAAAGTTTTAATTTAAAATTTTATTTGTTTACATTTAGTACTCATTTTTGCATTATAATGGAAATTTAGCATTTACTTTTTAAAATACTGTGCAAGAAATTTTATGTAACAAATAATTGCAAAAGACAAGAACAGATACAAGGTACAAGAAATTTTATGTACCGGTAACAAATTTACGATATTTATGCATCATAGAAGGCCAAGACCTCTTCGTCATTGCAAGTTCGTCATAAATTCAACAAAACTGATTATCGTATTCCAGGGTATTATTTTGCGTATGGATACCGTTGATTTCTAGAGTTACACTTTTAACTCATAAGCATAATTAAAATAATTAAAAACAGATTGATACAGAATTGGTACTACCCATGTATAATGCACATTCTTATTTTTCCCTCACAAATTTGGGCAAAAATGTATCTCATATATATATATATATATATATATATATATATATATATATATATGATACATTTATATGTATATATGTAGCGAAATACAGTATTTCTGCTTGTGGTTCAGGTGTGATTAACAGAATTTGACCTAGGTCTTGAAAAAATATATAGAACTTTACTGAGTATTGAGTGAAGAAGAGAAAGAAAGGATAACCTGAGAAAGTATTTAATTCTATTAGGTTGTGCAAAAGTAATTGCAGTCAAAAATAATTGCAAAAACTGCAATTACTTGTGCACCAACCTAATAGTCTTAACTCGGCCATTAACTTGGTACATCAATTATTGTCCTTGAGTTTCTGCTGAAATTGATGGTGTATGCTATTTTTCAATTCTACTTCAGGATTCTACTTTTCTCTCCTCTCTCATGACTTGTGTGAGTATTGAATTTTAACTCTTTAGACTCTGAGACCTATTATGATAAAAGGGTTAACCAATGATGGCTCCTGTTCAGTAGTTCCAAACCATCTAAAAATGTCAGTCTATTAAGGCTTAAACTGTCTACTTAAACTCCATCAAGATGTCAGGAACAGAGACGACTAGCAGACCTGCCTAAGGGAAATGGATAAGAAATAACTCAAATTCAGATTTGCCTTTTAAAATTTTTATTTTATTGTGGTAAGGATGTTTAACATGAGATCTGACCTCTTAATAGATTTTTAAGTGTGCCCTATGGTATTGTTAACTGCAACCGCAATGGTGTACCACAGATCTCTAGAACTTGTTCATCTTTTATAACTAAAACTTTATACCCATTGCTTAGTAACTTCTAGTTCCCTTTTCCTCCAGCCCCTGGCAACCCCCAATCTACTCTCTACTTCTATGAGTTTGAGTATTTTAGATACCTCATAAAAAATGGAATCCTGCAGTATTTGTCTTTCTGTGACTGGCTTATGTCACTTAATGTAATGTCCTCTAGGTTCGTTCATGTTGTTGCGTATGGTAGAATTTCCTCTTTTTTTGAGTGAATAATTTTCCATTGGATGTATGTACTACTGTTTTTTTAATCCTTTCTTCTATTGATGAATATTTGGTTGTTTCCACTTTTGGGCCAATTGTAAATAGTGCTGCAGTGAACATGGGGATGCAGGTATCACTTTGAGATTTTCATTGGATAAATACCTACAAATGAAATTCCTGGATCCTATGTAGTTTTAGTTTTAATTATTTGAGGAACCCCATACTGTTTTCCATAAAAATGAGTGAATATGAAAGCTGCACTATTTGCTTTTAAGTTGAGGGAACTCCCCAAATTTCTGAGGATCCAAACAGCACATTTTGATTGAACTATTTTTTTTTTTTTTTGTAGCCAAACAAATAAAGCCTGGGCAATAAGTAAATTTAACAGAACTAAAATTTTTTCTAAGATCTTAAAAAAAAATCTGTTTGATCTATTTTAGCAAGCACAACAATAAAAACTAAGTGCACCACTGTTGTGTTCTGAAATTTGATTTTATTGGGGGTCAATTAATTCTAACTATAGGTAAAATAATTGTCTTACAAAGTCAATAAATGAAACAGTAGATGTAATTCATATACAGTTTATAATTTATAAACCTCTCTTCTGAACTGAAAAAAATGACAGGTCCTTTAGCTGTGGCATTTCTTAGCACATGGGGACTATTTATACAAAAGTATATTATATGTTGCTACCAAATAACAGTTGCGTAAAACAAAACACATCAGGAAGCAAAATTAATGAGCTGTGGTTAATGAATTGTTTTTGTAAGACATTTATTTTAGTAAGAGATAACATATCTTGAAATGTGTATACATTTTTTTTGGCACCCCCGGTATTTCTCATATTTATATTGGGTTTTATTTTTTTAATACATATTATCTTTTTGATCCTTGCAATAACACTGTGAGGAAGGCACAACATTTTATAAATGAAGAAATTATGACTAAATTGCTGGTTAAGTCTTATTCAAGTTCACACAGCTAATAATGATAGAACTGTGACTGGGATCCATGTCTAATCCTGAGATCCTCTGTCTAGTGAAAGCAGGAATGAGTCCAAAGACATTGGGTAAATAATGAAGTCTGTGGTTAATTTTTAAGATGAATGCTCACCAGACGAATACTCTTTTATAGCTAGTTTAAGTTGATGTGAAATGCTGTATTTTTATGAACCAAAACATAACTTTCTCTAGCAACTCAATTACCTACTTTAAATTCAGCTAACATTTATTGAGCTATCAATACAAGAGGTCGTCTATTAGGTCGGTCTATGCACATCCAAATATTAATTAATTTTGAAATGATTCTGCTAATAATATTAACAAAAAATTGTTATCTCTCACCCAAGCATATTAATAGCCAGCTTATCTTTTAAAAGTTTTATCTTTTTGTTCAAGTTTGGAGATAGAGTGTAGGTGAATAATTATTATTCAAATAACAAGGCAGTTGGAACTGTCTTGTACTTACACAGGTAATCAGCTAACAGTGGATTTGTATAATTTTATCTTTGTTTTCTCTATATTCTTATTCTTCAGCTTGAGCTTCAGAGATTCAATCTGTGGTTTGGTTAAAGTAACATCATTTGAACTCAGATATAGCCTTTAAATATTACATGTAATTAAAAAAATAAATATTTAACAAATAAAAACAATGCATATCATGTCTTATTTTAAAGTAACCTTTTTTTGTTTAATGTAACTTATTACCTAATTAGATATATACTAAAACACATAATAAGAAAAATAATTAATGTGAAATTTGGATAGTAATTCTCCTTATTGACTAATTAAAAGGAATTATATTACATTTAATCAAGAGAAGTCTTAGGGAATTAAGTTATCTTTAATGACTATTGATTTGAAGTTATTTATATTTTACACAAATGAAGATTTGGGGCCCCAAATCTGGCAGTCTGTCATTCTTGAATTCTCCTTGTCTTTCAGTCTCACCTTCAATCAATCACCAAGTCCTATGATTTATCTTCCTAAATGTTTCCCGAGTTCAGCTGCTTTTCTAGGTGCTTCAGCATCACTCTATATCTAGGCCACCACTCAACTGCAGTAGCTTCCTGGCCAACTCCCAGCCAAATGCTCTTTCACACAGTTGCAAGAATGATTTGAAATGCAAATATAATAATGTTCCTTCCCTACTTAAAATCTTTCAAGTTTCCTATTTTGCTCTTAGGAGAAAGTCCAAACTCCTGCAACGACTTAAAGGATTTTGCCATTTTTCCAACAACATATCTTGCCACCGTTATCCTCAGCCATAATTGACTTTATCAAGATCCTTTCATGGATGCTTCCCGCTGCCTGGGTCACAGTCCTTTCAGTCTGCCTAGCATACCATTCACTTCCTTGGAAGTCTTTCTCTGCCTCCTAGACTATAGGCTTTTAAAGCACCCTGAACTCTTGCTATCGTAATGTTCATCACACTGTATGCTATGTTCTGCTATGTTAACTTGTGTTTCTGTCCTTGTCTCTCTGCCCTGAAAGGTCCCTTGGTAGGAACCAGCTCTGTTTTGTGTTGCAGTTGCTGCTTCTAGTGTAACGACTGAAGCCTAATCAGTGCTCAGTAAATATCTATTAAATTAGTAAGTGAAAACATAAAATCTGCATTTTTGTAACCTTTTCTATCACTTTGTTGTAAATCAGAAAAGGCGAGACTTACTATTAGCAGCTCTTAAATTGAAGGTGAATATATTGACAGAATTTTCACTGGTCACTATTGTACAGAATCACATTCCATCATAAACAAGTGTTAAATAAAGTAAGTGACTCTTTATACACAAACACACACACAGACACACACACATCTATATAACACACACATACATATATGTATATATATATTTCTATATTTCAGTTTGACTGAGCTAATTATAATTGAACAATTAAATATTTGCCTCATATCTTTTCTTTCTATGCTTAGAAAGTATACTCATTTTTTCTCTTTATATTTAGGATTAGTAAGTAATACCCATCTTTATAGGAAATTTGGAATAAACAAGATGAATATTCTCAGATACAACTTGAAATAGCAGATGTTTTTAGGAAACATTCATATTTATACACTTATACCTTAATGTTCAAGCTTTGGTCTTGTAAACCTTGGTTGGTCTGGAATTAGAATCAATGGATTTGTGTAACCACTTTCTTTTACATGAGTTTCCTCATTAAATGCTTTCCTTATACCGTTGTCATAAATTGATCAAATTGCACAGACGTGAAAAATTCTTCTTCTTTTAAATGCATTGGCTTTTAAAGATACTATTTTTAGTAATTAAAAAAAAACATGTAAATGTAATTGAACTAATTAGCTCTGTCTATAAGTAAATCTTTCAGTAGAACATGTTCGCTCCATTTTTAAATCAACATTTCGCCCTGCAGTCTTGCCACTCTTATTGCCATAATAAAATTTAATTAACACTACAATGATGATGTTGGAATTTGGATAAATATGTTTGTTAAGATGAAGTATTTATCTTGTATAGATGTAGAATTTTATTATGTTTACAGAGAGGTATAGAAATCCTTAGATGGCATCAATGTTTCTTATGTTGGAGTTTGGTTTAAGCTGTCACTGATAAAGTTTGGTTTTACTAATGCATTTTTCTCATTTTAAAAAAACACATGTGTGTTCCAGAG